>NC_091282.1:274072366-274380977 GCF_032444005.1 Ranitomeya imitator
GAAAACACCTAGAGTGCCCATTTTAATGTCAAAACCATCCATTCTTCTTAATGAAGCTTGTCAAGCGTAATTTACCTTATAATAATTGGAAGGCATTTGAAATTGGGGGTCATTTGGCTAAAGTTGTGGTGGGTAGGGCTGGTTCAAGTAATTAGTGGGCCCAGGAAATCTGGACCACGTCACGGCAGTGGAGCAGGGAGAGGTAAGTATTTCAACTTTGCAAGTGCTGTGAACCTGAGCAAGCAGGGGGGGCCCACTCGTTGGCATTGGCACTGGCACAGGGCCCCTCAAAGTACAGCGGTGTGTTTGCACGGCGGGGGCGCCTCCCACCGGCAGCAACACTTTTGCGTACCATGAGAGGCCCTGTGCCAGTGACGTCGCCAACTAGTATTCCTCCCCCCCACCTGATGAAGGAACCTGCACTTTCATCTGCACCTTCCTGTTTGTCCCCGTGTAAGGTGGTATGGTATGCGGGAAGGGGGACCTGACTTTCAGCAGGGTCACAATCTTGCAGTGTAGCGTGCACGGGAAATGTTGCGTTATGGGTCAATGTACCAGCAGACTCATCTATCACTGGCTGGGCAATGGGCAGGATGAGGAGGAAACACAGATATAGGCCCAAAGAATAAAGTGGGCTAAATGCAGTTCAAAATTGGTAACACAGGACTAATCAGGGGGCATTGCAGTGGAGGACAACTGGAATGAGAGGCTGACACAGAGAGTAGGCCCAAATCAGTAAGTAGTCGAAATGCAGTTCAAAATTGGCAACAGTAGTAAACAGGCGGCACAGCTTTGTTCAGTGGAGGAGAACAGCAAGGAGTGGCAGACACCGATAGTAGGCCCCAACCCAACTAGTAGGCCAAATGCAGTCTAACATTAACAACTACTTAACGAGCGCCTGAAAACGGAATTTCAGGACAGGAAACCAGGAGAACAGCAAGGAGCGGCAGACACCGATAGTAGGCCCCAAACCAACTAGTACGCCAAATGCAGTTGTTCCGTTTAACCACAATTTAATGAGAGCCTGAAGATAGAAGTTCAGGAAAGGCAACCTGGAGAACACCTTGGAGTGGAACACACCATCTCTCTACACCCCATACCCAATTTGTAGGCCTAATGCAGCGTAGTTTCCAACAACTACTAAACGAGAGCATGATGATCGAAGCATTGGCGAGGAAACCTGGGGAACACCTTGGAGTGGAACACACCATCTCTCTACAGTGGAACACACCATCTCTCTACACCCCATACCCAATTTGTAGGCCTAATGCAGCGTAGTTTCCAACAACTACTAAACGAGAGCCGGAAGATCGAAGCAATGGAGAGGAAACCTGGGGAACACCTTGGAGTGTAACACACCATCTCTCTACACCCCATACCCAATTTGTAGGCCTAATGCAGCGTAGTTTCCAACAACTACTAAACGAGAGCCGGAAGATCGAAGCTCAGGAAAGGCAACCTGGAGAACACCTTGGAGTGGAACACACCATCTCTCTACACCCCATACCCAATTTGTAGGCCCAATGCAGCGTAGTTTCCAACAACTACTAAACGAGAGCCGGAAGATCGAAGCAATGGAGAGGAAACCTGGGGAACACCTTGGAGTGTAACACACCATCTCTCTACACCCCATACCCAATTTGTAGGCCTAATGCAGCGTAGTTTCCAACAACTACTAAACGAGAGCCGGAAGATCGAAGCTCAGGAAAGGCAACCTGGAGAACACCTTGGAGTGGAACACACCATCTCTCTACACCCCATACCCAATTTGTAGGCCCAATGCAGCGTAGTTTCCAACAACTACTAAACGAGAGCCGGAAGATCGAAGCAATGGAGAGGAAACCTGGGGAACACCTTGGAGTGTAACACACCATCTCTCTACACCCCATACCCAATTTGTAGGCCTAATGCAGCGTAGTTTCCAACAACTACTAAACGAGAGCATGAAGATTGAAGCAATGGAGAGGAAATCTGGGGAACACCTTGGAGTGGAACACACCATCTCTCTACAGTGGAACACACCATCTCTCTACACCCCATACCCAATTTGTAGGCCTAATGCAGCGTAGTTTCCAACAACTACTAAACGAGAGCCGGAAGATCGAAGCTCAGGAAAGGCAACCTGGGGAACACCTGGGAGTGGAACACACCATCTCTCTACACCCCATACCCAATTTGTAGGCCCAATGCAGCGTAGTTTCCAACAACTACTAAACGAGAGCCGGAAGATCGAAGCTCAGGAAAGGCAACCTGGGGAACACCTTGGAGTGTAACAAACCCTCTCTCTACACCACGGAAGGGCTGATTCTTAGGAAGGAAGGCTGTCGGAAAGAAGCAGGGCGCGTCCGAGGGTGATTATATTCTTATTAGGTATATACTCACCCTCGGACGCGCCCTGCTTCTTTATTTGTAATGAATGTTTATTTGCAATGTGGTTTTGACTTACTCTATTTTTTTGGTAAATAATGATTTTATTATTTTCATTGTTTTGCATCTTCTTGGCAATAATATAAAGAAGACGCGACAGGACAACACTCGGTGGATGCCATATCTGTGTTTAAAATTGAAAAAACCTTTCAGTTAACTACTTGCAGGAGAAAGTTATTGTAGCTGGTGGCCATTTTTAGTACTGTACCAGATTTTTGTTGTATGTGTTTGTTTTTAATGTTAAAATGTCTGCATTTGATATCTCTCCAGTATTTTCTTTTTTATAAGCAAAATACTTATTTTTATATTTTCTGATGTTGGTTCCAGGGGTACACGGGCAGCAGTGGTGTGGTCAGTGGAGGCCTAGTGGAAGGAGTGACCGCAGACAGGCATCGAAGGCCTAAAATAATAACACATGGCTGTAGGCAATTTTAAATTGGTTCCAGGGGTACACGGGCAGCAGTGGTGTGGTCAGTTTAGGCCTAGTGGAAGGAGTGACCGCAGACAGGCATCGAAGGCCTAAAATAATAACACATGGCTGTAGGCAATTTTAAATTGGTTCCAGGGGTACACGGGCAGCAGTGGTGTGGTCAGTGGAGGCCTAGTGGAAGGAGTGACCACAGACAGGCATCGAAGGCCTAAAATAATAACACATGGCTGTAGGCAATTTTAAATTGGTTCCAGGGGTACACGGGCAGCAGTGGTGTGGTCAGTGGAGGCCTAGTGGAAGGAGTGACCGCAGACAGGCATCGAAGGCCTAAAATAATAACACATGGCTGTAGGCAATTTTAAATTGGTTCGAGGGGTACACGGGCAGCAGTGGTGTGGTCAGTGGAGGCCTAGTGGAAGGAGTGACCACAGACAGGCATCGAAGGCCTAAAATAATAACACATGGCTGTAGGCAATTTTAAATTGGTTACAGGGGTACACGGGCAGCAGTGGTGTGGTCAGTGGAGGCCTAGTGGAAGGAGTGACCGCAGACAGGCATCGAAGGCCTAAAATAATAACACATGGCTGTAGGCAATTTTAAATTGGTTCCAGGGGTACACGGGCAGCAGTGGTGTGATCAGTGGAGGCCTAGTGGAAGGAGTGACCGCAGACAGGCATCGAAGGCCTAAAATAATAACACATGGCTGTAGGCAATTTTAAATTGGTTCCAGGGGTACACGGGCAGCAGTGGTGTGGTCAGTGGAGGCCTAGTGGAAGGAGTGACCACAGACAGGCATCGAAGGCCTAAAATAATAACACATGGCTGTAGGCAATTTTAAATTGGTTACAGGGGTACACGGGCAGCAGTGGTGTGGTCAGTGGAGGCCTAGTGGAAGGAGTGACCGCAGACAGGCATCGAAGGCCTAAAATAATAACACATGGCTGTAGGCAATTTTAAATTGGTTCCAGGGGTACACGGGCAGCAGTGGTGTGGTCAGTGGAGACCTAGTGGAAGGAGTGACCGCAGACAGGCATCGAAGGCCTAACATAACAAAAATGTCAATACAATGGTATTGTCAGTGGCAGGCATTGAAGGATGTCAGCGCATAGACTAAACATTGGTGGAGCTGTGAGATAATTTTGCAAGTGGTAGAGCACTGTTTGAGCTGGGGTGGGGGAAAACTGTCTTGTGGCCGGCGGTACAGGCCCAGGGCCCCTCATATTACAACGGTGTGTCTGACGTTGGGTGCGCACCACCACCGCCAGAGACACTTTATTGTACTAGGAGGGACCCAGTGGCAGTGCCGTCGACCAAAAGCGGGCTCACCCACCTCTTCAGACAAACTGCACTCTCACGGGTGCTGTCGCCAAGTGTCGATACCACGGCCCCGTGTGGGGAGTTTGGCCATTTAGTGAGGTGTAAACATGTCGTATGCTGGACAATCAGGTGCAGAAAATTACGAGATTGGAAAAGGCATTCAGAATAGTCCACAGGCAAGACCTTTTCATAGGAAAGCTAGGTGTCAGCCGGGCAAGGTGGGGCAAAAGATTTCGAAATCCAGTTGTGGTTCATTTTAATGAAGGTTAGATCATCTACATTTTGGGTAGCCAGACGAGTCCTTTTTTCTGTTAGTATTGAACCTGCAGCACTGAATACTCTTTCTGATAGGACACTAGCTGCCGGGCAAGCAAGCTCCTGCAATGCATATTCTGCCAATTCTGGCCAGGTGTCTAATTTTGATGCCCAGTAATCAAATGGGAATGACGGTTGAGGGAGAACATCGATAAGGGATGAAAAATAGTTTGTAACCATACTGGACAAATGTTGTCTCCTGTCACTTTGAATTGATGCTGCAGTACCTGTCCTGTCTGCGGTCATAGCAAAATCACTCCACAACCTGGTCAGAAAACCCCTCTGGCCAACGCCACTTCTGATTTCTGCCCCTCTAACTCCTCTGGTCTGCTGGCCCCTGCAGCTCGTGTGAGAACGATCACGGGCGCTGTGTGCAGGGAATGCCAGAAGCAAACGGTCAACAAGAGTTGATTGTTTGGTTGCTAATATTAGTTCCAAGTTCTCATGTGGCATTATATTTTGCAATTTGCCTTTATAGCGAGGATCAAGGAGGCAGGCTAACCAGTAATCGTCATCATTCATCATTTTAGTTATGCGTGTGTCCCTTTTGAGGATACGTAAGGCATAATCCGCCATGTGGGCCAAAGTTCCAGTTCTCAAATCTGCGGTTGTGCTTGGTTGAGGGGCAGTTTCAGGCAAATCCACGTCACTTGTGTCCCTCAAAAAACCAGAACCCGGCCTTGCCGCGCCACCAATTTCCAGTGGCCCCGGAAAAGCTTCCTCATTAAAAATATAATCATCCCCATCATCCTCCTCGTCCTCCTCCTCCTCTTCGCCCGCTACCTCGTCCTGTACACTGCCCTGGCCAGACAATGGCTGACTGTCATCAAGGCTTTCCTCTTCCTCAGCTGCAGACGCCTGATCCTTTATGTGCGTCAAACTTTGCATCAGCAGACGCATTAGGGGGATGCTCATGCTTATTATGGCGTTGTCTGCACTAACCAGCCGTGTGCATTCCTCAAAACACTGAAGGACTTGGCACATGTCTTGAATCTTCGACCACTGCACACCTGACAACTCCATGTCTGCCATCCTACTGCCTGCCCGTGTATGTGTATCCTCCCACAAAAACATAACAGCCCGCCTCTGTTCACACAGTCTCTGAAGCATGTGCAGTGTTGAGTTCCACCTTGTTGCAACGTCTATGATTAGGCGATGCTGGGGAAGGTTCAAAGAACGCTGATAGGTCTGCATACGGCTGGAGTGTACGGGCGAACGGCGGATATGTGAGCAAAGTCCACGCACTTTGAGGAGCAGGTCGGATAACCCCGGATAACTTTTCAGGAAGCACTGCACCACCAGGTTTAAGGTGTGAGCCAGGCAAGGAATGTGTTTCAGTTGGGAAAGGGAGATGGCAGCCATGAAATTCCTTCCGTTATCACTCACTACCTTGCCTGCCTCAAGATCTACAGTGCCCAGCCACGACTGCGTTTCTTTCTGCAAGAACTCGGACAGAACTTCCGCGGTGTGTCTGTTGTCGCCCAAACACTTCATAGCCAATACAGCCTGCTGACGTTTGCCAGTAGCTGCCCCATAATGGGAGACCTGGTGTGCAACAGTGGCAGCTGCGGATGGAGTGGTTGTGCGACTGCGGTCTGTGGACGAGCTCTCGCTTCTGCAGGAGGACGAAGAGGAGGAGGAGGGGGTGCGAACGGCTACAGCCAATTGTTTCCTAGACCGTGGGCTAGGCAGAACTGTCCCAAACTTGCTGTCCCCTGTGGACCCTGCATCCACCACGTTTACCCAGTGTGCCGTGATGGACACGTAACGTCCCTGGCCATGCCTACTGGTCCATGCATCTGTTGTCAGGTGCACCTTTGTGCTCACAGATTGCCTGAGTGCATGGACGATGCGCTCTTTAACATGCTGGTGGAGGGCTGGGATGGCTTTTCTGGAAAAAAAGTGTCGACTGGGTAGCTCGTAGCGTGGTACAGCGTAGTCCATCAGGGCTTTGAAAGCTTCGCTTTCAACTAACCGGTAGGGCATCATCTCTAACGAGATTAGTCTAGCTATGTGTGCGTTCAAACCCTGTGTACGCGGATGCGAGGCTAAGTACTTCCTTTTTCTAACCATAGTCTCATGTAGGGTGAGCTGGACTGGAGAGCTGGAGATCGTGGAACTAGCGGGGGTGCCGGTGGACATGGCAGACTGAGAGACGGTGGGAGATGGTATTGTTGCCACCGGTGCCCTAGATGCAGTATTTCCTACTACGAAACTGGTGATTCCCTGACCCTGACGGCTTTGGCCTGGCAAAGAAACCTGCACAGATACTGCAGGTGGTGCGGAAAATGGTGGCCCTACACTGCCGGAAGGGATGTTGCGTTGCTGACTAGCTTCATTGGCCGAGGGTGCTACAACCTTAAGGGACGTTTGGTAGTTAGTCCAGGCTTGCAAATGCATGGTGGTTAAATGTCTATGCATGCAACTTGTACTGAGACTTTTCAGATTCTGTCCTCTGCTTAAGGTAGTTGAACATTTTTGACAGATGACTTTGCGCTGATCAATTGGATGTTGTTTAAAAAAATGCCAGACTGCACTCTTTCTAGCATCGGATACCTTTTCAGGCATTGCAGACTGAGCTTTAACCGGATGGCCACGCTGTCCTCCAACAGGTTTTAGCTTTGCCATGCGTTTTGGGCAAGATACGGGCCCGGCAGATGGAACCTGTTGCGATATTGATGCCTGCTGCGGCCCCTCCTCCTCCGCTTCAGAACTGCTGCCGCCTGCACCCTGTTCCCCCAATGGCTGCCAATTGGGGTCAAGAACTGGGTCATCTATTACCTCTTCTTGTAGCTCGTATGCAACTTCGTCTGTGTCACCGTGTCGGTCGGTGGTATAGCGTTCGTGATGGGGCAACATAGTCTCATCAGGGTCTGATTCTTGATCAGCACCCTACGAGGGCAATGTTGTGGTCTGAGTCAAAGGACCAGCATAGTAGTCTGGCTGTGGCTGTACATCAGTGCACTCCATGTCAGATTCAACTTGTAATGGGCATGGACTGTTAACTGCTTCACTTTCTAAGCCAGGGACGGTATGTGTAAAGAGCTCCATGGAGTAACCCGTTGTGTCGCCTGCTGCATTCTTCTCTGTTGCTGTTTTTGCTGAAGAGGACAAGGAAGCGACTTGTCCCTGACCGTGAACATCCACTAACGACGCGCTGCTTTGACATTTACCAGTTTCACAAGAGGAGGCAAAAGAGCTAGAGGCTGAGTCAGCAAGATAAGCCAAAACTTGCTCTTGCTGCTCCGGCTTTAAAAGCGGTTTTCCTACTCCCAGAAAAGGGAGCGTTCGAGGCCTTGTGTAGCCAGACGACGAACCTGCCTCCACAGCTCCAGACTTAGGTGCAATATTTTTTTTCCCACGACCAGCTGATGCTCCACCACTACCACTACCCTCATTACCAGCTGACAATGAACGCCCCCGGCCACGACCTCTTCCACCATACTTCCTCATTGTTTTAAAAACGTAAACAAACTAACGGAATTTGTTGCTGTCACACAAATTACACGGTGAGCTATAACTTCAGTATGATTTAGCTACCCCTTTACAGGTGAGTGAGACCACAACGAAAATCAGGCACAATGTTACACACTCTGTTGTTGGTGGCAACAAATGAGAGAGATGCCACACACGCAGGGCTGTCACTGAAGCACAAATGTAAATATTAATCTCCCACTGATTTGATTTTTTTTTTTTTTAAGGGAGACTTTAGGAAAAAAAAATAATAGAATAAAATGATTTTTTCAGGAAGAATTTAGAAACCAAATAAAATAAAATGATTTTTTCAGGGAGAATTTAGAAAACAAATAAAACAAAAAAAGGCTTTCTATGGCCCACTGAGTGAGAGATGACGCACACAGGAGTCAGGAGTGGCACACAAGCCCAGAGGCCAATATTTATCTCCCACTGATTGATGTAGTGATTTTTTCAGGTAGATTTTGGAACCCAAATCAAGCTAAAAAAAATAATAGGCTTTCTATGGCCCACAATTGGAGAGAGAGAGAGAGAGAAAGAGAGAGAGAGATGGCACACCCAGGAGTCAAGACTGGCACACAAGCAGAAAGGGCAATATTAATCTCCCACTGATTTTTTTTTTTTTTTTTTCAGGGAGACTTTAGGAAAAAAAAAATAGAATAAAATGATTTTTTCAGGAAGAATTTAGAAACCAAATAAAATAAAATGATTTTTCAGGGAGAATTTAGAAAACAAATAAAACAAAAAAAGGCTTTCTATGGCCCACTGAGTGAGAGATGACGCACACAGGAGTCAGGAGTGGCACACAAGCCCAGAGGCCAATATTTATCTCCCACTGATTGATGTAGTGATTTTTTCAGGTAGATTTTGGAACCCAAATCAAGCTAAAAAAATAATAGGCTTTCTATGGCCCACAATTGGAGAGAGAGTGAGAGATGGCACACCCAGGAGTCAAGACTGGCACACAAGCAGAAAGGGCAATATTAATCTCTCACTGATTTGTTTTTGTTTTTTGTTTTTCAGGGAGACTTTAGGAAAAAAAAAATAGAATAAAATGATTTTTTCAGGAAGAATTTAGAAACCAAATAAAATAAAATGATTTTTTCAGTGAGAATTTAGAAAACAAATAAAACAAAAAAAGGCTTTCTATGGCCCACTGAGTGAGAGATGACGCACACAGGAGTCAGGAGTGGCACACAAGCCCAGAGGCCAATATTTATCTCCCACTGATTGATGTAGTGATTTTTTCAGGTAGATTTTGGAACCCAAATCAAGCTAAAAAAATAATAGGCTTTCTATGGCCCACAATTGGAGAGAGAGAGAGAGATGGCACACCCAGGAGTCAAGACTGGCACACAAGCAGAAAGGGCAATATTAATCTCCCACTGATTTTTTTTTTTTTTTTTTCAGGGAGACTTTAGGAAAAAAAAAATAGAATAAAATGATTTTTTCAGGAAGAATTTAGAAACCAAAGAAAATAAAATGATTTTTTAAGGGAGAATTTAGAAAACAAATAAAACAAAAAAAGGCTTTCTATGGCCCACTGAGTGAGAGATGACGCACACAGGAGTCAGGAGTGGCACACAAGCCCAGAGGCCAATATTTATCTCCCACTGATTGATGTAGTGATTTTTTCAGGTAGATTTTGGAACCCAAATCAAGCTAAAAAAATAATAGGCTTTCTATGGCCCACAATTGGGGAGAGAGAGAGAGATGGCACACCCAGGAGTCAAGACTGGCACACAAGCAGAAAGGGCAATATTAATCTCCCACTGATTTGTTTTTTTTTTTTTTTTTCAGGGAGACTTTAGGAAAAAAAAAAATAGAATAAAATGATTTTTTCAGGAAGAATTTAGAAACCAAAGAAAATAGAATGATTTTTTCAGGGAGAATTTAGAAAACAAATAAAACAAAAAAAAGGCTTTCTATGGCCCACTGAGTGAGAGATGACGCACACAGGAGTCAGGAGTGGCACACAAGCCCAGAGGCCAATATTTATCTCCCACTTTTTTTTTTTTGTTCCAGGGAAAATTTATAAACCCAATAAAAAAAATAATAAATAGGCTTTCTATGGCCCACTATCTGAGAGACAGAGAGAGATGGCACGCTTACGACTGGCACACAAGCCCAAAGGCCAATATTAATCTCCCTTTTTTTTTTAAGGGAGAATTTATAAAACCAAAAAAAAAAAATAAATAGGCTTTCTATGGCCCACTATTTGTGAGAGAGATGGCACGCTCAGGACTGGCACACAAGCCCAGAGGCCAATATTAATCTCCCACTTTTTTTTTTTTCCAGGGAAAATTTATAAACCCAATAAAAAAAAAAATAAATAAATAGGCTTTCTATGGCCCACTATCTGAGAGAGAGAGATGGCACGCTTAGGACTGGCACACAAGCCCAAAGGCCAATATTAATCTCCCACTGATTGATTTATTGATTTTTTCAGGTAGAATTTAGAACCCAAATAAAGCAAAAAAAAAAAAAAATGGGCTTTCTGTGGCCCACTGAGTGAGTGATGATGCACACAGGAGTCAGGAGTGGCACACAAGCCCTGAGGCCAATATTTTTCTCCCACTGATTGATGTAGTGATTTTTTCAGGTAGATTTTAGAACCAAAATCAAGCAAAAAAATAAATAGGCTTTCTATGGCCCACAATTGGAGAGAGAGAGAGAGAGATGGCACACCCAGGAGTCAAGACTGGCACACAAGCAGAAAGGGCAATATTAATCTCCCACTGATTTGTTTTTTTTTGTTTTTTTTTTCAGGGAGACTTTAGGAAAAAAAAAAAAATAGAATAAAATGATTTTTTCAGGAAGAATTTAGAAACCAAAGAAAATAAAATGATTTTTTCAGGGAGAATTTAGAAAACAAATAAAACAAAAAAAGGCTTTCTATGGCCCACTGAGTGAGAGATGACGCACACAGGAGTCAGGAGTGGCACACAAGCCCAGAGGCCAATATTAATCTCCCACTTTTTTTTTTTTCCAGGGAAAATTTATAAACCCAATAAAAAAAAAAATAAATAAATAGGCTTTCTATGGCCCACTATCTGAGAGAGAGAGATGGCACGCTTAGGACTGGCACACAAGCCCAAAGGCCAATATTAATCTCCCACTGATTGATTTATTGATTTTTTCAGGTAGAATTTAGAACCCAAATAAAGCAAAAAAAAAAAAAAAAGGGCTTTCTATGGCCCACTGAGTGAGTGATGATGCACACAGGAGTCAGGAGTGGCACACAAGCCCTGAGGCCAATATTTTTCTCCCACTGATTGATGTAGTGATTTTTTCAGGTAGATTTTAGAACCAAAATCAAGCAAAAAAATAAATAGGCTTTCTATGGCCCACAATTGGAGAGAGAGAGAGAGAGATGGCACACCCAGGAGTCAAGACTGGCACACAAGCAGAAAGGGCAATATTAATCTCCCACTGATTTGTTGTTTTTTTTTTTTTTTCAGGGAGACTTTAGGAAAAAAAAAAATAGAATAAAATGATTTTTTCAGGAAGAATTTAGAAACCAAAGAAAATAAAATGATTTTTTCAGGGAGAATTTAGAAAACAAATAAAACAAAAAAAGGCTTTCTATGGCCCACTGAGTGAGAGATGACGCACACAGGAGTCAGGAGTGGCACACAAGCCCAGAGGCCAATATTTATCTCCCACTTTTTTTTTTTTGTTCCAGGGAAAATTTATAAACCCAATAAAAAAAATAATAAATAGGCTTTCTATGGCCCACTATCTGAGAGACAGAGAGAGATGGCACGCTTAGGACTGGCGCACAAGCCCAAAGGCCAATATTAATCTCCCTTTTTTTTTTAAGGGAGAATTTATAAAACCAAAAAAAAATAAATAAATAGGCTTTCTATGGCCCACTATTTGTGAGAGAGATGGCACGCTCAGGACTGGCACACAAGCCCAGAGGCCAATATTAATCTCCCACTTTTTTTTTTTTTCCAGGGAAAATTTATAAACCCAATAAAAAAATAAATAAATAAATAGGCTTTCTATGGCCCACTATCTGAGAGAGAGAGATGGCACGCTTAGGACTGGCACACAAGCCCAAAGGCCAATATTAATCTCCCACTGATTGATTTATTGATTTTTTCAGGTAGAATTTAGAACCCAAATAAAGCAAAAAAAAAAAAAAATGGGCTTTCTATGGCCCACTGAGTGAGTGATGATGCACACAGGAGTCAGGAGTGGCACACAAGCCCTGAGGCCAATATTTTTCTCCCACTGATTGATGTAGTGATTTTTTCAGGTAGATTTTAGAACCAAAATCAAGCAAAAAAATAAATAGGCTTTCTATGGCCCACTGAGTGAGTGATGATGCACACAGGAGTCAAGAGTGGCACACAAGCCCTGAGGCCAATATTTTTCTCCCACTGATTGATGTAGTGATTTTTTCAGGTAGATTTTATAACCCAAATCAAGCAAAAAAATAAATAGGCTTTCTATGGCCCACTGAGTGAGAGATGACACAGACAGAGATGGCACTCTAGCAGAAATGTCAATCTTAATCTCCCACAAAAAAAAAAAAAAACAGGGAGTGTCCTTCAATTACTATCTCCCTGCAGTAATCTCAGCCAGGTATGGCAGGCAGCAATAAGGAGTGGACTGATGCACAAATTAAATAAAAAGTGTGTTCAAACCAAAAAGATAGCTGTGCAGAAAGGAAGGAACAAGAGGATTTGTGCTTTGAAAAAAGCAGTTGGTTTGCACAGCGGCGTACACACAGCAATGCAGCTATCAGGGAGCCTTCTAGGGCAGCCCAATAAGCTACAGCGCTGAGGGGAAAAAAAAAAATGTAGCTTCCACTGTCCCTGCACACCGAAGGTGGTGTTGGGCAGTGGAAATCGCTACAGCACAAGCGGTTTGGTGGTTAATGGACCCTGCCTAACGCTATCCCTGCTTCTGACGAAGCGGCAGCAACCTCTCCCTAAGCTCAGATCAGCAGCAGTAACATGGCGGTCGGCGGGAACTCCCCTTTATAGCCCCTGTGACGCCGCAGACAGCAAGCCAATCACTGCAATGCCCTTCTCTAAGATGGTGGGGACCAGGACCTATGTCATCACGCTGCCCACACTCTGCGTTTACCTTCATTGGCTGAGAAATGTCGCTTTTTGCATCATTGAAACGCGACTTTGGCGCGAAAGTCGCGTACCGCATGGCCGACCCCGCACAGGGGTCGGATCGGGTTTCATGAAACCCGACTTTGCCAAAAGTCGGCGACTTTTGAAAATGAATGACCCGTTTCGCTCAACCCTACTCGAGTATAAGCCTACCCGAGTATAAGCCGACCCCCCTAATTTTGCCACAAAAAACTGGGAAAACTTAATGACTCAAGTATAAGCCTAGGGTGGAAAATGCAGCAGCTACCTGTAAATTTCAAAAATAAAAATGGATACCAATAAAAGTAAAATTAATTGAGACATCAGTAGGTTAAGTGTTTTTGAATATCCATATTGAATCAGGAACCCCATATAATGCTCCATACAGTTTATGATGGGCTCCATAAGATGCTCCATATTAAAATATACCCCATATAATGCTGCACAAATGTTGATTATGACCCCATAAGATGCTCCATACAGACATTTGCCACATATAATGCTGCACATGGCCCCATAAGATGCTCCATACAGACATTTGCCACATATAATGCTGCACATATGTGGATTATGGCCCCATAAGATGCTCCATACAGATAATTGCCCCATATAATGCTGCACATGGCCCCATAAGATGCTCCATACAGATATTTGCCCCATACAATGCTGCACATGGCCCCATAAGATGCTCCATACAGATAACTGCCCCATATAATGCTGCACATGGCCACATAAGATGCTCCATACCGACATTTCCCCCCATATAATGCTGCACAAAGCCACATAAGATGCCACATACAGATATTTGCCCCATATCATGCTGCACATGGCCACATAAGATGCCCCATACAGATATTTGCCCTCATATCATGCTGCACATGGCCCCATACAGATGCCCCATACAGATATTTGCCCCCATATCATGCTGCACATGGCCACATAAGATGCTCCATACAGATATTTGCCCCATATGCTGTTGCTGCGATTAAAAAAATAAAAAAATTACATACTCACCTCTCAGGCCCCGGCACTTGCTATACTCACCTTTCCCGTTCCACCGCTGACCGCCGCTGTGTCTTCCCATCCTCTGCGCCAACGTTCAGGTGTGCACTAATCACGTCACCGCGCCCTCTGACCTGAGCGTCACTGCGGAAGACACAGCGGCATGAGGAGCAGGTGAGTATCGCGCACTGCCCCCATCATACTTGCCTGCTCCTGGCGCCATCGCTGCAGGTCTGTTCCCCGGCGCTGCATTTTCTTCCTGTAGTGAGCGGTCACCGTTACTGCTCACTACAGTAATGAATATGCGGCTCCACCTCTATGGGAGGTGGAGCCGCATATTCATTACTGTAATGAGCGGTACCATGTGACCGCTCACTACAGGAAGAAGCTGCAGCACTGGAAGAAGCAGGGACGTGCAGGGACTGTGCCAGGAGTAGGTGAGTATAACTAGACAGCCCCCGCTCCCCCTCCCCTGCCGACCCCTGGGTATGACTCAAGTATAAGCCAAGAGGGGGACTTTCAGCCCAAAAAAGTGGGCTGAAAATCTCGGCTTATACTCGAGTATATACGGGTACTTGATTAATTGATGAACTTCAGGGTGGCAAATCAGTATATATAGCCTACAATCCAAGCAAAATT
This sequence comes from Ranitomeya imitator, assembly GCF_032444005.1. Taxonomy (NCBI): domain Eukaryota; kingdom Metazoa; phylum Chordata; class Amphibia; order Anura; family Dendrobatidae; genus Ranitomeya; species Ranitomeya imitator. Next base: position 274,087,085 of record NC_091282.1, read on the forward strand.
CTTATTAATCTGAGTCAACAAAGGTCATGTGGACAAGGCAAAGATGGAGCTCACCCAACACATTAGTAATAACATAAACCCAACCTGTAGAAAACCAACTTTAGTAGCACTCATCATTTCTTCTTGGAAAGTGATATGTACTGAAGAAATTACAATGAAAAGGCATAATAAGACGAGACAGTGAGCTCCTCTGAAGTTTTCAGTCAAAGCTGTTAACATATAAAGGAAAACAATAATGCACAATTAAGATAATAGAGAAAGATTTTATCTGAAAGCACTTTTCATCTAGATATGGAATGTTTTTCTTGCAGTCATATCCTTAGCTGTCTCCAAAGTGTTAAGGTACCTTCACACTGAGCGACTTTAGAACGATAACGATAGCGATCCGTGAAGTTGCAGCGTCCTGGATAGCGATATCATTGTGTTTGACACGCAGCAGCGATCAGGATCCTGCTATGAGATCGCTGGTCGGAGCTAGAAGGCCAGAACTTTATTTCGTCGCTGGATCACCCGCTGACATCGCTGAATCGGCGTGTGTGACGCCGATTCAGCGATGTCTTCACTGGTAACCAGGGTAAACATCGGGTTACTAAGCACAGGGCCGCGCTTAGTAACCCGATATTTACCCTGGTTACCTAAAAAAAACACTACATACTTACATTCCGGTGTCTGTCGCGTCCCTCGCAGTCAGCTTCCCGCACCGTAAAGCACAGCGGTGACGTCACCGCTGTGCTCTGCTTTATGGCCGGCCGGCGCTCACAGTCAGTGCAAGAAGCTGACGGCGAGGGACGCGACAGACACCGGAATGTAATTATGTAGTGTTTTTTTTTTTTTAGGTAACCAGGGTAAATATCGGGTTACTAAGCGCGGCCCTGCGCTTAGTAACCCGATGTTTACCCTGGTTACCCGGGGACCTCGGCATTGTTGGTCGCTGGAGAGCTGTCTGTGTGACAGCTCTCCAGCGACCACACATCGACGCTGCAGCGATCGGCATCGTTGTCTATATCACTGCAGCGTCGCTTAATGTGACGGTACCTTAAGTGAGAAGAATGGAAGTGTAATCACAACCTTATCTTAAGTCATGTATTCAGATCATATCTTTAGAGGCCAGAAGCTTTCTAGGATTTATCATGTGGTGCGTTTTTGGTCTGACTCAGACTTTCCTTGTTCATGTTTTGCTTTATAGGTCAGTGAGCACAATCCGAAATCAGCGATATCATATCCATGCTAACCTGTCTTTCGCAATATTGGTTGCTCAGATCCTGCTCCTTATCAGCTTCAACTTTGTGCCTGGAACGGTGAGCAAAATTTTTCTAATGATCTGATTTAGTATAATTTACTCGTTTATGAACATAAAATTTCAATATTTGTTCGGCATTGTGCTATCAGAGGCAGCAAAGTATATCTCAGAGGGCAGGTGTGGCAAGTTCCCCTGAGACAGGGAGTTTTAAAGGTAGAAGAGGGTCACTGGGCCAGGTGGACAGTGCTCCTCAGTCATTGAGTTTCTCAGCACACAGAGGACTCTATCAGTTGAAAAAATCAGTTACATAGTTATATAGTTACATAGTTACATAGTTATTAAGGTTGAAGGAAGACTATAAGTCCATCTAGTTCAACCCATAGCCTAACCTAACATGCCCTAACTTGTTGATCCAGAGGAAGGCAAAAAATTTGTAAATGTTCCCATCTTGCAGCTAGATTCTTCAACTGAAAAGGTATTCAGAAAGGGTGACATCCTATCGCTTACTCGAAAATCCTGTATTGCTCCCAGTCCTGGAGTGTCTTTTTGAGTCCTCTTTTCTGTGACCATTTGGGTACACCACTTGTCCTTGTTGGTAGCTCCTGACTGAGCAGTTCCCAGCAAAAAGTTTCCCTGAAGTTCCCTTATCTTACACAGACAGGAACAAAGTAGAAAGAACATTGGGGAACCTTCCTGCTACCATTCAGAACTGTTGTGTGTGAATGACACAGTCTGCTCATGCACTTAATTACTCTAGTATAGTTTTACACGATTAATGGGGCAAAGTGTAAAAAGTTCCCTTTCTACGGCAAAGGTATACATAGAAATTATTCCCTGATGTACAACTCCGACTAGAGAAGAGCAAATTAATTCAAGTGGAATTAAATTCTACTTGAATATATAAAACACTGCTTTTTGAGAATGCAGATTTTTTGGGAAATTTGCTTCACGTGGATTTAGCATAATGGCAACTGGCAAAAGTTTTGAAAATAAAAAAAGCATATTCACTTCACTGCTCACCTATCTGGCCCCTCTGCTTCTCTCTGGCCATTGTCAGATCCTCAAAGCCACCTCTTCTCTCTCCCATTGTAAAATGTATCACAAGCCCCGTCCTCTCCTGCCTTGACCAGACTTCTGAGGCCTGGACACAGCCAGAAGTTCCAGCCTAGAATGAACAAGTGGAAGATGCAACAGCAAAATGAGAGGACCAGATGGTGAGCAGTTTCTCACCAACTATTGCTCAAGGCCTCTTCTTTTTGCTGTAGTAACTTCTCCAGATTGCTCACTCTACAGACCTGATAGCAAGCAATGAGCAGCAGAGGGACAGGAGAGCAGTGAGGTGAGAATACGTTTTTTTTTTTTTTTGCATCTTATGCTTATTCTTAGGCTGCCGACACACTATTAGTATTTTACATCAGTATTTATAAGTCAAAACCAGAACTGGAACAATTAGAGGAAAAGTATAATAGAAACATTTGCACCACTTCTGCATTTATCACTCACTCCTGGTTTTGGCCTACAAATACTGATGTAAAATACTGACCAAATACTGCTAGTGTGACGGCAGCCTTATACTCTGATGGCTGAAGACTCCAGAGCATAATAAGGGACATTCAATTCACGTAGAAAAACTTTGCTGAGAAAAGAAGTTCTCTGGAAAATTTGCAGGATAGAACAAATTCAGATTTTGGTACTCATCTCATTGACATATACTGTACCTCCAATTAATGAAACTATACAGCTTTACAAAGCCATGAATTGCCCGTTATGCCACAAAAAGGCATTCAACATGGGTTATGTATTTTTTCTGGTGGCCATTGTATATAAAAATGGTGTCTGCTCCACTTTCAATATAGTAAAAAACAGTTATGCTGATGCATTCCACCGTGATAGACGCCAAAAGAACATGGTTTGTCCCAATGGAGGAATATGGACACATTCAGTTTATTCACTAGAATCTGGGTGCATACACCAAACAGATTCATGAAATGCAATGCATACATAACATAAATATAGATTTTGAAGATTAAATTGCTAGTCCATCACAATATTCCTACTTTATACAATTGTGAAGTAGCATAAAATAAATCAACTTATGTACAAAATAATCTAGCAGAAAATTATTGCATTATTATGGCATTATAGCAATTGTGTGAATTTGTACACTAACCTGACAATAGCAAATAAATTTACCTACAGAAAATACATAATATCTAGGGACATAACAACTTCAATGCTTAGAGACTAAAGGCCACCATACACATGACATGAAATTGGAACGATACATGATCATTAGTTGTTTGTACGATATTTCATTTGCACGACCTCACCATACACATTTCATATGAAGTTGTACAATGCACCTTTGAGATGAAGCCACACATTTTTGATGTATAGTTAAAGAACACATTTAATAATCGAGGGGATGGGTTATGGAAATGAGAGCTAAAAACAGAGACTTTTCATTTTTCAAGCAACAGCACATACATATTGTGCTATTGACAATAGTTGCACAAAAATATCAAACATGTCCGATCAATCCTTTTGGGCAATTACAAACGTTTGTTGTCCAATCAACAACCAGTGGTCAATAGATCGTCATGAAGAAGCCCAGCGACGAACGATCGATTTGATCAAAATTGGTCATTTTGTACAATTTTTGTATAATCTGTATTTGGGCCTTAACCACCAAAGTGCTTAGAGACTAAATAGATGGAGGGAAAGACCAGAAAAGAGGTATGTCTGCAGAGACCAGCTGTGGTTATGATTAGCCACTCTGGCGTCTGGAGCAAAAGATGAGGAAGAAAGAGATGAGAACAACTCCCATTAAAGAATACGTCATATATAAGGTACCGGGATCCAAGAGTGCATTTACACTGGCCAATAGTGGCCTTTAAACAACTGCTAATCAATAGTCGTTTAATAGCAATAGTTTAGACAGGCAGTCTGCACATTCATCTGCACTCAATGATCTGTAACTATTGTTGTGTGTGCATAGACTATGCTGTATATATTTGCGCATACGGCAACCCAAGTATAAGCCGAGGCACCTACCGTACTTTTGCCATGGAAAACTGGGTAAGCTTATTGACTTGAGTATAACCTGGGTATGCATTGTCCCCTTACCCCTATCCTGCAATGCATGGCTCCCTCTGTCATGTCCTGTTATGTGGTCCCCCTGTCCTGTCCTAGTATGTGGATCCCCCTGTCCTGTCCTGGTATGTGTGGCTTCCCCTGTCCTCTCCTGGTATGTGACTCCCCCTGTCCTGTCCTGCTATGTGGCTCTCCCTGTCCTGTTCTGCTATGTGACTCCCCCTGTCCTGTCCTGCTATGTGGCTCCCCCTGTCCTGGTATGTGGCTCCCCCTGTCCTGTCCTGGTATGTGGCCCTGTCCTGTCCTGGTATGTGGCTCCCTCTGTCTTGTCCTGGTATGTGGCTCCCCCGTCCTGTCCTGGTGTGTGGCTCCCCCGTCCTGTCTTGATATGTGGCTCCCTCTGTCCTGTCCTGGTATGTGGCTCCTCTGTCCTGTCCTGATATGTGGCTCCCCCTGTTGTATGCATTGCTCCCCGGTCTGTATGGCTTGGCTTCCCCGATCCCGCATAGCTCGGCTCCCCCGTTCCCACATGGCTCGGTTCCCCCGTTCCCACATGGCTCGGCTCCCTGTCCCATTATTGTATGCATGGCTCACATCCCCCCTCATACACCCACATCCTACTCACCCTCCTAGCGCAGTCGCTGCATCTCCGTCCCTGCTTCTCTTTTGTCCCTGTGCTGGCAGCTCTCCTCTCCTGTGTTGAGCGGTCATGTAGTACCGCTCATTAAGGTAATAAATATGCGTTCCACAGCTATGGGGCTGGAGACGCGTACATATTCATTACCTTAATGAGCAGTACCACGTGACCGTTCAGCACAGGAGAGGAGAGCTGCTGGTGCTGGGACAACGGATATGCAGGGACAGAGATGCAGCAAACGGAGGTTGAGTATGAAGTCTTCTGTTAGGCGGAAGCTGCAGCTGTCACTGTACCACAGCCACCGGCTCTTACCGCTGCTTCTCCTCTCCCACCAGCATTCTGGACCATTGACTCATGTATAAGCCGAGGGGGGCATTTTCAGCACAAAAAAAGTGCTTAAAATCTCGGCTTATACATGAGTATATAACAGGAATTGTTATCTGTAGCACATGTGCTGTTTACAAAGGATGATCTGCTGCCGAAAACAATGACATTTAAAGGAAACCTGACATGTCCTCAAATGTAGTTACATTTGAAGACATGACAGGTTCCTTTAATCCATTTCCGACATTAGGAGTAATAGTACGCCGATGTTGGACCCTCCCTGTTTAGTGCGGGCTCCAGTGCCCGGTGTTCGGCGCTCATAGCAAATGAGTATTTCTGCTACACACAGGCGATCTGATCATCGCCTGTGTGTAGCATAGGTAATCGAAGTAGTGCAGCCTGTAGTCTCCCATGAAGACTATTTAAGCATGCAAAAACTAAAAAAAAAAGGTTTTAAAATTTAAAAAAAATTAAAAAATATAAAAATTCAAATCATCCCCCTTTCCCCATTCAAAATAAAACAATAAAAAATCAAATATACACATATTTGCTATCGCCGCGTTCAGAATCGCCCGATCTATCAATATAAAAAAAGAATGAGGCCGATTGCTAAATGTCATAACGAGAAAAAATTCAACACATCAGAACTACATTTTTTTGGTCGCTGCTACATTGCAATAAAATGCAATAACGGGTGATCAAAAGATAGTATCACCAAAATGGTATCAATAAAAACGTCAGCTTGAGGTGCAAAAAACAGGCCCTCACCCAACCCCAGATCATGAAAAAATGAGACGCTACAGCTCTCGGAAAATTACACCATTTTTTTTTTTTTTTTACAAAACTTTAGATTTTTTCCCCCCACTTAAATAAAAAAGAACCTAGACATGTTTGGTGTCTATGAACTTGTGATGATCTGGAGACTGATAGTGGCAGGTCAGTTTTAGCATTTAGTAAACATGTTAAAAAAAAATCAAAAACAACTGTGGAATTGCAATTTTTTTTGCAATTTCACCACACCACAATGTACCATTTTCCAGTTCACTGTGTGTTAAAGCCAATAGTGTTGTTCAAAAGTACAACTTGTCCCACAAAAAACAAGCCCTCACATGGTTATATTGACCGAAAAATAAAAATAAAAACTTATGGCTCTGGGAAGAAGGGGAGCCAAAAACAAAAACTAAATTACCTCTGGTCGTGAAGGGGTTAAGTAAGCTTAAAAATAATTTCACCCAACAAACGAACATTTCCTTGTTCATTAGGTAAATGACAGCCTAGACAGTGGAAATGCAACTTAAAGAGTGAATAAACTTTTGGCACATTTTCTTTATTGAAGTTTTATGGGGTTCTGAGTCCTGAGACCCTGGCCAATATCTCAAAAGACATCTTAGAAGTGTGCAGCAAAGGACACAGGAGCACACACACACACACACACACACACACACACAGCAGAACACAGATGCAGTAGAAAGTCATAAACCTTATGTAGTATCCTGAATTATGGGACCTAAGCCATAGAAAATAACTCCCAAAAGTTAAGATATTTTTAAATGTTTAATAGTGCTACTTGCTATGCCGAATCAGTACTGTGCTTCCTATACGGTATGCAGTCTGAGAATGGATGGTAACTAGGGTTGAGCGAAACGGGTCGAAATTTTTCAAAAGTCGCCGACTTTTGGCAAAGACGGGTTTCATGAAACCCGACCCGACCCCAGTGTGGGGTCGGCCATGAAGTCGGCGATCTTTTGAATCTGGAATCGGAATTCCGATACCGATTCCTGATATGTTTAAGATATCGGGAATTGGTATCGGAATTCAGATTTAAGTGTAAAATAAAGAATTAAAATAAAAAATATCGCAATACTTACCCTCTGACGCGCCCTGGTACTAACCGGCAGCCTTTCTTCCTTAGAATCAGCCTTCCAAGACCTTCGGTGACGTCGCGGTGACGTCGCGGCTTGTGATTGGTAGCGCGGCGGTCACATGGGCGGCCGCGCGACCAATCACAAGCCGCGACGTCACCGCGACGTCACCGAAGGTCCTGTAAGCGCTGATTCTTAGGAAGGACCTTCGGTGACGTCGCGGTGATGTCGCGGCTTGTGATTGGTCGCGCGGCCGCCCATGTGACCGCCGCGCGACCAATCACAAGCCGCGACGTCACCGCGACGTCACCGAAGGCCTTGGAAGGCTGATTCTAAGGAAGAAAGGCTGCCGGTTAGTACCAGGGCGCGTCAGAGGGTAAGTATTGCGATATTTTTTATTTTAATTCTTTATTTTACACTAAAATATGGATCGCAGGGCCTGAAGGAGAGTTTCCTCTCCTTCAGACCCTGGGAACCATGGAAACCCAATGCACTGCATTGGGTTTCGAGTTTCGGCCGACCCCGACCCCGACTTTTTTATAGGATCGGCCGATTTCACTCAACCCGACTTTTGAAAAAGTCGGGTTTCGTGAAACCCGACCCGATCCTATAAAAGCAAAGGTCGCTCAACCCTAATGGTAACAATAACTCCCAGCATCCCTTTCCTATTTGTAAGATCATGCTGGGAAATGTAGGCTCATTTTGATACAATTGTTTATGACTGAGGCTGACCTAACACTGCAGTTGCTCACTATACAAAGATTGGTGCTGTATTTTTGTACTGAAGGTGGTTCTTTTTTCTTTTACTGCTAGTGGTTTTAGTGGTGTAATCATGTGCTGATGTTGGTTTTTGTGCTGTATTCATGTATTTAAGGAGGTTCTAGTGAAGTATATGTATATTGGTGATTCTGGCGCTTTATTTATGTATTGATAGTGTTCATGGTGAGATATTCTTGTAATTGTGGTTTTGATTATGTGTTTCTGCAGTGATGATGATTCTAATCCCGCAATAATCCTTAATTTGTCCGTCTTGACAATAGATCATAATAGGGACTTGCATGACTCTTCTGTTTGCAGGAATGCTTGTTCTACAGATTGATCCTGTGTTTTCTATGAGAGATCTGCTGATTGACATCTCTGGCTGTGGCTTATCTCTTTGGGTTTGCAGTCCAAAATTACACATAAATCCTTATCACCCCCAAGAATCATCTGTCATGGGCCCTCATACAAATTTGACTATCGGCAGAACCTCTTAAAAGGAACCTGTCACCCCCTCAGGCGTTTGTAACTAAAAGAGCCACCTTGTGCAGCACTAATGCTGCATTCTGACAAGGTGGCTTTTTAGTTACAAACGCCTGCACACACTGAAATACACACTTATAAAATGTGCCCCCTCATACCCTGAAATTGTCCCGGGGGTGGGACTTTCCTTCCTAAATAAATGCAGCACAGCCATCACTCCGGAACTGTGCATGCCGAGCGCCACCTCCTCTTGCTGCATTATCGTCCCGGCGCCTGCGCTGTAAGAGCGAACGGCAGGGCAACTGCGCATGCCCAGAAAAAAAACTTACAGCGAAGGTGCCAGGGACGATAATGCAGCAAGAGGAGACGGCGCCCGGCGCGCACAGGTCCGAAGTGACGACTGTGCTGCGTCTAATTAGGAAGGAAAGTCCCGCCCCCGGGATGATTTCAGGGTATGTGGGGGCACATTTTATAAGTGTTTATTTCAGCGTGTGCAGGCGTTTGTAACTAAAAAGCCACCTTGTCAGAATGCAGCATTAGTGCTGCACAAGTGGCTCTTTTAGTTACAAACGCCTGAGGGGCGTTCCCTTTAATATACATGGGCTTGAACTACTTCCTAAAGAGTATGAGCATTTATAGTTTGACTTATTTGTATCAGTCGTTACCTCTTAGGCTATGTTCACACATAGCATCCTGTCCCTGCGGGTTCTCCCGCAGCGGATTTGATAAATCTGCAGGGCAAACCCGCTGCGGTTATCCCTGCAGATTTATCACGTTTTGTCCTGCGGGTTCCGCTGCGGGATTTTACCCCTACTATTGATGCTGCATATGCAGCAATATGCAGCATCAATAGTGATGTTAAAAATAATAAAATAATGGTATACTCACCCTCTGATGTCCCGATCTCCTCGGCGCTGCAGGCGGCGGTCCGGTTCCAAAGATGCTGTGCGAGAAGGACCTTCGTGACGTCACGGTCATGTGACCGCGACGTCACCGCAGGTCCTGGTCGCATAGCAAACTTTTTTTTACACAAATATGGTTCCCGGGGCCTGGAGGAGAGTCTCCTCTCCTCCACCCCGGGTACCAGCCGCACATTATCCGCATTACTTCCCGCATGGTGGGCACAGCCCCATGCGGGAAGTAAGCGGATCAATGCATGTCTATGGGTGCAGAATTGCTGCGATTCTGCACAAAGAAGTGACATGCTGCGGGTTGTAAACCGCTGCGGGTTGTAAACCGCTGCGTTCCCGCGCGGTTTTTCCCGCAGCATGTGCACAGCGGTTTGCGGATTCCATAGGGTTTACATGTTACTGTAAACGCTATGGAAACTGCTGCGGACCCGCAGCTGCAAAATCGCCACGGTTCCGCAGTAAAAATCGCAATGTGTGAACATAGCCTTAAAGTGCTTAGGGCAGCATACATGCTATAAACAACCCTAGGGATGAGGGAGCATTATGCTATTTTAGGCAGCTAGTATGAATCTTTTAATTTTTATTATAATAATTTTTATTTCTATGGCTCCAACATATTCTGCAACACTTTACATTTTCGAGGGGAATTGTACAGACAATAAAGATTTTACAGAGTAACACATAAATCATATGTGGAGTAAAGTCCCTGCTCGCAAGCTTACAGTCTATGAGGAAATAGGAAAGACACTGAAGGTGAATGCTAAAAAATGCTTGTATAGTGCAGTATGGTCATTAATAAAATATGATCATCAGCCAGTATCAGTGCAAGTACAGACAGAAGGCTAATAAGTGATGATAATAAGGGTCCTGATTTTGAAGAAAGTTTTGCATGGGGAAAACAGGAATAGTTAGCTAAGTGCGGTGAGGCGATAGGCCAATCAAAAGAAATGCGCTTTTAATGCACTCTTAAAACTGTTGATATTGGGAATTAATCTAATTGTCCTGGGAATTGGTACAGCAAGTGAGAAGTCTTAGAGATAGGAGCGGGAGTTTCACATTATAGAGGATGTTAGAGATAGGTCATTAGCAGAATGGAGGGCACGGGTAGGGTGGTGGACAGAAATGAGGGAGGAGATGTAGGGTGGTGCTGAACCATGGAGCATTTTGTGGGTGAGAGTATTAAGTTTGTATTGAACTCTATAGCGGATGAGCAACCATTGCAACAATTGGTAAAAAGTGAAGGCATTGGTGTAGCTATTGGTGAGGAATATGATCCTGGCTGATGCATTCAGGACAGAATGGAGAGTGGAGAGTTTAGTAAGAAGGACACCAATTTATACAGAGTTGCATTGTCCTGGGGAAAATGATCAAGAGTTACAGTAAGGGTTTTGGCAGAGTCAAAGGTAAGACATTTTATATATACATACATGAATTTATACAAATCAAGCATTTCTTAAACTAACAAACAAGAAAGATATCAAAATGCAGAAAGTTAACTCTAAATTCTCAGCACATTAAAAGCCATTGCAATCATATTGCTAGGTATAGTAGAGATGAGCAAATTAATCCACAGATAATCGACTTTTAATTTAATTTTAAGAATTTTTTTGGTTTTCACACAACTTCGAACACTTGAAATTTGATTTGCGAAGGAAAGGAAAAAAAACATGCTTGGTACCATTTCCCACACTGCTAAAGCATGCTAGTGACGCTTTGTGCAGTTGTGTTGACTTCCCCATAATTCTTTGCGGCTATGACATGACATAGTCTATTCCAGTTTATTGAGTGGATTATCACATCTTGTACAGTGGTGGCCAGTACCTGGGTTATCAGACATCAGTAGGTCCCGCTTTACCACAGCCGTGCCAGGGTGGTATGGTTGGATTCCGTCTCTGGATTTACCAGATAAGTGGATTATACAGATCATATAGAAACAGAATATATTTCTTTCTGTCCCCCATTTCTTAATCTCTAATAGCTAGCAGTGTTTTCTGAGCAATTACAAGACTTTCAGTATTACGGTTTACTATAAATGTATTTAATGCAAATCAAATATTTGGGGAAAATTCCGTGAATTTGAAACAATCTGCTCATCTCTAGCTGGTGAAAACAAAAGAGTTGAATCAAGAAAATAGGAGTATCCACACATGAAACAAAAACTAAATAAACTTAAATGGATGCCAAAACCTATTTAACCAACAATGGACTTAATAACGGTTCAGTACAAAAACCTCATGAAAATCCGATAGAAAAATGTACACAAGAACCAAAGGTATAAAAAGATACAAATTTTATTGAAAAGAAAAACACAAAGACAAAAAATACCAACATATAGGCATTAAAAAGTGGGAAACCCAAATTTGGCATAGGGACCCACCATGTTATCAAAAGAGGTACTATACAAAAACCAAACAAACCAATGTATTGCACATGATTACTCTCTAAAGGTACCGTCACCCTAAGCGACGCTGCAGCGATGCCGACAACGATCCGGATCGCTGCAGCGTCGCTGTTTGGTCGCTGGAGAGCTGTCACACAGACAGCTCTCCAGCGACCAACGATCCCGAGGTCCCCGGTAACCAGGGTTAACATCGGGTTACTAAGCGCAGGGCCGCGCTTAGTAACCCGATGTTTACCCTGGTTACCATCGTTAAAGTAAAAAAAAAACCACTACATACTTACCTACCGCTGTCTGTCCCCGGCGCTCTGCTTCTCTGCTCTGGCTGTGAGCGCCGGGCAGCCGGAAAGCAGAGCGGTGACATCACCGCTCTGCTTTCCGGCCGCTGTGCTCACAGCCAGAGCAGAGAAGCAGAGCGCTGAGGACAGACAGCAGAAGGTAAGTATGTAGTGGTTGTTTTTTTACTTTAACGATGGTAACCAGGGTAAACATCGGGTTACTAAGCGCGGCCCTGCGCTTAGTAACCCGATGTTTACCCTGGTTACCAGCGAAGACATCGCTGAATCGGCGTCACACACACCGATTCAGCGATGTCAGCGGGAGATCCAGCGACAAAACAAAGTTCTGGACTTTCTTCCCCGACCAGCGATATCACAGCAGGGGCCTGATCGCTGCTGCCTGTCACACTGGACGATATCGCTACCAGGACGCTGCAACGTCACGGATCGCTAGCAATATCGTCTAGTGTGACGGTACCTTTAGTCTAGTAAAAACGTCTCTAAACATGAAACACTCATAAGAAGAGTTCCAATAATAATGTGCAAATAGTTACCTCTGGTGGGTGCCAACGCTTGCCCCTATCTCTAGCTAGGCGTCCTCTTAAGGGGGTTTAACACTCTTTGTTCCAGGATACCTTTTCTGCATCATGATATCTTTATATATCATGATATATTTTTCATTTTAAGAAGGGCCTCATGTGTACATACAAATATAATAAAATTATAACTGGGTTGTTACGGTTTGATACAAATTGTTTATAAAGAATAGATTCATCATGAGTCATGGATATTTTGCACCAGTGTGAAACATATTTGCTGTCTCTATAGAAAGGAAAAGGAAAGCTATGTAATATTTTGATGCCAAAATCTCTTTTTTTTACATAGTGAAATATGAAGGAAATATTGAAAGAAATGGAAATATGAAAGAGGGTAAAAGTAGTAAACGGTATTCTTAATTGAAGGGATATTCTATTCATCTCCTCTGTTTGACAGGTTTTAGATCAAATCTCATATTGTCTCAAAGATTGCAATTAAAGTTTATTTAATCCTACCCATAATGTCAGAGTAGAATGGAACTGAAAACTCTTAAGACTTGACATTTAAAACAACAGAAGCAGAAAACTGAAAAGTCTACAAAAGTGTAATTTTTCTTTGTAGAACTTGAAGCTTTTTTCTTCTGTCCTTAAAAGAGACTCTGACAAATAAGTACAGAAAAAAAGTAACTTGGAAGTTATGTCTAGCTAAACAAGCCAAAATAAATGTTTGTTGCACAAAGCCAATTGTATTTGTAGTCAGATGGCCAAATGTAGCATAACTAAGTATCAAGAATCCAAAGAGACTCAATAAACCCCTCGGAGAGCTATGGCCAACAAGTTATATGTCGTAATGTTCTCTGTCTGCCAAACCTAGGAGGCAACAAGCTCCATTTACCAAGAAGACTATTTAGCTGTCTCTAACTCCTGACTTACTCCCACACTGCTTTAATTCTCGATTTTGGTGGGTGCTGTTGTGTGTAAAAGATATGTGATTCAGTCTGGTCCAAAAACGAGATATTTTCAGCATCATTTATATAACTTATGACAGCCCAATCAGTCATACAAGTGCATCTAACATTTCAGCAATTATCCATGACTATGCTTCAGATAGCATTAGCTCAGTAATACGCATGATCTAATATACTTTGTGAGGATTTTTAGGTGAACACAGCATGAATACCTTGACCGAAAATGCATGGAAATACAGTTTTTTAAGCTCTTGCCTCAATTGAGGTAGTGACTTCATAAAGGGACAGAATTACAGATTTGTTTCTTGTACACTCCCTGTGGGAAATTGTCCCAAAACATCTGAAGCTACTGTTTTAAATGATGATGATAACACCTGGAAAATCTGAAGGAAACCTGATGAAAAGGTGACACTATCATTATCAAAAAGGGGAAACATATATTTTTAAAATCCGCAGCATGCCCTGAAAATTGGAGACTTCACAACATAAAAAAAAATAACGTTTAGGGTACATGCACACGTCTTTTAGATGCTGACATACCTGCTGAGTTTTGCAAGCAGAAGACATTTTAGGAAAATACCAATTTATTGGTGCATTTTGTGTCGTTATTTTGTGCTCTGACACCATTGTTTTATTTTTCTCTCATTCATGCAAATAGTGAGCAGCTTCCAAGTTTAAGATATCAGACAAATGGTCAGGTTACTTTGAGGCTTTTGAATCCTGATTTAAAAAAAAAATCTCAAAAGGTGAAACTTATGCACAGCAAGTCGTTTTGATACTGAAAAGCAAATATTCATTTTTTTTAGCAATTTTTAAGTGCTTTTTCATGAAAATTTTGGGGCCTACCCTGCTGAAAAAAATTGTGTGCCTATACCCGTAAGGCATGTGAGATGTTACGGACGTTCTGCAAAGTAGATGAGAATTTAAAGTTCTTCTCTACCTCTGAGTATTTTACACTTTTAACTGTGGTGCAGATTTTTCATTCACAGCATATGTTGCAAATAAATTGGTGCTTTATTGTGGATGAAAATATATAAAAAGTTGCTTCACTGCAGGTTTTAATTTTCCCACTGAAAACCATGGGGAAGTCAAAATTTGCAGCAGATCACCTGTGGCACTACAGCAAAATCTGCAAGTCCAGATTGAAAGAAAAAGAAAAGAATAGGTAGAAGTTAAGAAAAAAGCCATGACACCTGTGAAGGATGACACTGGAGAGATCACGCAGAATCGCAGTGCTGCCACCACATGTGAAGGATCTGCACCTCGCCACCACACCTGATGTCACTATTACATCCAAGGGATCACGTGGTATGCTCTCCTCACTTGCACCAATGTGACGTGCGCACCCCCTTGAGAGATGTAAGGTCAACTTGGCACAGTTTAACCCAGACACCCCCTGTCCAGACGGGCACAGGTAGGCATGGGGAGTGAGAGAATGTGGCCCACGCAGTTACTAACGTGGCACCACACTCGCTCATAACCCTGACATGCTGAGGGCCCTTTCACTAGCACCAGTGAAACAGTACCTGATCAGTCCGGTAGAACTGCCACTAGTTCTTCATTAGATATAAGCCTAGTCTATTAACAGAGTTATATGGTGCCAGAAACAAGCCGTGGGATGTTAAGCTGAGATCATGGACATGTGGATTTGTGGGTCGGGATAAGAGCAGCCCAAGGTTAAATTATATATTTAATCACCTTTAAGGCACACTAGACAAAGCACTATATACAAAATGGTTATATATATACAAGGGTTAGATAAGCAAATAAAATATTGGTAGGACAAAGGTAGATGAAAGGCCTGGCTTGCAGGGAAGAGGCTACTAGATGGGAGGCTGGTGGTCCCCTCTGTTCCTTGACTCCTCCAAACATGATGTGTTGTTGCTACCTTGTCCGAGAAAAAGCAATAGGCCATGCTTTACATGAGCATTTAACCCCTTCAGGTCACTCCCCTCCTGCCCCCTGGGCTGGACCTAGATCCCCTCTTTTTGTCTCTAGCAGATAACAATTCAAAACCTAAGATGGATCATAACTCTAAAATGGACAGTCCTAGGGAGGTGGTTTTGGCACCATCAGATCTAACTGGGCCTCTGCTGCGCGTTGAGACGAAATATAGCTTTCCTACCTGGCTCCTACTAGCCATTCTATGTAACTTCCCACCCTGGGGTGCTAGAGTGGATCGATGTCCTGGAAGGCATTCTGTCCATTCCAGAGATCTCAAAAATGTTACCGGTGTATGGCTAGAATGTACGACAAGTTCATATTCTCCTTAAGAAATCCTAGCTTTCTGAACAAAGCAGTTACACTGAATGGACTCCATAACATATGCAAGGCCTTGTCCTGAGCTTAGCTGGCTCAAGGTGTGAGATCTATCAATCACAGCCTTTTGAGACTTGACCCCCTGTTGAGCTATGTGTCCTGTTAAAGGTGCACAAAGAAAGCTGGTTTTATAATCCAATGCCAAACAGGATACAAATGAGTGCCATGAAATTATATCTCCACTATTCTTCACAACACCTATGTGCTGATTTCTCAGCACCTATCAAAGTTCTGGCCTCTTGCGCTGACATTTCCCCAGAATCAATGCCTATAGTGGTCGCATGGGATGGAGCATTACAGTGGGAGTCAAGATGCACCGAGACTGAGAAAATATGATAGGAATGGCGAAATCAGCAGCAGAGAGGAGAATCTTGGTTCTTATTTTTTTCAAATACACTGCTTAAACAAACTCTATCAGCACAGAATGTCTGTTCAACCAAAATACAGGTGCTTGGTGCATCATGGCTGGGCCAAACATTTAATCCACCTTCTTGTTTTCCCATGTGTGCACTGCCTTAGGTTACAATTGTTATATAGTGTGTTGGACCCTTTACAGTTAACTAATTATTGATTATAGTAATGGGTTATAGTAATTATATAAATCATATATCAATGTAAAAAATATTACAATATTTACTTAATTGTAATGCATCTCCATGGAAATAGACAAAACCCAAGACAGGAACAAAATGAACAAATACCCTGCTGTAAGTAAATAAGTAATAGCAATAGTATATATAAATAATGTAGTATACTATTACTTAGAAAACACCATTTTTGATTTAAAAAAAAAAGCTTAAAAGCCATCCTACCAGCGTCAAGGTTCACCACAATTAGGATGGTCCTAAACTCTGGTATTCAAACCTTACCATGTGTCAAAATGGTCCATATGAATTAAGGCTAAGCAGCACCGAGTTCCAATTTAATACCCAGCAAATAATCTATAAAAATGTTATGTCCAGCTGAAAAAAAGGGAGTACACACCCTCACCTGTACCAAGTGCAGAAACCTGAAACTTAGCCCAAAAAAATGAACTGGAGTATAAGTTGCTATGCATGCAGAATAGGATGTTCACACTGGCCATTAAACCATCAAAACCCAACACAGAAACAAAATGAACATATATCCTGCTGCAAGTAAATACAACTGCTTCTCACAAAATTACAATATCATCAAAAAGTTAATTTATTCAGTTCTTCAATTCAAAAAGTGAAACTCATATATTATAGAGTCATTACAAACAGAGTGATCTATTTCAAGTGTTTATTTCTGTTAATGTTGATGATTATGGCTTACAACCAATGAAAACCCTAAAGTCATTATCTCAGTAAATTAGAATACTTTATAACACCAGCTTTAAAAATAACTTTAAAATCCGAAATGTTGGCCTACTGAAATGTTTGTTCAGTAAATGCACTCAGTACTTGGTCGGGGCTCCTTTTGCATCAATTACTGCATCAATGCGGCGTGGCATGGATGCAATCAGCCTGTGACACTGCAAAAGTGTTATGGATGGAAGCCCAGGTTGCTTTGATAGCAGCCTTCACCTCGTCTGCATTGTTGGGTCTGGTGTCTCTCATCATCCTCTTAACAATACCCCATAGATCCTCTATGGGGTTTAGGTCAGTCGAGTTTGCTGGCCAATCAAGCACAGTGATTCTGTTGTTTTTTAACCAGGTATTGGTACTTTTGGCAGTGTGGACTGGTGCCAAGTCCTGCTGGAGAATTAAATTTATATCTCAAAAAAGCTTGTCGGCAGAGGGAAGCATGCAGTGCTCAAAAATTTCCTGGTAGACAGCTTGCACTGGCTTTGGTCTTGATAAAACACAGTGGACCTACACTAGCAGATGACATGGCTCCCCAAACCATCACTGATTGTGGAAACTTCACACTAGACCTCAAGCAGCTTGGATTGTGCCTCTCCACTCTTCCTCTAGACTCTGGGACTTTGATTTCCAAATGAAATGCAACATTTACTTTAATCTGAAAACAACACCTTGGACCACTGAGCAACAATCCAGTTCTTTTTCTCCTTGGCTTGGGTAAGATGCTTCTGGCACTGTCTATTGGTCATGAGTAGCTTGACACAAGAAATGCGACAGTTGTAGCCCATGTCTTGGATACATCTGTGTGTGATGGCTTTTGAAGCAATGACTCCATCAGCAGTCCACTCCTTGTGAATTTCCCCCAAATTTTTTAATGGCTTTTTTTAAAATAGTCCTTTCAAGGCTGTGGTTATCCTGGCTGTCTGTGCTCTTTTTTCTACCACACTTTTTCTTTCCACGCAACTTTCCATTAATATGCTTGGATACAGCACTGTGTGAACAGCCAGCTTCTTTAGCAATGGCCTTTGTGGCTTACCCTCCTTGTGGAGTGTGTCAATGACTGCCCTCTGGACATCTGTCCAGTCAGCAGTCTTCCCCAAGATTGTGGAGCCTACTGAAACAGACTAAGGGACATTTGTAAACACTTTGCAAGTGTTTTTTGTTAATTATTCTAATTCATAGAGATAATGACTTTGGGGTTTTTATTGGCTGTAAGTCATAATCATCAACATTAACAGAAATAAAAACTTAAATATAAAACAAGAGGGGATTATAAGGAAAGAAATGTGAGTGTAGTAGCTAGTTTCCAAAGGTGTATACTAAGTGTGAATCTACTCACCTTTTTGGTGTCTTGAGAAACTGTGTATAGATCCAATCCATGGATCACTCCATTCCTCTTTCCATTCAGTTTGCTGCAGAGATCAGGGAACTGATGAGCTCACTGAACAGTGCTTTCATAGGCGATAGCACTTTGTAAATATTTTTCCCAGCAATATGCGCAGGAAATGAAGGATGATGATGGAACTCAATATTCTGATTCAAGGATGATTTTTATTTCAAACTAGAATACTCAGGTATAATGTCATGCATATAAACAGATTTATCTGAACACATTTTATAACAGATGACATGCAGGGATATCTGCTATAAAATGTGTTTAGGTAGATCTGTTCATATGCATGACTTTATACCTGAGGAAGACTCTAAGAAGTCAAAACCGGTTGTATGGTTGTATTCTAGTTTGAAATAAAAATCATCCTTGAATCAGAATATCGAGTTCCACCATCATCCTTCATGACCGCATATTGCTGGGAAAAATATTTACAAAGAAATAAACACTTGAAATAGATCACTCTGTTTGTCATGGCTCTACAGCTCTGGCAAAAATTAAGAGACCACCACATCAAAACCCTGTCATGGGCAGCCCAATCTCCAGGCCTGAACCCCACTGAAAACCTCTGGAATGTAATCAAAAGGATGATGGAGAGTCACAAGCCACCAAACAAAGAAGAACTGCTTAAATTATTGTGCCAGAAGCAGTGTGAAAGACTGATGGAAAGCATGCCAAGACACATGAAAGCTGTGATTAAAAATCATGGTTATTCCACAAAATATTGATTTCTGAACTTTTATTGAGTTAAAACATTATTATTATTGTTTATAAATGATAATGAACTTGTTTTCTTTGCATTATGTGAGGTCTGAAAGCGCTGTTTTTTATTTTGACCATTTTTCTTTGTCAGAAAAAAAATACAAAATGTATTGCTTGGAAATTCGGAGATATGTTGTCAGAAGTTTAAAGAATAAAAGAACAATTTACATTTTACTCAAAAATATACTTATAAAGAGAAAAATCAGACAAACTGAACATTTTGCAGTAATCTCTTAATTTTTGCCAGAGCTGTATATAATATGAGTTTCACTTTTTGTATTGAAGAACTGAAACAAACTAACTTTTTGATGATATTCTAATTTTGTGAGAAGCACCTGTAAGTAAAAGTAATAGTGCATATAAGTAACATAGGGTACTTAGTTTTTTCTTTAAAAAAAAAAAGCATTTGGTTAATCTTCTTGGAAATGTATATTCGCTAATAACATATGCAGTCTTAATAAGCGAAGGAATAATTTACATAGGAACTGCATCCTGGCAAAAGGATATGTTTTAATGTGCCCAAGATAATGCACTTATCATTTTAGATTTCCCATTTGGTTAAGTCGCAGCGAGCTGGCACTTGGCCATGACCTTGTGCTGAGTCGTCTCCGTGCGCCTTACGTTGTCTACCCTTATCCGCACACATCATTAGTATAAAACCATAATGAGGGCACTTTCATCATAGCACTTTTGTTCTGTAAGAACATTCGCAGAGCTTACATTAAAGAATCTCCTTTGCTACAATTTGGCTGGATTGATTTACCTGAAAGTATTAAATGCTAAGAAATTTCAGTATATTCAATAGGTATGTTATGACACCATTTTAAAAGCAATCAGAGAGAATGGGCTGTAATGTTGGAAAGACTGTCAGGAAAGTACTGGACAAACGACTTACTGGATCTATTATCTTTTTGGACACTGTAAAATCAAAGCTATTTGCAGGAAAGTGGTAAATAGTGGGTTAACCCCTTCACCCGAAAGCCTGTTTTCACCTAAGTGAAAGGGCCAATTTTTACAATTCTGACCACTGTCACTTTATGAGGTCATAACTCTGAAACGCTTCAACGGATCTTGGTGATTCTGACACTGTTTTCTCGTGACATATTGCACTTCATGATAGTGGTAAAACTTCTTTGATATGACTTGCATTTATTTGTGAAAAAAACAAAAATTTGTGGGAAATTATGAAATATTAGCAATTTTCAAACTTTTAGTTTTTATGCCCTTAAATTAGAGAGTTATATCACACAATATAGTTAATAAACAACATTTCCCACACGTCTGCTGTACATCAGCACAATTTTGGAAACATAGTTTTTTTTTGTTAGGGAGTTATAAGGGTTAAAAGTTGACCAGCGATTTCTCATTTTTGCAACAAAATTTGCAAAACCATTTTTTTCACGGACCACCTCACACTTGAAGTGACTTTGACGGGTCTATATGACAGAAAATGCCCAAAAGTGACACCATTCTAAAAACTGCACCCCTCAAGGTACTCAAAACCACATTCAAAAAGTTTATTAACCCTTCAGGTGCTTCACAGGAATTTTTTGAATGTTTAAAAAAAAATTAACATTTAACTTTTTTTTCACAAAATTTTTACTTCAGGTCCAATTTGTTTCATTTTACCAAGGGTAACAGGAGAAATTGGACAACAAAAGTCGTTGTACAATTTGTCCTGAGTACGCCGATACCCCATATGTGGGGGTAAACCACTGTTTGGGCACATGACAGAGCTCGGAAGGGAGGGGGCGCCATTTGACTTTCCAATGCAAGATTTGCTGGAATTGAGATCGGAGCCCATGTCACGATTGGAGAGCCCCTGACATGCCTAAACAGTGGAAACCCCCATAAGTGACACCATTTTGGAAAGTAGACCCTCTAAGGAACTAATCTAGATGTGTGGTGAGCACTTTGAACCTCCACGTGCTTCACAGAAGTTTATAATGTAGAGCCGTAAAAAAAATTTCTTATTAATTTTCACAAAAAATGATCTTTTTGCCCCAAATTTTTTTTCCCAAGGGTAACAGGATAAATTGGACCCCAAAAGTTGTTGTGCAATTTGTCCTGAGTACGCCGACACTTCATATATGGGGATAAACCACTGTTTGAGCGCATGGCAGAGCTCGGAAGGGAAGGAGCGCCATTTGACTTTTCAATGCAAAATTGGCTGGAATTGAGATCGGAACCCATGTCGCATTTAGAGAGCCCCTGACGTGCCTTAGCAGTGGAAACCCCCCACAAGTGACCCCATTTTGGAAAGAAGACTCCCTAAGGAACTTATCTAGATGTGTGGTGAGCACTTTTGGGTTGAACTAGATGGACTTAAAGTCTTCCTTCAACCTTAAAAACTATGTTACTATGTTACTTTTAACCCCCAATTGTTTCACTAAAGTTTAGAATGTAGCGGAGTGAAAATTAAAAAATAATTTTTTCTTTCCACAAAATGATGTTTTAGCCCGCAATTTTTTTTTCGCCAAGGGTAACAGCAGAAATTGGACCACAAAAGTTATTGTCCAATTTGAGTAAGCTGATACCCCATATGTTGGGGGGAACCACCGTTTGAGTGCATGGCAGAGCTCGGAAGGGAAGGAGCGCCGTTTGAAATGCAGACTTAGATGGATTGGTCTGCAGGCATCATGTTGAATTTGCAGAGCCCCTGATGTACCTAAACAGTAGAAACCCCCCACAAGTGACCCCATATTGGAAACTAGACCCCCCCAAGGAACTTATCTAGATGTGTTGTGAGAACTTTGAACCAACAAGTGTTTCACTACAGTTTATAACGCAGAGCCGTGAAAATAAAAAATACATTTTTTTCCACGAAAATGATATTTTAGCCCCCAGGTTTTATTTTCCCAAGGGTAACAAGACAAATTGGACCCCAAAAGTTGTTGTCCAACTTGTCCTGAGAACGTTGATACCCCATATGTTGGGGGGAACCACTGTTTGGGTGCACAGGAGAACTCGGAAGGGAAGGAGCAGTGTTTTAGTTTTTCAAAGCAGAATTGGCTGGAATTGAGATCGGACGCCATGTCGCGTTTGGAGAGCCCCTGATGTTCCGAAACAGTGGAAACCCCCCAATTCTAACTGAAACCCTAATCCAAACACACCCCTAACCCTAATCCCAATGGTAACCCTAACCCTAGCCCCAACCCCAATCCCAACCCTAATCCTAGCCCTAACCCTAGTCCTAACCCTAGCCCTAACCCTAATGGGAAAATGGAAATAAATACATTTTTTTACATTTTATTATTTTTCCCTAACTAAGGGGGTGATGAAGGGGGGTTTGATTTACTTTTATAGCGTTTTTTTGGCGGATTTTTAGGGTTGGCAGCTGTCACACACTAAAAGACGCTTTTTATTGCAAAAAATAGTTTTTGCATCACCACATTTTGAGAGCTATAATTTATCCATATTTTGGCCCACAGAGTCATGTGAGATCTTGTTTTTTGTGGGACGAGTTGATGTTTTTATTGGTACCATTTTTGGGCAGATGACATTTTTTGATCGCTTTTTATTCTGATTTTTATTAGGCGGAATGAACAAAAATCAGCAATTCCTGAAATTCTTTTAGGGGGGGCGTTTATACCATTCCACGTGTGGTAAAATTGATAAAGCAGCTTTATTCTTCAGGTCCGTACGATTACAGCGATACCTCATTTATATCATTTTTTTATGTTTTGGCGCTTTTACACAATAAAAACTATTTTATATAAAAAAATAATTGTTTTTGCATCGCTTTATTCTGAGAGCTATAACTTTTTTATTTTTCTGCTGATGACGCTGTATGGCGGCTTTTTTTTGCGGGACAAGATGACGTTTTCAGCGGTACCATGGTTATTTATATCCGTCGTTTTGATCGCGTGTTATTCCACTTTTTGTTCGCCTGTATGATAATAAAGCAATGTTTTTTGCCTTGTTTTTTATTTTTATTTTTTGCGGTGTTCACTGAAGGGGTTAACTAATGGGATAGTTTTATAGAGCGGGTCGTTACGGACGCGGCGATACCAAATATGTGTACTTTTATTGTTTTTTTTAATTTACATAAATAAATGGATTTACTGGGAAATTTTTTTTTTCTTTATTTGGGGATTTTTTTTTTTTTACTTTCTACCATTGTCCCAGGGTGGGACATCACTGTATTAGATCAGATCATTGATCTGATAGTGTGCATAGCACTCTGTCAGATCAACGATCTGACAGGCAAGTTCAGGAGGCTTTCCGGCGCCTGCTCTCAGCAACTCTCAGCAGGCGCCGGCAAGCCAGGTCATTGCATGACCCAGAAGGAGTCCCGCGGCCATCTTGGATCCGGGGACTCCTTCCGGGTCACCGGAGCAATGCGATCTCATCGCGTTTCTCCGGTGGGAGAGCGCAGGGAGCCCCCGTCCCTGCGCGATCCCCCTCTATGCCGCTGTCACTACTGACAGCAGCATCAGAGGGGTTAAATGCCCGCGATCGGCGCTACCGCCGATCGTGGGCATTGCTGCGGGGTGTCATCTGTCATATACAGCTGACACCTGCACCCGATCACTGCGGCGCTCAGCGCGAGACCGCGGTGATC
Organism: Ranitomeya imitator; assembly: GCF_032444005.1. Classification (NCBI taxonomy): domain Eukaryota; kingdom Metazoa; phylum Chordata; class Amphibia; order Anura; family Dendrobatidae; genus Ranitomeya; species Ranitomeya imitator. The sequence goes on from NC_091282.1 coordinate 274,110,934, forward strand.
GGTGCGCCGTACTAGTACTGCTGCTGGCACAAATGCAGTGCTGGCAGCGCAGTACTAGTACGGCGCGTGGCACGAAGGGGTTAAACTGTACTGAGGAAACCAATTCTGATGAATGGAAAGTGAAGGAAAAGTTGCTGATAATTTATGATATTGTTCCGTCATCTGCTATTTATTAATATAGTAATAGATTTGTTATGTAAAACGTCAGCAGCCAAAGCATAAGAATACAACAGAGTAGTGAGAACAAACATGTATAAAGTAAGAGTAATCATTCAGCCATAACTCCTACTGTCCATGTAATTCACACACGCTGCCTGTTCGCGGATATTGATCCTATCAATTACATAATGTGTGAGCCATCTGAAAAAAGAAAGCGGCTTTATATTGATAACAGCCGGAGATCTATATCAAGATCAGTGGAATTTTTCCATCCTTCACATCCAGGAGATGAAGGATATTTCTGCCGGAGGGCACACATTAATATATTGTAGGAAAGGAATCCATCTGTGAATTTGTGCCACATATTCGTTCCACGTACATATCAGCATGCTGAATGCCATTAATTAAGGTAAGGGCACCTGTCATGGCTGTCAACAAGAAATTTTGCTCTCTAAAAATTAAAATGGAATGAAAAACAGACTATAAACATTTTCAAAAGTGAACTATAAAAATTGTATTCCGTTGCCTAGTAATTGCACGCTATTGTGAGCTGAGAGACTAACAATGTGCAGTGGTGTAGCTTGAAGCTTGAGGGCCCTAATGCAAAATCTCCAATGTTGCCTTCAACTATCACAAGTCTTTAATAAAATAATTTACACCAGAAAAAAGGCTTTTTTTTTATTTGAAAGGACAAGATTTGATCCCACTCTAGGGTATAAAATATAGCACAAATACACAGCTCACTCACAATATTGTAACAGGACTTTTTGTGGGAGCAGTTTTCCCGTGATAATGGATCATAACATTTTATAGGGAACTTATTTAACTTGTGGGAGCTGTTAATGGTGAGCTTAGGATTTAGTAGTGATTTTCTGATTATTTCAATTCTTTAGTATCTTATTTATGTAACGTCTTCTTAGAAGTTAAATTGCCTCACATAAAAAAATAATGTACAATATGAACATAATAAATAAGAAAAAACACATACTCAACTTCTGCATTGGAGCGTTTTTTCCGGCGGTAACATGAAATTATCATGTCGTATGAGTTCCGCAGCCGATCATCAACAGCCTCAGGTTAGGTTCACAAGACTGCATCTTGGGTCATAGTTCATTACGTGAAAAGAAATAACCTGACAGCTCTGGGATCAATGTTATTCAATAGCGCTGTTTGAATGATCATTTTTTTCAAGGACCTAATTTCCACCTGAAACAAATTGCAGCATGCCCTAGCAGTCTCGATACTCTCCTATTCAAGTCTATGGGTGCCAAAAAATTTGGATTCCAGATGGATAAACCATCTAGTGTCCAATTTTTACATTGCAATCCTTTAACTTAGTAATCTGTATTTGGTCTTGGAGATTTGAGCATCTGTTGTAGTAGAAAAAATGGATGATACATAGATGAAAAAATATCCTTTTTACCTGGATGAAAATCAGATATTTTGTTAAACGTTCATGTGAACTTATTCTCTGATTGGCTGCAGCCTTCACACAGTACAGTTCTCTGGCCTGTGTGTAAAAAAAACAACACAATGATCTGAAATTTTGGATTAGACTCTCCGATTATTATAAGTTAATGGATGCGCAAAAAATGGATCACGTTCGTTTTACCATCCGTAAATCATGTGGTTTTCAAGGATCCATTATAATTGTTAATATAGGAAACTGTATTTGTTCATTATTTATTAAATTGTTAATTTAAAAATGGGATGCAATATTGATAGCTTATGGATGGGAAAAATGGAGACAGGGATTGCATACAAATGATAACATGGAGAGGGGCGTGGTTTGCACGGGAGCAGGAGCAGACCTACTTTACAGGAGCTTCTGTAATTTCCCAGATCCAAGCTACTAAAAAGCTACAAAAAGTGGATTATTTGGGTCCTAAAGCTCTATCAACATGCCTGGAACTGACTCCAAGAAGAATGGACCCAGTCCTGTGAAGAGAAAACCTTCTCCAGGACAGAAATATAGCCGTGGCTCTGGAGGAGTGCTGTCCCTGCAAGGAGGAAAGCATGGAGGATCTGCACAGCTGAAGCCGACACCCTGTCAGACCCCAGCTAAACCAAGGACTCCTGCAGTAAAGCTGATCTCCGGGGTGCAGACCAGCAAGAAAGCTCCCCTTCCAGCTGTGCTGTCACTGGTGAGTGGCAGCAGAAAGAAGCAAGGAGCTGTGGTGGAACTGGGCGCAGGGATGAAGCAAGCAGCAGATGAGAACAAAGAGATGACTCATCCTTTACAGGAGCCCAGCAAGCTGCAGCTGCCCAGCCAAGCACGGAGGAGCAGCCTAAACCACAGGGCACAGGAGTTTGTGCCGAAGACACTGACAGATGCCGGGACCCGGAGTGAGACCGCGACTCTGACCGCTGAACAGGGGTCACAGAAAGGAATGCCGCTCTATGCAGAGAAAGCAGTAACGGGATCGCCCCAGGGAAGTTTCACACTGGAATTACAAGAGGGAGCGCTGCTGCATATGGAAAGAGCGACAGGTTGCTGAACCAAGGGAACCTGGATAAAGAAGAATGCGCTACTACTACAGGAGTGGATTATAAAACAAACGGACTTGAGAATGGAGTGGATCAAGGGACTTCTGCGTGGGTAAGCAATGTGCTGCACTACCCCATTTTAAATGAACAGTCATCTCCTTACAATAGCACCGCAGGGGGCTTAGCTTGGTTTACCAGCATTAAGGGGAAACATGACACTACTGAAGTACAATTACAGCACAGCCCTACTGTTGTAAGCCCCCCCTGCCATAACATCTTAGAGCTGCAGAGAGAGAATCCCAATGAAACACCACTAGGGGAAATATCTAGGAGTCAAAAAATTATAATGGATGATCTTGGGTTTAATTCTGAGTTTTATGAGTCCCTAATTACTTACTTTAATAGAAACAGAGCTACAGGAAGAAAGCAGGAGGGGGAAGGGGAAGAAGTAGAAGATGTAATGACTAATATATCTAACAGCTGTAATGGATCCTTAGAGGGATCAGAGCGTTCAATATCAAACGAGTCATCTGTGAATAGTGAAGGCTTTAATTTCTCTGACTATGAAACGGATAATTATTCCGGATATTCTACATCAAGTGAGGCTCCCTGTGAGTCATCTAAATTGCCTAAAAAGCACAGCTTTAAAAACTCTTCCCCTGCTTTATTAACATTGGAAGGGATCCCAGCATCTGATGACTATCCAACTGAGGGTTTTATGGTGTATCTCCTCAAATCATTTTTGACCACTATGAATATTTGTGGTAAAGATGTCATCCCTGATCCTAAACAATCATTTAATTCAAAGGCTTCCCAAGCTTTTATAAAAAAGTTTTTCCAAGAGATAATAAAATCTGTAAACTCTGTCACTGAGTCAATCCCCCCTAGCATAGCTACTGGAACTTCACTTGCTCAAGAATCATTTGCATATAAAAAAAAACTTGAAAAAAATGAACAAAACTTATCTCAAGCAGTCTCTAAGCCTTCAGAATTATTGGAGGGGATTCAGAAAAAAATGGATCTTCTAAAGGCCAATTTAAACAACTTTGAGGATTTTAGAAGGAAGAATAACGTTAAGATCAGGGGTATACCAGATTCAATTCAGGCTTCCCAGTTGGAGAGTTATGTATCATCAATGATCTCTAACTTATTTCCTAACTCTACCGAAGGCCCTCTGATAGAAAAGATTGTCAGAATACGCAGACCACCCACGCTTCCCAGGGATTTATCATGTGACGTCATTGTTACTTTTTACCCAAATTGGGTCAGGAACGCGCTCTTAGGTATCTCAAAAAATCCGAGATTTCTCTCTTCCCCTTACAAGCAACTGGTTTTTTATAAGGATTTGTCTAAAGTCACTCTCCAAAACAGGAGAGTTTTTTCGCATACCACAAGAGAACTACTGCGTGCAGGCCTCTCTTACTCCTGGACAAGATCATCAACCCTCCGGGTGAGACTTCCGTCAGGTTTATTTCATGTTGCCTCTCCGGACGAGGGTATTGAATTTTTAAAACGCATTGGAATCAACTCCTCTGAAGCCACATCCAGTTCCCTACCAACAACTTGAAGGGTAACTGTTCTGGTTGAACAATCTACAAAAATCTGTTATTTGACTAGCTGTAACAACTTAATTCCACTTTAAAAGTTTTTTTTAAATTTTTTTTCGTTACTTGATTGTTTCTTGGATCAAAACCGAACTTTCCTCCACTAGGTCTTAGGGGTGCCATGTGCACTCTGGGACTTGGGCAGGCATTATTTCACACATTATGCGACCTTTAATCTACTTTTATCTCACAGGCTATAAAAAACGTGTATACTAATATTACTGAGCATCATATAATATTGACTTTTCAGCGACGTTATCTGATATTCCACTTATTGTGTTTATAAGTAGGCATCATATTCATACAGAATATCTCTATACTTAGGCTACTTTGAATCCGACATGTATATGGTTGTTTTCTCTTTTAGGCCCAGCTATTAAGCAACATTTTTCTTTACTGTAAATGCTTATTATTATTCTACTTCATCGCACAGGCTACTTTAATTCTGACTTGTATACTTTTGTCTATTCTCTTGGGCCTAGTTATTAAGCAACATTTTTCTTTACTGCTAATGCTTATTTTTACTATACTGCATCGCAAGACTAATTTAATTTTCGTCCCTTTGTTAGTGACATATATATGTAGTATATTTAAGCTACCAATTTATGGTCTGTTTTCTAATGCCTGATATTTCATTCCCCATTTCACTTGGGGATTCCTTTCCTTTTCCCTACCCTATGTTTATTTCCTTCCCCTTTCTCTCATTTCTACCTGTTTAAAATTGAAAATACCAATAAAAACGTTTGAAAAACAAATGATAACATGGAGGAAAAATCTTTTTTTTTTCTGGATGAAAAACAGTTGTTTTTATATAGAGGTGCTTCTCACAAAATTAGAATATCATCAAAAGTTAATTTATTTCAGTTCTTCAATACAAAAAGTGAAACTCATATATTATATAGAGCCATTACAAACAGAGTGATCTATTTTAAGTGTTTATTTCTGTTAATGTTGATGATTATAACTTACAGCCAATGAAAACCTAAAAGTCATTATCTCAGTAAATTAGAATAATTAACAAAAACACCTGCAAAGGCTTCCTAAGTGTTTAAAAGGTCCCTTAGTTTGTTACAGTAGGCTTCACAATCATGAGGAAGACTGCTGACTTGACAGATGTCCAGAATGCAGTCATTGCCACACTCCATAATGAGGGTAAGCCACAAAGGGTCATTGCTAAAAAAAAGCAGGGAGTTCACAGAGTGCTGTATCTAAGCATATGAAAGTTGAGTGGAAGGAAAAAGTGTGTTCGAAAAAGCAACTGGGATAACCACAGGCTTGAAAGAATTGTTAAGAATGTGGACTCATTGCTTCAAGAGCCACCACTCACAGACGTATGCAGGACATGGGCTGCAAGTGTCGCATTCCTTGTGTCAAGCCATTAATGACCAATAGACAATGCTAGAAGCATCTTACCTGGGCCAAGAAGAAAAAGAACTGGACTATTGCTCAGTGGTCCTATTTGTTTTTTTTTGGATGAAAGTAAATTTTGTATTTCTTTTGGAAATCAAGGACCCAGAGTCTGGAGGAAAAGTGTAGAGGCACACAATCCAAGCTGCTTGAGGTCTAGTGTGAGATTACTGCAATCAGTGATGGTTTGAGGAGCCATGTCATCTGCTGGTTTAGGTCCAATGTGTTTTATCAAGACTAAAGTCAGCGCAGCCGTCTTCCAGGAAATTTTAGAGCACTTCATGGTTCCCTCTGCAGACAAGCTTTTTTTGAGATGGAAATTTAATTCTTCAGCAGGACTTGACACCTGTCCACACTGCCAAAAGTACCAATACCTGGTTTAAAAGCAACAGTATCACTGTGCTTGATTGGCCAACAACCTCGCCTGACTTTAACCCCATAGTGGAAGATGAGAGACACCAGATCCAACAATGCAGATGAGCTGAAGGCTGCTATCAAAGAATCCTGGGCTTCCATAACACCTCAGCAGTGCCACAGGCTGATCGCCTCTATGCCAAGCCGCGTTGATGCAGTAACTGATGCAAAAGGAGCCCCGACCAAGTATTTAGTGCATTTACTGAACATAGATTTCAGTAGGCCAACATTTCAGATTTTAAAATCATTTTTCAAACTGATGAGTATTAGTATTCTAATTTACTGAGATAATGTCTTCAGGTTTTTCATTGGCTGTGAACCATAATCATCAACATTAACAGAAATAAATGCTTGAAAATGATCACTCTGTTTGTAATGACTCTCTATAATATATGAGTTCCACTTTTTGTATTGAAGAACTGAAATAAATTAACTTTTTGATGATATTCTAATTTTTTGAGAAGCACCTGCATGTGCATCAGAACCCAGCCTTACTCTGGGAACTTGTTTGTGTCACAAATGCAGGCAAGCACAAAGGAGAGCAAGGTAATAGTTGATAGCAATCATAAAAGTATGTTGCTAATCACTTATTCAAAAGTGTATGCTATTTAGTCTGAAAGGCTTTTTTCCCTAATATTTTAAAAATAGGTCCTAATAGAGCTAGAGAGCGACTTAATTCAATGCAACTCTAATTTGAAGGAGACAGGTGAGGGATATTGTTGTTTTTATTTTGTTTCATTGCATGAGATGAGGGCTTCAATGGAGTGGGCATTAGGTGAGTATAACTGTGTTGGCTATTTTTAAATGAATATGAAAAGGTTTTGTTTTTATTCCAAATAAAGGACTTTATTCTTGCTTCATCTTATTTACCATATAACTATAGGATTAGTAATGGATAGGTTCCTTATAGACGCCTCACCATTACTAATCCATGGGTTTGATGTCACCAAATAATACAAAGGTGTCATTAACCCCACAAATATAAACCCCAATTGCCACCGCTACAGGGAAAGTGGGAAGAGCCTGGGAAAGCACCACAACTGGTGCATCTAATAGATGTGCCTTTTCTGGGCAGCTTTAGGCTGCTATTTTTAGACTGGGGGGCAATATCCATGACCTCTTACCAGCTTGAGAATACCAGCCCCCAGTTGTCTGCTTTAGCTTAGCTGGTTGTCAAAAATGTGAGGGTCCCCTGTTAGGGGTCGAGTTCCTACCTCTGCACAGGGGGAATCTCGGGCCATCTCCGCTGTGGTCTCCCTTTCTTCTCCTGCCGCAGTGGAGCCTGCTCAGCGGAGACATCGGTCCCAGTGTCTTGCTCAGTCCCACTCTGTACAAAGAGTTACTGCTGCTTTTCCTGCTTCTGCCATTGAAGTCAGTGCTGGGCAGCGGCGAGCAGACGCTTCTGGGACTAAGTCCTGCTTTTCTCGTTCTGAGCATGCACTGAGTAAGATCTCTCAGTGGAGATCGAGGGTCACATGGTCAGATACGGCACCTAAGTCCATTGGTCCTTTCAGGTAGGTCCCGTAGGTGCTAGGACTAAGTCCTGCTTTGCACACACTGAGCATGCCCAGGGCAAGATCTCTCAGTGGAGATTTAGGGTCACATGCTCAGGTATGGCAGTCTCTCATTGGTCCTTCTAGTAAGGTCTTTTACATGCTGCATATATATAAGGCTCGCATGGCCGCAAGGCCATGCGCTAGTATCAAATGTGTTACTTAGCAGCAGATATCTCTGCATGGTGGACCCCGGGCTGCGAACGCACCTTGTAGCTACCTACCTATTACTCGGTGCATTCCGCTAGCCTTAACATCCCCATGATGTTTTTTTAATTATTTACTTATATAATTAAAAAAACAGCATGGGGACCCCTCTGTTCCTGATAACCAACCTTGCTAAACCTGACAGCTGAGGGAGCAGTAGTCCCAACAGCTGACGCCAGTGATTAGAGGTAAATTTTTTACTTCTAATGACAGCTTACCAGCGGCAATGATTTTATCACTGATCAGGCGCAATGTTTTCCACGCTGTCATGTGCATGACAAACATCTGGTGTTTGAAAAAGGAAACACTCGGCTTTGAGAAAGGACCCTTTGAGTGTTTGAAATGCGTTGCCACACACGTCTGTATGAACCAAATCCTGCCATGATCTTTTAAATATTTGGATACATTTTGGACTTTAATCAGAAGCTGAAACAATCTTTGTCTTTTTCTTGATTGCCTGCATGTGAGACTTCACGAGTTCCGTGCTTCTGCACGCCACACTCCGCTGCAGGTGAGCTGTTTTTTTCTTTGTTTTCACTTCCTGGTGAATTCCGTGTTCAGTGTTCGTGCCCAAACAGTAGGTGTTCGGTACGGATGTCAAACTTTACTGTTCAGGTTCACCCATCTCTAGTACCAGGTCCCAATTTTGCAAGGGGCCCATCGGACTTTAGATACACCACTGACCTGTATAAATAGTGAGTAGTGATGAGCGAGTGTACTCGCTGCTTGGGTGACCTCCGAGTATTTGTTAGTGTTCGGATATTTAGCTTTCATAGCGGCAGCTGAATGATTTACAGCTATTAGCCAGGCTGAGTACATGTGGGGGTTGCCTGGTTTCTAGGGAATCCCCATATTTAATTAAGATGGGTAGTAGCCACAAATCATGCTGCTGAGGTGATGAAAACTTAATCTCCGAGCAGTCATAAATACTCGGAGACCACCCGAGCGTGCTCGGGAAAACCCGCGCAACGAGTACACTCGCTCATCACTAATAGTGAGGCAAGAAATGCAGCAAACATTTGGGGGTAAATCTGTTTAGTAAGACTATGCCACAGTAAACAGCTTAGCAATAGAAATAGGAAGAAAAAGAAGAAAAAACTTCTGAAGACACTGTAATGACAGTGTAGTGTGTGACTAAAAAGAGGTGAAGAACGGTTACCATCAATTTCCCAATGCACTATATATGGAGGTCACCTTGACAATACTATGTCTGTGTTTGCATTAAAGAGCTTGAAGGGGTTGGATACATTTCTAGGAGACATCAGAGTGTTATAGATATCTTTTCAGGGCATTTGGAATACCTTTGAATAAATTCACGGCAAATTGAATTACTTTGGAAAAAATCATCAAATCTGGCTAATTTTAATTTCAAAAGATTCAATCATCTCTAAACCAAACATATAAAAATATATTGTATACATACTGTACATGCTACAGATTGATTATAAACCATTCCACCTAAACACAAAATTTAACATCTGTTTAACAATAAAAAGAGCAAAATCATTTTGGGAGAAAGCACAATATATAAGCCTATATTAACTGCTGCATATAGAGCCTCAAAAATAATAACAGCCATGAGATGATTGGAAATGTGACCTACTGTACAATCAACTTGCTCCTTGCAATTTATTTCTATTTATTGCTCACCATTTATAAAGTATGGTAATTGACAATTGTTATTCAGTCTTTCTTTGCTATTATTCCTGGGCTGTCATTCTTTTCTAGGATGAAAAAAAGTGTACAGTTAATATTTTATAGAAAACCCTATTTAACACTTCTTCTGGCCTGACAGTACCTGCTAATAATTGCCACCTTTTCACTATTGCTATTTCTAGTGAAACTGTAGAATGATCTGAATTCACTAAATTATAATTGTATTACTCATTAGAACTCATCCTCTGAAGGGTTCAAATTGAAACTTTGTTTTTAATATTTCTGGTTACATTTGCTCAAAAATAATCTGATTGTAAAAAAAAAGACATTAATTGTTGAATTTGTTTGATCACAAATGATGTGAAACATAGTTCTCAATATCAGATCTCTAAGGCTATGTTCCCCAAATGAGATTTTGGTCAGTTTTTGAGGCTGTAGATTATTTACTGAATTTATGCACCTATTAAGAGAAAAGATGTTACTTGCTGTTAGGGCTGGCAGAACTGTTGTGAATTCTGTGGCAGAGCTCCCTCCTGTGGTCACAAGTGGTACTTCGGCTGATTCTCTCTGTGAGCTTCCGTTGGTGAAGGAAAGTGGTACTGCGGCTTCTGAGTTTCCTTCCTCAGGTGATGTGGTGAAGTCGTTAGGTGCTGCTCTATTTAACTCCACCTAGTGCTTTGATCCTGGCCTCCAGTCAATGTTCTAGTATTGGACCTGTTTCCTCCTGGATCGTTCCTGTGGCCTGCTGCTCTGCATAGCTAAGTTCTGCTTTGCTATTTTGTTTGCTGTTTTTTTCTGTCCAGCTTGTCTATTTGTTTTTTCCTGCTTGCTGGAAGCTCTGGGACACAGAGGGTGTACCTCCGTGCCGTTAGTTCGGTACGGAGGGTCTTTTTGCCCCCTTTGCGTGGTTTTTGTAGGGTTTTGTGTTGACCGCAAAGTTACCTTTCCTATCCTCGCTCTGTTCAAAAAGTCGGGCCTCACTTTGCTAAATCTATTTCATCTCTACGTTTGTCTTTTCATCTTAACTCACAGTCATTATATGTGGGGGCTGCCTTTTCCTTTGGGGTATTTCTCTGAGGCAAGGTATGCTTATTTTCTATCTTCAGGCTAGCTAGTTTCTCAGGCTGCGCCGAGTTGCATAGGGAGCGTTAGGCGCAATCCACGGCTGCCTCTAGTGTGGTTGGAGAGGATTAGGGATTGCGGTCAGCAGAGTTCCCACGTCTCAGAGCTCGTTCAATGTTTTTTGGGTTATTGTCAGGTCACTGTATGTGCTCTGACCTCTATGTCCATTGTGGTACTGAATTACCTTATCATAACACAGAACGCACCAAATAATTATAAGGAAGGTATAAGGTGCGTTCGCAGCCCAGGGTCCACGGTGCAGAGATAACACCTGCTGCAAGACATGGGGTTAGAGTCTCTCTAGACCACTAGCGCTCGGCGCCGCAACTGCGGAGCCAGGGAAACCTAAATAAACATTTACCACACTAAGTGCACACAGCTCTGCTCTGGCGGACGCCACTAACCACCCTAACTGGGGCCAAGAAAGCGCACTAGTTGCGTAAGGCGCCGCACTGGTGGTTGCTGCTGATTAATGCTGTATTCTCGTGCTGGATTGCACAGTCTGGCGCTAGGTAGTTCAATCACCCAAATACTTTCAATAACACTAGGGATTGGTATGATTAAGGAGCTTTCACCAGATTCAATCACACATCCACACACACACGATTTCATGGCCAAGCGGCCATGCGAACCTTTTATAGCTGTAGCCTTCCGGGACCTTCCTAGTGGTCCAATCGGAGCAGATACAGGACCTTAACATGTGACCCTGACCTCCAATGAGAGACATGTTTGGTGTATGTGAACTTGTAATGACCTGAAGAATCATAATGGCAGGCCAGTTTTAGAATTTAATGATCTTGGTAAAAAAAAATCAACAGCTGTGAGATTGCACTTTTTTTACTATTTCAACGCACGTGGAATTTTTTTTCACGATTTTGCAGTAAAAGGTATGTTAAAACCAATTATATCATTCAAAAGTACAACTTGTCCTGCAAAAAACAAGCCCTCAAAAGGTCATTTTGACAAAAAAATAAAAAAGTTATGGCTCTGGGAAGAAGGGGAGCAAAAACCGAAAATGCAAAAGCAAAAATACCTCTGGTTTTGAAGGGGATTGTAATCCAGTGCACTTTTTTTTATCAAGACTGGTGTGCAAAATGCCATTCTGGAGAATTGGGGCCAAAGAATATATAAAGTAGTAACATAGTAACATAGTAACATAGTTAGTAAGGCCGAAAAAAGACATTTGTCCATCCAGTTCGGCCTATATTCCATCATAATAAATCCCCAGATCTACGTCCTTCTACAGAACCTAATAATTGTATGATACAATATTGTTCTGCTCCAGGAAGACATCCAGGCCTCTCTTGAACCCCTCGACTGAGTTCGCCATCACCACCTCCTCAGGCAAGCAATTCCAGATTCTCACTGCCCTAACAGTAAAGAATCCTCTTCTATGTTGGTGGAAAAACCTTCTCTCCTCCAGACGCAAAAAATGCCCCCTTGTGCCCGTCACCTTCCTTGGTATAAACAGATCCTCAGCGAGATATTTGTATTGTCCCCTTATATACTTATACATGGTTATTAGATCGCCCCTCAGTCATCTTTTTTCTAGACTAAATAATCCTAATTTCGCTAATCTATCTGGGTATTGTAGTTCTCCCATCCCCTTTATTAATTTTGTTGCCCTCCTTTGTACTCTCTCTAGTTCCATTATATCCTTCATGAGCACCGGTGCCCAAAACTGGACACAGTACTCCATGTGCGGTCTAACTAGGGATTTGTACAGAGGCAGTATAATGCTCTCATCATGTGTATCCAGACCTCTTTTAATGCACCCCATGATCCTGTTTGCCTTGGCAGCTGCTGCCTGGCACTGGCTGCTCCAGGTAAGTTTATCATTAACTAGGATCCCCAAGTCCTTCTCCCTGTCAGATTTACCCAGTGGTTTCCCATTCAGTGTGTAATGGTGATATTGATTCCTTCTTCCCATGTGTATAACCTTACATTTATCATTGTTAAACCTCATCTGCCACCTTTCAGCCCAAGTTTCCAACTTATCCAGATCCATCTGTAGCAGAATACTATCTTCTCTTGTATTAACTGCTTTACATAGTTTTGTATCATCTGCAAATATTGATATTTTACTGTGTAAACCTTCTACCAGATCATTAATGAATATGTTGAAGAGAACAGGTCCCAATACTGACCCCTGCGGTACCCCACTGGTCACAGCGACCCAGTTAGAGACTATACCATTTATAACCACCCTCTGCTTTCTATCACTAAGCCAGTTACTAAGCCAGTTACTACAGTTAGTGCAAATATTTCCGAACAAAGATTTATTACTAATTAGAAAAAAAACTTAGACTCTAAATCAGCTTCCTGGGTGTTCATCATAGGATCTTGCAAGAACTTGCCCCTTTGAATAGTCATTTCAAGAATATTTCTGCATCTCCATTAATGTAAAATGTAAAATGTGATCAAAGTAAAGCAGACTTCCTAATTGTGCCCTTAACTCTAGTCTTGAATATTCTGTTGACACTTTGTGCCTTTGTTATCTTCAAATACAAAAGAAAAGGACACAAACTTGCATGGTACATTAGTAGACCTACAAAACATAAATCACAAACCATATATATGTCACTCTGCAAGATAGATTTTCACTTAAACCAAATGTTCAAAACCATTAAATCAAAGAAAATATTTGTAGTAGCTGAACCCCAAACAAGTGTAAACAGTAATCTAATCCTGTAGTCGACTTATCTAAATGAGTTCCTTTTGCCATCACTGATGTATAAAAACCTTTCCAGCACCAATTTATTACTTTCCACACCCCAGCAATTTGCTTCTGAAGAAATCAGGACTGCCTTTAATCATAGAAACTTCAATAACCATGAAATATGTAGAAAGCATATAAAGATAAAAATGAATCAGTGCCGAGGCTTGTATATTTATCAGGATAAGAAAATGTTAAAAGGGAACACCACCTATAAAAAAAATGGAAACATAATGTATTAAGAATTCTGTGGTAGTGTGATACAAAATGTGAAGTTGGTGCCAGACCAAACAGTGCCACTTAAATGATTAAAGTATGTTTAATCTTTATAGCTACAGGAAATGCTGTTTTAGAAACAGACAGTAAAGTGTGATTCACCATCCTCTATAATGTAGCTAAAGAATTGATAGAGAAAAGACTTTATTTAGACTTTAACCCCTTAAAAGGAACCTGTCACCCCCAAAATCGATGGTGAGCTAAGCACACCAGCATCAGGGGCTTATCTACAGCATTCTGGAATGCTGTAGATAAGCCCCGATGTATCCTGAAAGATGAGAAAAAGAGGTTAGATTATACTCACCTGGGGGGGTGGTCCGTTCCGATGATATTGCAGTGCGCAGGTGCCAGGAAAGGTCAGAGAGGCCCATCGCCTGCGCACTGCAGTACTTGGCTCTGCCCTCAACCGGGCAGACAAAGTATGCCTGTGCCTGAGTTGCAGCGTGAACACAAGAAGAGGATGTCATCTGACGAAGATGGGAGGCGCCGGACCGGATCGCGACACCCATCAGACCGGACCGGGACCGCCCCAGGGGAGTATAATCTAACCTCTTTTTCTCATCTTTCAGGATACATCGGGGGCTTATCTACAGCATTACAGAACGCTGTAGATAAGCCCCTGATGCCGGTGGGCTTAGCTCACGTTTGATTTTGGGGGTGATAGGTTGTTAGGGACTGGCGGAACGCACCAAGAATCAGATGTTATGGTATTAGGTGCGTTCGCAGTCCGAGGTCCACCGTGCAGGTAAAAGACCCTGCTGCTAGTAAGACGGACTATATGGCGGTACTAAGTATACACACATGGGTTAACTTCACCCTGCGTGAAGGAAGCGATCCTGCTGCGTCACAGGACCGCAGTACCGCACATAAAGCACGAGCAAGAAGTCAGCGGACTCAACCCCTACACAGGATTGAAGTCCGATTAGACACTTGCTGGCACAACACCGCAACTGGGTGTGTCAGAGGAACATAAATAATAATATTAAGGCACAAGAGTGCGTGCGGTGCCACACTGACGGACGCCACTAACTACCCAGGCTTGGGTCAGGAAAGCGCAGAGCAAGCGCACGGCGCCGTACTGGCGGACACAGCAACTGGTGGCTGTAATGTGTGTTTCGTGCTGTTGGATAAGTCGGGCGCTAGATAGCAAACATACACCTTCCGCGAACAGACATTCAATAGGGAGGGTTATTTAAAGAGCGACTTTCACTCACAACACACACACATATATACAAGACAATACTAGCTGTCATGCGCAGCTTATATAGTTGCAGCACAGGAAGCTGCTACCGAAGTTTTGCCCTTTCAGGACCTTCCTGGAGGACCAATGGGACGTGCTGCAGTACCTGAGCATGTGACCCTCGATCTCCAACGGGAGATCTTGCCCTGGGCATGCTCAGTGTGTGCAAATAAGGACTTAGTCCCAGAGAAGCCCACTCGCCGCAGATCAGTGCAGGGTACAACAGGAGAGCCAGAAAAGGCAGCAGTAACCCATTGCACAGAATCAGTCCCAGCGAGACGCTGGGAGCGACGCCTCCGCTGAGCAAACCCCACTGCGGCCGATTCCAAATGGGAGACCGCAGCAGACACGGATCGAGATTCCCCCTGTGCAGCAGAGGAAACTCGACTCCTAACATTACCCCCCCTCCTAGGGCCCCCCCTCCTTGGGGCTTGCTACACTCGAAGGCAGCAATGAGCTGCGGAGCCCGAATGTGCTCAGCAGGCTCCCAGGACCTGTCCTCAGGACCATAACCCTTCCAGTCCACCAAATAAAATTTTTTGCCACGTACCACCTTGCACCCCAAAATAGCGTTCACCTCGAAATCGTCCGTATGTCTCCCGTATACATGTCTCGGCAGATGACTCAGAAAACCGAGACATGTATACGGGCTTAAGGAGGGACACATGAAAGGTGTCGGTGATACCAAGGCGTGGAGGAAGGGCCAGACGGTAGACCATAGGATTAACCTGTTCGAGGACCTTGAAGGGACCCAAGTAGCGAGGTGCAAACTTAGTGGACTCTACACGCAGCCTGATGTTACGGGCGGAGAGCCACACTAAATCGCCAGGAGCAAAGGTCGGGGCAGGGCGCCGATGTGCATCGGCAGAGGACCTCATTCTCTCCTTCGAGGCCCGAATGGCATCCTGAGTGCGGTCCCAAATGTCCCGTGCCTCCACTGCCCAGTCTGCCACCCTGGAGTCAGCAGAGGACACGGGCATAGGCACAGGAACCTGCGGATGCTGGCCGTAATTAAGGAGGAAAGGAGTCTGACCGGTGGAGTCGGCTACAGCGTTATTAAGGACGAACTCTGCCCATGGTAATAAAGATGCCCAGTCATCCTGCCTAGCAGAAACAAAATGTCGTAGATATGTGACCAGAGTCTGATTGGCCCTCTCTACCAACCCATTCGTCTCGGGATGATATGCGGAAGAGAGATTTAACTCAATGCTGAGAAGACGACAAAGCTCTCTCCAGAACCAAGACGCAAACTGGGGACCCCGGTCACTGACAATTTTGCCGTGTAGGCGGAAGATGTGTCTTATGAAGAACGCTGCCAAGGCCCGTGCAGAAGGTAACCGTGGGAGCGGCACCAAATGCACCATTTTCGAGAAATGATCGGTAATAACCCAAATGATGGTACAGCCGCGAGACTTGGGCAAACCCACTACAAAGTCCATCCCGACCATCTCCCAGGGCCTGTCTGCCACCGGCAAGGGATAGAGTAACCCAAACGGCCGTTGTCGAGGAGACTTATTTTTGGCGCATGAGACACACGCCAGAACGTAATCTCTGACATCTCGGAGCATATGCGGCCACCAGTACGTCCTCGCCAGCAGCTCAGATGTCCTTTTTGTCCCAAAGTGTCCACCCACCCTTGAGGAATGAGCCCAAGAGAGAACCTCCGGTCGCAAATTTATGGGCACAAAAGTCTTGCCCGGAGGCACAGACTCAAGCGACACCGGAGCCACGGTTCTCAAGCTCTCAGAAGGAACAATAAGCCAAGGCTCTCCTTCCTCCTCCTCAGATGACACAACAGAGCGAGAGAGAGCATCAGCTCGAATATTCTTCTCCCCAGCGAGATAATGGAGGGTGAAGTGGAATCGGGAGAAGAATAAGGACCATCTGGCCTGGCGAGAATTTAGCCGCTGGGCTGTTTGCAAATAGAGCAAATTTTTGTGGTCTGTAAAAACTTGAAAGGGAAAACGAGCCCCCTCCAAGAGATGTCTCCACTCTGAGAAAGCCAATTTCATCACTAGCAACTCCCTGTCCCCGATGGAATAATTCCTCTCCGCTGGGGTGAAGGTCTTGGAGAAGAAGAAGCACGGATGCTTCCGACCTTGAGCATCCTTTTGGAAGAGGACTGCTCCAGCACCAACGGAAGAGGCATCCACCTCCATTATAAACGGCTTATCGACATCGGGACGATGTAGGATGGGAGCGCTAGCAAAATGAGACTTAGTAGAAGAAAAGGCCTTGGAGACCTCTTCAGACCACACTTTGGGATTTGCTCCCTTCTTGGTGAGGGCTACCAAGGGAGCTACCAAAGTTGAGAAATGGGGAATGAACTGGCGGTAATAATTAATGAACCCCATAAAGCGCTGCACCGCTTTAAGTGAATGGGGTTCTTGCCAGTCCATCACAGCCTGTAGTTTGGCAGGATCCATAGCCAATCCCTGGGCAGAGATGATATAGCCCAGGAAAGGTAAAGACTCCTGCTCAAACACACACTTCTCCAACTTTGCGTAAAGAGAGTTTGCCCGTAAGAGGTCGAAGACTCTGCCAACATCTCTCCGGTGGTGAGAATATCATCCAGATAGACTACGACCGAGGTGGAAAGCATATCCCGGAAGATATCATTGACAAAGTCTTGGAAAACGGCTGGAGCATTACAGAGCCCGAAGGGCATCACCAGATACTCATAGTGCCCATCTCTGGTGTTAAACGCCGTCTTCCATTCGTCCCCCTCACGGATGCGAATCAGGTTATAAGCTCCACGCAGGTGTAATTTGGTAAATACCTTAGCTCCCCGTAGCCTATCAAAAAGCTCAGAAATCAGGGGCAGCGGGTACTTATTCTTAACGGTGATGGCGTTAAGACCCCTGTAGTCTATGCAAGGACGCAACTCTCCATTCTTCTTCTGTACGAAGAAGAACCCTGCCCCTGCTGGTGACACTGACTTCCTAATAAACCCTCTTGCCAAATTCTCCTGGATGTACTGGGACATAGCCTCCGTTTGCGGGAGAGAGAGGGGATAGACACGTCCCCGAGGAGGTTCTGCTCCAGGCAAGAGATCTATAGGACAGTCATAGGGACGGTGAGGCGGAAGGGTCTCCGCGGCCTTTTTGGAGAAGACGCCTGCATAAGACCAATAGTATTTGGGGAGAGTAGAGAGATCTGCGGGCATCTCAGTGGTGGAAACACATCTGCCCTTACAGGATTCACTCCAACCCAATATCCTCCCAGAGGTCCACTCAATATGTGGGGAGTGGAAACGGAGCCAGGGTATTCCCAGCAGAATCTCATCCATTCCCTCGGGAAGGACAAGAAGGGAAATAATCTCCTGGTGGGATGGGGACATGGCTAACGTGAAAGGGACAGTCTGATGTGTGATCTGTAGCGGAAGTGTCGACCCATTCACCACTCTAACGGTTACTGGTTTGGCAAGCATAACCAGAGGTACTGCGTGGCGCAGAGCAAAAGCAGAAGACATAAAATTTCCTTCTGCTCCTGAATCCACACAAAGCTCTACTGTAAGAGTGGATGTGCCTAACAGGATTGTCCCTTTAAAGGACAATTTGGAGGAAAATGCCACTGTGTCCAGTGAACCTCCTCCAATGGTCATTAGACGCGATCGTTTTCCCGACCGCCGTGGACATTTATTAGCGTAATGTCCCGGTTGCTGGCAATTTCTACACACCACAGGTACTCGAGCGGTCTGAGACCTAGGTCCCGCTCGAGAAACCTCCATGGCCTCATGGGAGTCAGACGCCATAACAGGAGATTCTAGAGGTTTGGCAAAGGTGGGAGCCAGCCGAAACCTCTGCCTACACTGGGTCCGCTCCAACCTCCGCTCGTTAAAACAGAGATCGATGCGGGTAGCTATAGTAATAAGCTCCTCCAGTGTGGCGGGAATCTCCCTGGTGGCCAAGGCGTCCTTTACATGATCTGCCAGTCCTTTCCAGAACACCGGAATAAGGACTTTATCCGGCCATTTCAGCTCAGAAGCTAGAGTCCGGAATAGGATGGCGAACTGGCAGACCATGGACGAAGCCTGAGTAATTGCCAACAATTGGAGCGCAGTATCGTGGGTGACACGGGGTCCCAAAAAGACCTGCCTCAGAGCGTCCAGGAAGATAGGAGCACTCTGTACCACATGATCACCACGTTCCCAAAGCGGCGTTGCCCACTCCAACGCCCTGCCCGACAAAAGAGACAAGATGAATCCCACCCTCGCCCGTTCCGTAGGAAAATGTGCAGCCAGCAGCTCGAGATGTATGGAGCACTGGCTCACGAATCCCCGACATAGCTTACTGTCACCAGCAAACTTGTCTGGAAGCGGGAGACGGGATAAGGTCGGAGCAGGGGTGGCAGCGGACAAACTGGCTGCAAATGCACTTGCAGCCTGAACAGCGACAGCAGTAACGTCCACAGCTGAGGTTGCACGCTCTAGAGCCGCCAACCTACCCTCCAGCTGTTGGATGTACCGCTGTGAACGCTGATCGTCCGTCATTACTAGCCAGACCTTGGCGCTAGTATTCTGTTAGGGACTGGCGGAACGCACCAAGAATCCGATGTTATGGTATTAGGTGCGTTCGCAGTCCGAGGTCCACCGTGCAGGTAAAAGACCCTGCTGCTAGTAAGACGGACTATATGGCGGTACTAAGTATACACACATGGGTTAACTTCACCCTGCGTGAAGGAAGCGATCCTGTTGCATCACAGGACTGCAGTACCGCACATAAAGCGCGAGCAAGAAGTCAGCGGACTCAACCCCTACACAGGATTGAAGTCCGATTAGACACTTGCTGGCACAACACCGCAACTGGGTGTGTCAGAGGAACATAAATAATAATATTAAGGCACAAGAGTGCGTGCGGTGCCGCACTGACGGACGCCACTAACCACCCAGGCTTGGGTTAGGAAAGCGCAGAGCAAGCGCACGGCGCCTTACTGGCGGACACAGCAACTGGTGGCTGTAATGTGTGTTTCGTGCTGTTGGATAAGTCGGGCGCTAGATAGCAAACATACACCTTCCGCGAACAGACATTCAATAGGGAGGGTTATTTAAAGAGCGACTTTCACTCACAACACACACACATATATACAAGACAATACTAGCGCATGGCCGTGCGGTCATGCGCAGCTTATATAGTTGCAGCACAGGAAGCTGCTACCGAAGTTTTGCCCTTTCAGGACCTTCCTGGAGGACCAATGGGACGTGCTGCAGTACCTGAGCATGTGACCCTCGATCTCCAATGGGAGATCTTGCCCTGGGCATGCTCAGTGTGTGCAAATAATGACTTAGTCCCAGAGAAGCCCGCTCGCCGCAGATCAGTGCAGGGTACAACAGGAGAGCCAGAAAAGGCAGCAGTATCCCTTTGCACAGAATCAGTCCCAGCGAGACGTTGGGAGCGACGCCTCCGCTGAGCAGACCCCGCTGTGGCCGATTCCGAATGGGAGACCGCAGCAGACACGGATCGAGATTCCCCCTGTGCAGCAGAGGAAACTCGACTCCTAACACAGGTTCCCTTTAAAGACCAGGTCATTTTTCATTTTAACGCTTTGGGTTTTTCTTCCTCTTCTTCCAAAAACCATTACATGTTTATTTTTCTGTTGACATAGATGTATAAGGGCTTAGTTTTTTTTTCAAGATTGAGGTTTTGAATTATACCATTCATTCAATCAATTTACTGGAAAATAGAAAAAAAATTCTAAGTGTACTGAAATTGTGAAGAAAATGCAATTCTGCCACGTTTGTTTAGTTTTTGCAGCATTCATTCTACAGTAAAAAATGACCCTGAATTATGAGTTTCCAGGTCATGATGATTATAGCGACACCAAACTTGCATAGTTTATTTAAATGAAGAAGAAAATTCCGAAGTCCATTAAAACCTGTGACCAGGTGACCTGACTATCCCAACCTGGGTTCTCCAAACAAATTTATGGGCTCACTGTTGGGCAGTGGACCAGTTCTGTAATCCACCAGCTGTCACCATGGTCCCTAGGCTGAAGTCCTGTATAATGACACTGGTGACAGGAGCCGCCCCCTTTTATATCTCCCAGGTAACATTTCAGGACATTGTGCCCCACTGGATTGGAGAAGAGATAATCATGGCTGCTAACTCATTGTTTGCTAGTTCAATTAGACTGCATACTTGTCCTTCAAATGATGCAGATTAGTACACAGTACCGATGCAATCCATGAGCAACAGGCATTCCACAAATTAGCATACACAAAGGAGCATCAGACAGTCTCACATGAATCAATAGCTCATGTTCCTAGACTTACTGAACAAAGAAATTGTACAACTGGCATAATTAAAAATAGTTCTTCACACAGAGCCAGATTGAAGCTGAGTATTTACATTTCTCCCCATTTGTTTTTTGAGTTTCCGTCTTTTTTCTCCCCTTTTTCCCAGAGCCATAACTTTTTTATTCTTCGATATGACCATGTGAGGGCTTGTTTTTTGAGTGATGAGTTGTTCATTTGAATGTCACCATTGTTTTTTTCCATATAGTGTACTGGAAAACGTCAAAAAAATCAAAATGCAGTGAAATTGCAAAAAAAGTGCAATTCAACAATTGTTTTTTGTTTTGCTATTTTACCATGTTCACTAAGTGCTAAAACTGATCTGCCGTTATGATTCTCCAGGTCATTACGAGTTCGTAGATACTAAAAATGTATAGGCTTTTTTTTATTTAAGTGGTGAAAAAAAAATACAAAGTTTCTTAAAAAAAAAAAAAAGTTGCCATATTCCGAGACCCATACCATCGCTATTTTTCTTGATCTTGGGCTGGGTGAGGACTTATTTTTTTATACCCTTTTGGTGTAGATACGATCTTTTGATCGCCTGCTATTGCTTTTTAATGCAATGTTGCATTGACCAAAAAAATGTAATTCAGGCGTTTTGACTTTATTTTCCTGTTGCGCCGTTTACCGATTGGATTAATTCTTTTTATATATTGATAGATCGGGCGATTATGAACTCGGCGTTACCAAATATGTTTTTTTTCTTTATTGTTTTATTTTGTCTGGGGCAAATGACAACTACAAGGGTCTGCTGCAGACCTCGGGTTGTCATGCCAACCCAACGGCATGTGACACTGGCGCTTATGGGTGAGATTAGTGATGCACTTTTGGCGCGAGCATGATAAATGGTAAATGGTATTGGTAAATGAACCTGCCCACATAGCTTGCAGCTTGTTTTTACGCTGGGGTACTTATACTAGAACCTTCTGTCCACAGGCAAATTTTTTGGAGTCTGGTAGCATGGTTGTAGCATCATTTTTGCCTTTCATGAGCCACTTCTTAATAAGGCAGCTCATCTTTTCCTTAAACTTTTGAACATAATCCAGAATGAGAGCCTTTTCTGTGGAGAAGGTGCTTTCTTATCTTTTTTGTACCAGCCGCAAAAGCCCTTGAGTTTTTTGTCCACACAGCAATTCAAAAGCGAGAGAATCCAGTGCAATCAGGTGGCACCTGCCTGTAGGCGAAGAGAAGCTGATGCAGGCTTTTCTTCTAGTCTCCTCTCCAGGACTCCACATACTGGCTACTAATCTGTTGGAGCATTCAATTGAAGTGCTCACACAACCCGTTAGTTTCTGTTAGTTTTAGTTAGTGTGCATGGGGCGGACCCCATATTTCTCTGAGAGGGTCTGAATCAGCTCTTTTTGGAAATTGGCCCCCTTGTCAGTCAATACCTTCTGTGGAAACCCTTCTTGACTAAAGATGTCCAGTAGAGCTTGAGCTACGTGCTCCGCATCTATGGATGACAAGGCAATGGCCTACGGGTAGTTGGTGGCAAAGTCGACCAGGGTGAAAATGAACCTCTTTCTGCTGTGGCTGGCTAAGGGGCCTTTTAAATCTGTGGCAACACTCTGGAATGGTTCACCTATCAAGAGCATGAATTGGAGTGGGGCATGACAGATAGCTTTCCTCATGACACACCAGACAGGAGGCTCAATATTTCTGAACTTCTTGAGTGACCCTTGGACAATAAAAACTATGCAGCAGGTGGGCCCGAGTCTTTTTGACCCTGATGTGGCCAGCTGCAGTGATGTCATGGGCCAAGCGTAGGAGTTGAGGTCTGTACTACTGTGGTACCATGAGCTGATGGACACAGCTGCAGGGTTTTTCTAGGTAGAGTGCAGGCTTTCCCTGATATAAGAGCCCCTTATCCCATCTATACACCTTCCACTGACTTCTTTCCCCAGGTTGGGCAGTCACACTGCGGACAAGCTGTAGGATTGGGTCCGAGAGTTGTGCTTCCCTAAACTACCTATGATCTATCTCCTCCAGTCAATAGCCACAGTCCGGTCAGGTGTACTTACAGACGCCAACTCAGAGGAGGATTATGGAGGCTTGGAATGAGGGTTAGCCTCAGAAGGAGTGGCAGAAGATTCCACATCTGGGGACTGCTTGGATTGGTTTTTGGTGATGACAGTGGCAAACTTGCAGGAAAGCCCTTGTCCTAGGTCATTACCCAAAATAACGTGTGTGGGGAGGCCTTTCATGAGCCCTACTTTGACCTCTCCCTGGTTGGTCCCCCAGTCCTACTGCACACATGCCAGAGGGATGTCCGAGCGCTGACCCCCGGCAAGGTAGATATCAGTTGGCAGCCTGGTAAATGGTGTTCTAGGGGGACAATATCTGGGCTGACCATGGTTATGGAAGACCCAGTGTCCCAAAGTCTCTGAGCATGGATGTCCCTAACTTTGACAGGCAGGATGTGTCTATAGAGGTTGGCTGCTGTAGGGTGGCGAACTTGCCATAGGTTGTGGACAGGGTATATCACTTCAACTGCTGCTTGTGTATTCAAGGGGAACATTCCCGAGGGCTTGTCTCAGCAGACATCTTTGGCCATGTGTCCAAGGCACCCTCATGTATAACAGCATTGTAGGTTGGACAAATCACGGGATCCTGGTTGTACCCCTTTTTTTTTTCAGGACCTCTGCTGGATAGTGGGATAATCCTGCTTCAGTGGCTAGTGACTACTTGAGTTCCTGTTTGAGGAGTCTACTGGAATTGGTGTGTATGTTAGGTAAACTCATTGTCAAATCAGGCTGCTTGCTCTGGGGTGTCGGGCTTCTGATTGGATACCTACACTTGTATTTCTGGGACCATCATCGCCATAAGTTGCTCAAGCATGATCACGTCCAAGGGGGCAGCAATGGAGTCGACCACAGATCCAGCAGTTCCAGTGCTGTCAGAGTTGACAGTTGACCCGAGTGTGATATCTTCATATATTTCTACGAAGCTGTCACACTCGGGTCAGGAGATGTGCAGTCAGCCCGTGCATTGCAATCCGATATCAGACCGATTATCATGGACATCTGAAACAGCCCTTACTGATACCCATAAAATTACACAAGCTGCACCAACAGCTACTTCGTAATACAAAATAATGTTTTTAGGTTCATGGATTGTGCTTCTAACATGTCTGATGTGATGAAAATGTGAACATAGCCGAGTACATGAATATCTAGCAATTTTGTGCATAGTAACAACAAGCATAAGTATGGTTTCTTGCTGCAAGAACACGGGGTACTGAGTGTTGTTAATTTTGCTCCAAAGCTATGCCATATGAATCCTCAATTTGAATATATCCTGCTATCATTTAATTATGTGGATAGTGTAAACAGGTGCTTTAGATGCAACAACGCAGAAGATGGGGACACAGCAGTAACTTAACCAAAGATTATACAGTATATTACTCTAACATAGCAATTTGAATGATTTAGATACAAAGTTAAAGTTAGCAGATTATTAGTATGCAATAACATTTTTAAAATTTAAATGTAAGTCACTTTTCCATATTGAAACTTTGAATCAGCTATCACCTGACCTGGAGTCTCCTCCAATCTTTTCCCCTCAGGAACCATGTGCTTCATTATACAGTTCCTGCAATTCTTTCCACTTTCTCTTGTCCTGCAAACTTTGTCCAATAGATGGCGGTGCTTGCTTGCAGACATCCCATTATGCATTAAAGGTGGAAATCTTCCATTTGTCCATCTCCTTACAATAGTACTAATGATTGCGGAAAACAGCAGCAAAAAAAAAAGATAATGGGAAAACACTGAATCTCTGTGTGCATGAGCAATTTGCATCCACAGACATGGCTGGTGCTGTTACATGATTTTGTAATGTGTGATTCGAAATGAAAAGGCTATAGCCCTCCCTGTCCTCCCGTAGGTATTATTGACTTTTGTTAATATTACCATGGAAACCGCGTGAAGTGGCTTCACATTTCAAAATTAGTACAAAACACTATGAAACTCTTTATAAAGTGAGACATAAATTAACCTCCTAGTGCTCTGTCTTAAATACTAGTTGGAGATTAAAGAGTAACCGTTGGTTTAAATTTTATTTCATAAATCAATAATACCCAAAAAATGAAGAAACTTTGTAATATACAGTATTTTACCAGATAAATCTGCTACTTTCTCTTCCTGGATTGATCTTTCACTCTCAATTCATAGGTAAAATCTCCCATGAGTTGCAGCAAAGTGGATTGGATCTGTAGAAATCTCATGCCCACTGTGCTTTTTTTTTCCACTTAGCGTAAACTGACCTGTTGTGTTTGGAATCAGCAACATGTCTACTTTTCTTGCTGGTATGCTGAGTTTTTTTGTGTGGATGTTCTCTATACAATTGCATAACATGCAAAAAATCCACAGGTAGAAAACACATTTGTGTTTTTAATGCATATTTGGTGCGGAAATGCATTAAAAATGCAAGTAACCAGCATATGATTGTATCAATAAAGTTTTGTCCAACTCAAATACAGGAAAGTATCAAACACAAAGTCACTATATTTATAACACGGCACACCAAAAAGAGACATAAACTGCGACATCAAAAACGTGATAAAACTGTATGCAAAATAACACATTAAAAAACTCAAGTAAGCTAATTTACCTAAAACAGGTCCAGAAAATCTGAAATTTAAAAAATTCGCCAAATACCCATCATGGGAACATAGCTTAAAAATTCTATGGACAAGGGAGGAGGAGGAGGTATAAGCTAGAGGCCTTTCTACTGCACGTTCTCTTGAAACGACAAGTTACAGTTCTCCACAGGACCTTAGAGCCAGATGTGCATGTATACGGGAGAATCAGGAGAATTAATTCTAAGAATTGAACACGTCAACAATTTTCTAAGTCAATATATTTATAAAGGTGCTATTGACATGAAACTTTCAATAACAACTAGTGATGAGCAAATATACTCGTTACTCGAGATTTCCCGAGCACACTCAAGTGACCTCAGAGTATTTTTTAGTGCTCGGAGACTTAGTTTTTCTTGCCGCAGCTGAACGATTTACATCTCTTAGCCAGCATAAGTACATGTGGGGGTTGCCCAGGGCCGTATTTGCCACTAAGCACTTGAGGGAATGTGCCTAGGGCGGGGACGATGCGGGGGGTGGCACCTGAGCAAGGTTTTTTTTTTTTTTAATAGAGTCCGGGTCGGGGTCACTTTAATCTTCCCCCCCCCGCCCGCTTGCCTGCCTCCGAGTCCTTTCCCCCCTTGACATCTTACAGTATGAGTCATACATACTCACCTAGCTGCTCCAGCGATGCCTGGTCTGGTCTCAGCGACGGCAGCTCATCCTGTGTGAGTGGTCAGATGGTACCGCTCATTAAGGTCATGAATATGCCGCATATTCATGACCTTAATGAGCAGTACCACCTGACTGCTCACACAGGACAAGGGTGCTGCGCCGGGACAGAGGTGGAGGATTCCGTTCTGCGCGCCGTGCGCGGTGAGTATGATGACAGCCAGGGAGGATGGGGGGAGGATGAAGGAGGACCGTGGACGGGGAGCCGAGCCATACAAGATGGGAGCGGTGCCGGCCGGGAGCCGATGACGATGAGCCATGCATGGAGGGGGCGGCTGGCCAGGGGGGAGAGATGATGAGCCATGCAAGATAGGAGCCAGCGATGAGCCATGCATAGGGGGATGGGAGATGAGCCAGAGGCTGAGCCACCCATGCATACAGGGTGGGGGGACATGAGCCACGCATATGGGGGGATGGGAGATGTGCCAGAGCCACCCATGCATACAGGGAGAGGGACATGAGCCACGCATACAGGGGGGATGGGAGATGAGCCAGAGCCACCCATGCATACAGGGAGGGGGACATGAGCCATGCATACAGGGGGGGATGGGAGATGAGCCAGAGCCACCCATGCATACAGGGAGGGGGACATGAGCCACGCATACAGGGGGGGAAGGGAGATGAGCCAGAGCCATCCATGCATACAGGGAGGGGGAGATGAGCCACACATACAGGGGGGGAGATGAGCCACCCATGCATACAGGAGGGGTGAGATGAGCCATGCATACAGGAGGGGGGAAGAGATGAGCCATGCATGATGGGAGCGGGGAGCCGATGAGCCATGCATACAGGGAGAAGGGGGAAATGAGCCATGCATAAAGGATGGGAGGGGGGAGATGAGCCATGCATACAGGGAGGGGGGGAGAGATGAGCCATGCATGATGGGAGCAGAGAGCTGATGAGCCATGCATGGGGGGAGATGAGCCATGCATACAGGATGGGAAGGGGGGTGGGCCACTATACAGTATGCGTGGAGCATCATATGTGGCCAGCCATTATATAGTATGAAGCATCATGTGTGGCTATTATACAGTATTGAGCATCATATGTGGCCATTATACAGTATGGAGCATCATGTGTGGCCATTATACAGTATGGAGCATCATGTGTGGCCGCCCATTATACAGTATGGAGCATCATGTAGAGCCATTATACAGTATGGAGCATCATGTGTGGCCGCCCATTATACAGTATGGAGCATCATGTAGAGCCATTATACAGTATGGAGCATCATGTGTTGCCTTTATACAGTATGAAGCATCATATGTGGCCATTATACAGTATGGAGCATCATGTGTGGCTATTATACAGTATTGAGCATCATGTGTGGCTATTATACAGTATGGAGCATCATGTGTGGCCATTATACAGTATGTAGCACTGTGTGGCCATTATACAGTATTGAGCATTATGAGTGGCCATTATACAGTATGGAGCATCATGTGTGGCCATTATACAGTATGGAGCACTGTGTGGCCATGTTTTCGTTTGGTTATAATTATTGTATATGAAACAGTGTGATCAGCAGTGCTAAATGGGTGTGGTTGGGATGTGGATATGGGTGTGAAATGGGTGTGGTCAGAGGCATGGCCTAAAATTTGCCACGGCGCATTACGTGTGCCGCAAACTTTATACCTCTTTCCTTTCTCCAAAAGTTGGGAGGTATGGTACCACATTTGCCAGATTACGGCAAATGCTGCAAATCCCATAGGGAATGAATGAGGCCAAACACAGTATTGCTGTAAGTGATCCGTTATGCGGCAGATGCAGAAAAACTGCCGGATCTGCTGCAAAAGGTGACTTTCACATTAGCGATTATTGCCAAAGTCTATGCCGATAGTGTCATACTCACCAATGGGGAGGCAGCACTAAAAGTGCCTAGGGCAGCAGAAACTCTAAATACGGCCCTGGGGTTGCCTGGTTGCTAAGGAATCCCCACATATACTTATGCTGGCTAACAGATGTAAATCTCCGAGCACTAAAAAATACTCGGAGGACACCCGAGCATGCTCGAGAAATCTCGAATAACGAGTATATTCACTCATCACTAATAACAACCCATCTAATCCACTCAGGCAAAGTTTGATCAACTATGATTCGCATTATTGAAAAGTAGAACTATGTAGGAACCATACAGCGTTGCAGCTAAGTGGCACAAGTACTAAGGCTCATAGTGAAAAAAAAATTGCCAACGCCCTGCTGACTCAATAGCTACTTAGATCCAAATTTTCTTTTAAAATTAAGAAAAAAAAACTATGAACTGGGACTTTCATGTCATGGATTTCTGTGGCCAAGCATGTAAAACTAAAATTATGAAGCACAATGCCAAGCCTTTGATAAAATGGTGAAAGGAACGCCACTACTGGACTTTTTTAACTGGCTGTCTCATGGATGACTCGAGATTTGGCAAATGCCAGGAGAATGTTGAATTTATCGTTGCGACTTTAAATTTTAGTGTAGGAGGGATAACACTATGGGGTTGTTTTTTAGGGATGAAAATCCTAATTTTTCAGCTTGTCTAGATAGTTTTGATAATTGTGTGCTTCCAACTGTTAGAACAATTTAAGGAAGGCCATTTTCTTTTCTAGCATGACTGTGCCCTAGTGCACGAAGCAAGATGTATAAAGGGATGATTGAGTTGGTTTAGTTTTATAAAACTTGACAGAGCCCTGAGCTAACGTCCATTGAAAACCTTTGTGGTTAACTTAAAAATCGATTGCCAGCAAGACCCAAATTTAGTGCCTGGCCTCACAAATGGTCATCTGGATGAATAGGTAGAAATTCAGACTCACTGTAAAATTTTGCAAAATATTTAGAATTGAGAGTCCTCAGTGGTTGAAACCTTTTAATGGCTAACTGAAAAGATGGTAACAAATTGCAAGCTTTCGAGACTACACAGGTCTCTTCATCAGGCAAAGACTAAAACAAATTCTGAAGAATCACATATTTATGCACAACATAGCACAGAGAAAAATTTTTTTTGCAGAAATCCTTCCCAGGTTCAGGTTGGGAAATTGAATAGTTTGTGTTACTTAATATTATAACACTAATAATACTTGGACTAATGTTTGTTTTTCTCCCTTTGTATATTTTTGCAGCTGCCATGCAAAATCATAGCAATCCTGCTGCATTTCTTCTTCCTAAGTGCATTTGCATGGATGCTTGTGGAAGGTCTGCATCTCTACAGTATGGTTATCAAAGTGTTTGGGTCAGAAGAGAGCAAGCATTTCTACTATTATGGAATTGGATGGGGTATGTGCACACTTGTGATATTTAATTACAAACTATAGTAAAAATATTACTGAAAATTATTTTTTTTGTATTTCAAGTGTATGTTATCCAGTTTAACACCAGAACAGTTCCCCCTGTTCTTTGCCAGATACATTTTTGTTTTTTTCATTCATGTGATTTAAAGAGCTGTTCTTTTTTTGTTGTTTTGATATTGAAGCAATTTTTGAAGGTCTTTTTCATGATACATGGTGCATTATTTTAATGTCACTGCCATGCTCTTTCTTTTTTATATTGATATTTGGTAAATAAGGGAAATAAGTGTATGTTTTCCAATTTTATGGCCACAAAAGACCTTTTTTTTTTATCAATTAGTGTTTATTGAAGATTTCCAAAACAATACAGTGCAGTCAAACAGTAATAACAGTAACAGAGGTCAACTAAAAATGACCGGAAATAAGTAAGGAGAAAAACCAAACCAATCAGGAAGGAAGAAGTAGGGGAGAGAGGCGGGGGAGGGATAGGTACAGTAGGGGGAATAGGAGGGGGGGGGGGAAGGGGTATAGGCATTCACTAGACATTATCTAGCAATTCAGTAATAGACAAGGGGTCCTGGCAAACTATGGCAGAATAAGAATATTACAAACACAAAAACAGACATGTCAATTATGCTTACTTATTCCCACTCAAGTAAACGATCAAACAAGGTGGTGCGGGTCAATAGAGGAATGACCACTATGTAACCAAGGGTGCCAAATATTTTGGTTTTGGCAGTCATGGAGTGAGCCAAAGCGAGTTCATACTGGCAGTGGACTTTAAGTTTATTAATTAATTCACTAATATTGGGAGGATTAGTGTCTTTCCATTTTGAGGCGACTAATAACCTGGCAGCTATTAGAATATGTGATAGTGTACCTCGAAGTATGTGTGGAATGTCCTCCAGGCCGATGTGAAGAATGGCCTGCCTAGGTGACAGAGTCAGCTGGATCCCCAAGACCTGTGCAATTAAAAGGTCCATATCTCTCCACCAGGGCTGAAGAATTGGACACGACCACCAGGTGTGTTCCAGAGTTCCCCTGTGACCGCACCCCCTCCAGCATTTGTCCGACCCAACAGGGTCATAGTGAGCCACCTGAACCGGATATTGATACCATCTAAGGTGTACTTTTTTCAATTGTTCGAGATGATTGACGCAGGCAGATACCCGTAATACTTCACCCAGTCCCTCCTCCCAATCTATCGGGTCCAATAGGAAGTCCAGATCCTGTTCCCACTTGATCATATATGGCAGTTTAACATCTTCTGCTGGGTCGTTTTAGGCTTTATATAATATTGAAATTCCCTTCGGGCCAGAGTCAGGCAACAAGAAATAACCATTAACCCTGTTATTTAAATGGGAGTTGAAGAAAGGCGAGTTTGGGGAATTATGAAGTAGATGACGTATCTGCAAATATTGATAGAAATATCTCCGGACATTCGGGAAGTTGGAGGCCAAGCGGTCAAAGGGGACAAGGCCAGCGGCATCCAATATCTGCCGTAATGTTACGATTCCAGCATCAATCCAAGGCTGGAGATTAATAAATGGGATGTGTGTCTCAAGGGCTTTTAAGGATAGGGAGTCATGAGATAATTTAATCAAGGAAGGGACCAGTGTCCTACAATAATGGAGCGCGATTTTCATGGTTGGTAAGGGAGGGGAATAATCAGTGATTGCAATAGATTCAGCCTCAAGAATTGTGCGGGTAGATCTAGTTTTGGCATAATAGTTTTCTATTTGGAGCCATCTATGGTCTTTGTCCGCCTGCCACCAGTCTCTAAGTCCAGTTAGTATGGCCGCTCTATGGTACAGCATGAGGTTCGGCATTCCCAGTCCTCCCCGTTTGTACAGATAGTACATCAAGGTCCTAGAGATTCTAGATTTTTTGTGTGACCAAATATAATCGTATGTCATAGTTTGTAATTTCAAAATCAAATGTTTGGGGATTTTTAATGGGATACACCTAAGGAGATACAGTATTTTAGGCAGGATCATCATTTTGAAAACATTAATCCTGGCAATCCAGGATGTCATAACTTTGTGAAAATGGTCAAGTTGTGCCCTAACCTGTGTGATCAATTTAGAGAAATTCTTCTCAACAATCTGTTCAGAGCCCATCAATATAACTCCCAAGTACGGGATACCCTCTGTCATCCATTTAAATGGAAACTCAGCCTCCATTTTCGACTTGGCCGCCCACGGAACCGCCACCGGAAACAACAAGGACTTCGTGGGATTCAACCTGTAGTATGACACATTACTGAATTCCCTGAGTTCCAAGGTAATAGCTGTCAAGGATGTCTCCAAGTTGACACAGGATAGAATAACATCATCAGCATACAAGCCAATTCTGTGCTCCATCTGTCCAACCCTGATGACGGTGATATTAATAGAGGTTCTTATGCGTTCAGCGAGCGGCTCCATGAACAGTGCGAAAATAATAAGAGTGGGCAACCCTGACGAGTGCCATTCGTGATCTGAAACGGACCAGATAAAAAACCGGACGTCAAGACCCTGGCACAAGGAGTCGAGTACATAGCACAGATTGCTGAGAATATTGGGCCCGACAGTCCAAACCTTTCCAATACTGCCCGAAGATACCCCCAGTGCACCCTGTTATGAAAGGCAATTCAGAATCACAATGGACATGGAGGTCAGAGCACATACAGTGAACTGACAATAACCCAAAATAATAGAACGAGCTCTGAGACGTGGGAACTCTGCAGACCGCAATCCCTAAGCCTATCAAACCACACTAAAGGTAGCCGTGGAGCGCTAAGAACATCAGAAATCCTATACGGACCAATAAAACGAGGTTTAAACTTAGGAGAGGAAACCTTCATAGGAATATGACGAGAAGATAACCAAACCAGATCCCCAACACGAAGTCGGGGACCCACACGGCGTCTGCGATTAGCGAAAAGTTGAGCCTTCTCCTGGGACAAGGTCAAATTGTCCACTACCTGAGTCCAAATCTGCTGCAACCTGTCCACCACAGTATCCACACCAGGACAGTCCGAAGACTCAACCTGTCCAGAAGAGAAACGAGGATGGAACCCAGAATTGCAGAAAAACGGTGAAACCAAGGTAGCCGAGCTGGTCCGATTATTAAGGGCGAACTCAGCCAAAGGCAAAAAGGACACCCAGTCATCCTGATCAGCAGAAACAAAGCACCTCAGATATGTTTCCAAGGTCTGATTGGTTCGCTCGGTCTGGCCATTAGTCTGAGGATGGAAAGCCGAGGAAAAAGACAAGTCAATGCCCATCCTACCACAAAAGGCTCACCAAAACCTCGAAACAAACTGGGAACCTCTGTCAGAAACAATATTCTCTGGAATGCCATGCAAACGAACCACATGCTGGAAGAACAAAGGCACCAAATCAGAGGAGGAAGGCAATTTAGACAAGGGTACCAGATGGACCATCTTAGAAAAGCGATCACAGACCACCCAAATGACTGACATCTTTTGAGAAACGGGAAGGTCAGAAATAAAATCCATAGAGATATGTGTCCAAGGCCTCTTCGGGACCGGCAAGGGCAAAAGCAACCCACTGGCACGAGAACAGCAGGGCTTAGCCCGAGCACAAATCCCACAGGACTGCACAAAAGCACGCACATCCCGCGACAGAGAGAGCCACCAAAAGGATCTAGCCACTAACTCTCTGGTACCAAAGATTCCAGGATGACCAGCCAACACCGAACAATGAAGTTCAGAGATAACTCTATTTGTCCACCTATCAGGGACAAACAGTTTCTCCGCTGGGCAACGATCAGGTTTATTAGCCTGAAATTTTTGCAGCACCCGCCGCAAATCAGGGGAGATGGCAGACACAATCACTCCTTCCTTGAGGATACCCGCCGGCTCAGATAAACCCGGAGAGTCGGGTACAAAACTCCTAGACAGAGCATCCGCCTTCACATTTTTAGAGCCCGGAAGGTACGAAATCACAAAGTCAAAACGGGCAAAAAACAACGACCAACGAGCTTGTCTAGGATTCAAGCGCTTGGCAGACTCGAGATAAGTCAAGTTCTTATGATCAGTCAATACCACCACGCGATGCTTAGCTCCTTCAAGCCAATGACGCCACTCCTCGAATGCCCACTTCATGGCCAGCAACTCTCGGTTGCCCACATCATAATTACGCTCAGCAGGCGAAAACTTCCTGGAAAAGAAAGCGCATGGTTTCATCACTGAGCAACCAGAACCTCTCTGCGACAAAACAGCCCCTGCTCCAATCTCAGAAGCATCAACCTTGACCTGGAACGGAAGAGAAACATCAGGTTGACACAACACAGGGGCAGAAGAAAAACGACGCTTCAACTCTTGAAAAGCTTCCACAGCAGCAGAAGACCAATTGACCACATCAGCACCCTTCTTGGTCAAATCGGTCAATGGTTTAGCAATACTAGAAAAATTGCAGATGAAGCGACGATAAAAATTAGCAAAGCCCAGGAACTTTTGCAGACTTTTCAGAGATGTCGGCTGAGTCCAATCATGGATGGCTTGGACCTTAACAGGATCCATCTCGATAGTAGAAGGGAAAAGATAAACCCCAAAAATGAAACCTTCTGCACACCAAAGAGACACTGTGATCCCTTCACAAACAAAGAATTAGCACGCAGGACCTGAAAAACCGTTCTGACCTGCTTCACATGAGACTCCCAATCATCCGAGAAGATCAAAATGTCATCCAAGTACACAATCGGGAATTTATCCAGGTTCTCTCGGAAGATGTCATGCATAAAGGACTGAAACACTGATGGAGCATTGGCAAGTCCGAACGGCATCACGAGAAACTCAAAATGACCCTCGGGCGTATTAAATGCAGTTTTCCATTCATCACCTTGCTTAATTCGCACCAGATTATACGCACCACGAAGATCTATCTTTGTGAACCAACTAGCCCCCTTAATCCGAGCAAACAGATCAGATAACAATGGCAAGGGGTACTGAAATTTAACCGTGATCTTATTAAGAAGGCGGTAATCTATACAAGGTCTCAGCGAACCATCCTTCTTGGCTACAAAAAAGAACCCTGCTCCTAATGGCGACGATGACGGGCGAATATGCCCCTTCTCCAGGGATTCCTTCACATAACTGCGCATAGCGGTGTGCTCAGGCACGGACAAATTAAACAATCGACCTTTTGGGAATTTACTACCAGGAATCAAATTGATAGCACAATCACAATCCCTATGCGGAGGTAGGGTATTGGACTTGGGCTCATCAAATACATCCCGGTAATCAGACAAGAACTCTGGGACCTCAGAAGGAGTGGATGACGAAATTGACAGAAATGGAACATCACCATGTACCCCCTGACAACCCCAGCTGGACACCGACATGGATTTCCAATCTAATACTGGATTATGGGCTTGTAGCCATGGCAACCCCAACACGACCACATCATGCAGATTATGCAACACCAGAAAGCGAATAACCTCCTGATGTGCAGGAGCCATGCACATGGTCAGCTGGGTCCAGTATTGAGGCTTATTCTTGGCCAAAGGCGTAGCATCAATTCCTCTCAATGGAATAGGACACTGCAAGGGCTCCAAGAAAAACCCACAACGCTTAGCATATTCCAAGTCCATCAAATTCAGGGCAGTGCCTGAATCCACAAATGCCATGACAGAATATGATGACAAAGAGCAGATCAAGGTAACAGACAGAAGAAATTTTGACTGTACAGTACCAATGGTGGCAGACCTAGCGAACCGCTTAGTGCGCTTAGGACAAACAGAGATAGCATGAGTGGAATCACCACAGTAGAAACACAGACCATTCAGACGTCTATGTTCTTGCCGTTCAACTCTGGTCAAGGTCCTATCACACTGCATAGGCTCAGGTTTAAGCTCAGGTAATACCGCCAAATGGTGCACAGGTTTACGCTCACGCAAGCGTCGACCGATCTGAATGGCCAAAGACATAGACTCATTCAAACCAGCAGGCATAGGAAATCCCACCATGACATCCTTAAGGGCTTCAGAGAGACCCTTTCTGAATATTGCTGCCAGCGCAGATTCATTCCATTGAGTGAGCACTGACCACTTTCTAAATTTCTGACAATATACCTCTATCTCATCCTGAGCCTGACAAAGAGCCAGCAAATTTTTTTCTGCCTGATCCACTGAATTAGGCTCATCGTACAGCAACCCAAGCGCCAGGAAAAACGCATCGATATTACTCAATGCAGGATCTCCTGACGCAAGAGAAAACGCCCAGTCCTGAGGGTCGCCGCGCAAAAAAGAAATGACGATCCTAACCTGTTGAATTGGGTCACCAGAAGAGCGAGGTTTCAAAGCCAGAAATAGTTTACAATTATTTTTGAAACTCAGAAATTTAGTTCTATCTCCAAAAAACAAATCTGGAATAGGAATTCTCGGTTCAAGCAAAGAATTCTGGACCACAAAATCTTGAATATTTTGAACTCTTGCCGTGAGCTGATCCACACATGAAGACAGACCTTTAATGTCCATTGCTACACCTGTGTCCTGAACCACCCAAGTGTCTAGGGGAAAAAAAAGACAAAACACAGTGCAAAGAAAAAAAAATGGTCTCAGAACTTTTTTTTTCCCTCTATTGAGAATCATTAGCACTTTTGGCTTCCTGTACTGTTATGAAAGGCAATTCAGAATCACAATGGACATGGAGGTCAGAGCACATACAGTGAACTGACAATAACCCAAAATAATAGAACGAGCTCTGAGACGTGGGAACTCTGCAGACCGCAATCCCTAAGCCTATCAAACCACACTAAAGGTAGCCGTGGAGCGCTCCTGACCAGAACCTAGGCGCCTCGTCACAGCCTGAGAAACTAGCTAATCCTGAAGATAGAAAAATAAGCCTACCTTGCCTCAGAGAAATTCCCCAAAGGAAAAGGCAGCCCCCCACATATAATGACTGTGAGTAAGATGAAAACACAAACAGAGAGATGAAACAGATTTAGCAAAGTGAGGCCCGACTAGCTGAACAGAACGAGGATAGGGAAGATAACTTTGCGGTCAGCACAAAAACCTATAAAAAACCACGCAGAGGGGACAAAAAGACCCTCCGCACCGACTAACGGTACGGAGGTGGTCCCTCTGCGTCTCAGAGCTTCCAGCAAGCGAGAAAAACCAATAAAGCAAGCTGGACAGAAAAATAGCAACAAAATAACATAAGCAAATCTTAGCTTTGCAGAGCAGCAGGCCACAGGAATGATCCAGGGAAAAAACAAGTCCCACACTGAAACATCGACAGGAAGCATAGATCAAAGCATCAGGTGGAGTTAAGTAGAGAAGAAGCTAACGAGCTCACCAGATCACCTGAGGGAGGAAACTCAGAAGCTGCAGTACCACTTTCCTCCACAAACGGAAGATCCCAGAGAGAATCAGCCGAAGTACCACTTGTGACCACAGGAGTGAATTCTGCCACAGAATTCACAACAGCACCCTGTCAAAAGCCTTCTCAGCATCAAGCGACAGGAATGCACTGGGTAGGCCAGACAGCTCGGCTATTTTAATCAGATTCAGCATGCGCCGCACCCCATCTTTCGTCTCACGTCCGGCCACAAAACCCACTTGGTCCGGTGAAATTATAGTTGGGATAATAAGCTTTAGTCTGGACGCCATAATTTTAGTGAATATTTTGACATCCAAATTGAGCAGAGCAATGGGTCTAAAGTCACCAGGGTGTGTGAGGGGTTTCCCAGGCTTGGGTATGGTAGATATGGTAGCTTCCAAACCAGGAGCCGTCACAGTACCCGAGTCTCTCCACACCGAGAATAATCTCTGCAAATATGGAGTCAGCAACAGATAAAAGGATTTATAATAGTCATTCGTCAACCCGTCTGGGCCTGGGGCCTTATGAGATTTAGTTTGTTTAATCATTGAGTTAATTTCTACATCTGTGAAGGGAGAATTAAGGTAGTTTAGCTGCTCAGATGTAATACAGGGTAATTTTATAGAGTCTAGATATTTATAAATAGATTGGTGATCCGGCTGGGGAGTAGAAGGGTCATCTTTTAAATTATACAAGCCGGTATAATATTCTGCAAAAGCTTGGACTATGTCCTGAGGGTTCCTGAGGACCTTCCCATTTTTATCTAAGATATGGTCCACTCTTGATTTAGCTTCCCTCTTACGTACTCTGCGCGCCAGGAGTGCACCTGCCCTATCACCTGCGGCATATAGATTAGTCTTGAATTTCTTCATGTTATGTGCATATCTGGCCAAGAGATTTTCTCTCAATTTAAACCTAATCTGAGAGATCTCCTCAGAGATAGAAGGCGTGGGAGCAGACTTGTTGATATTGTCTAAATATTGCAGGTGGGAAAGTAAAGCCTCTCTGCCACTCTCCCTCTTCCTTTTCAGGTAGGAAGCTTGTTGGAGAAGCACACCTCTAATCACTACTTTATGCGCCAACCATAAGGACTCATCAGAAACCTCTCCATTATCATTTATCTGAAAGTAGTTTTCCAACTCCGAAGAGATTCTATCTAAGGGTACCGTCACACAGTGCAATTTTCATCGCTACGACGGTACGATCCGTGACGCTGCAGCGTCGTAACAATATCGCTCCAGCGTCGTAGACTGCTGTCACACTTTGCAATCTACGACGCTGGAGCGATAATTTCATGACGTATGTGCGATGTAGAAGCCGTTGGTTACTATGCGCACATCGTATACGATATATGTTACACCATGCAATCATGCCGCCACAGCGGGACACTAGACGACGAAAGAAAGTTTCAAACGATCTGCTACGACGTACGATTCTCAGCGGGGTCCCTGATCGCAGGAGCGTGTCAGACATTGCAATATCGCTCGAACGTCACAGATATATCGCTCGAACGTCACGAATCGTGCCGTCGTAGCGATCAAAATTTCACTGTGTGACTGTACCCTAACACCTCCCCATTCAACAGCAATGCGTTGTTTAATCGCCACCTAAAGGCTGGGTTAGCTTGGTGTGCTAAAGTAAGAGTTAGAGTGATGGGAGCGTGATCAGACCACGTTATTAAGCCTATAGTTGCGGATCTACATCTGGCCAAGGTTGCACTGTCTGTTAGAAAATAATCAATTCGGGAGTATGTGGAATGCCTGGAAGAGTAAAAGGTATAATCCCTCTCAGATGCATGTGAATATCTCCAATAATCATGCAGCTGAAATTCGCCTGTGAGGAGAGTCAAGTCCCCTCTAGGTCGTCTGCTACCAGAAGAGCAATCAAGGTCCACATGCATGGGGAGATTAAAGTCACCACATATTATATTGCTGCCCTTCACATTCTCAGAGACCTCATGAAGGGTTGTTCTCAGGAATTTATGTTGTCCCTCATTGGGAGCATAAAGATTTGTCAACATGTGTAACTCACCATTCAATAAGCACGTGATAGTTAAGTACCTACCCGTGGGGTCATTAAAAGCGATTGTATTTTTCACCATGATGCACACACCAGCCTTTTTGGTTGGGCCATTAGCAAATAGAATGTGTGGGAAGAGGGGATGACGAAGCCTAAAATTATCCTCGACCAACAAATGGGTCTCCTGCAAGCAGATAATATCTGCTCTCGACCGCTTCACCTCCCTCCACATCATAGATCTCTTCTCAGGGGAGTTTAAACCCCTGACATTCAAAGAAAGAATTTGTAAAGTCATGGTACCATTATACTAAAGTCTATGCTGCTGGTATTACCCAGTGACCCCACTGGTGGTGTACCAAAGCTTATATACAAATAACTGCCAGTTCCATAATAACAATCAAAAATCAATATAGACAGAGAATGCCCGGGGATTTGGAGAGAAAAAACCTGGAGGGAAGAAAAGGGAAGGGCAAGTATGTAGTAAGAAGAACCAGAAAATAAAAAGAAGTAAAAAAAAGGCAAAAAAAAACAAAATAAAACATAGGTCAATATACGAGGAATCCTCATAGGAACGTCTGGAACAGTCCAGACAGTCCGCAGAACAGAATCTGCGTAGAGGGGTGGAAGTGAGAGGTTCACAATCCAAAGGCCCACTGAGGGGTGCAGTAGGAGAGCTCAGCAATCCAGACACCTTCCGTGTGGCACTGTCAAACCGTAGACCAGTCTGAGGCTATTTTCTTTCCTGTATCCGCAGGTCTGGGAGCAAAGGGTATTTTCCAGGCCGTAAGCCTCTCCTCTGCCTGTTTAGGCGAGGGGCAGGCGACCGTGCGTCCTTCATAAGTGATAATCAAACCCACAGGATGAAACCCCCATCGGTAACGTATGTTGATGTCCCTCAATGCTTTACAGACATGGGCATATTCTCTCCTTTTGGCCAGGGTAGCAGCTGACAAATCCGGGAAGACCTGGAGATCCCGGAATTCAGGGGGAAGGTCAGGGGGACTCCTTATCTGCCATAGTAATGTCTCTTTAGTAGTGTACAAATGAATCCGTGCAAGGATGTCTCTAGGAAGAGATGGGTCTAGATGCTTGGGCTTGGGTGTTCGTTGTACCCTGTCTGCCAGTAGATCTCTCGAGGAAAGTGAGGGCAGGGCAGCCTGCATAAAATTCTGGAGGAAAGCAGCTAAATCTTTATCTGCAACATTCTCAGGGATTCCTCTCACATGAATATTGTTCCTCCTGGATCTGTCCTCTAAGTCGTGCAATTTATTAAATGCCCCTGCTAACTTGCCTTTTATAACTTGGTTTTCATCCACCAGAGCGTTAATTACAGAGACATATTCGGACATTTTGTTTTCCAAATGATCCGTGCGGGCCCCTAAGGAGTTAATGTCTCCTCTTATCTCCTTCAACATGTCCTACATATCCTCTTTTAATGAGGCGCGTATAGATGTGAGGAATTCTTTCATATCCCCCCTGGTCATAGGTGCAGAGCTGCTATATTGTGCTCCCGCTGAGGTCTCACCTCTTTCTGAATCCTGGGAGCCACGGGAGGAGTGTAATGATCTGGAGGGAGAAGCCGCCGCCATTTTCCCTGCGGCATGTGCGGTTTGAGACTGCGGAAAGAAGTCTGGCAGGCGAGGAGGAGAGGCCTTCTTATTAGATCTGCCTCGGGTCATCATGTGCCCAGTCGTGCTGCGGTTCTAGCAGTAAGCGCCTCAGCGGTCAGGAGAGTCAGTGAAAGCCGGTATGAGCTGCGTTATGTCTGGTGATGCCAAAGCTAGTCACCTCATTTTAGGTCCAGCATGACAAGGTTAGGTGTGGGACAAGCCCAGGACAGTATACTTGAGGGTACAACTCAGTGATGATGTTGTAGAAGCAGGGAAAACACATACAGGAAAGCACACTGTCTCTGATATATGTCTTATTTTTCTCCTGGGTGCTGCTGCAGGAAAAGGGATGGGATTCCAAAGAAATAGTTTACCTTCTCTTATGGAGGAGAGTGACAGTGGTAGACAATCAGCTTCTGTTGACTAGAAGGGATATTGTCAGCCTCCCTTATCTCTCACACTGGAGTTGTGTTTGCCCAGCAGAGGAGGATCTGTCCTGGCCCCCCCACTATGAGAACAGTAGGGTTGAGCGAAACGGGTCGTTCATTTTCAAAAGTCGCCGACTTTTGGCAAAGTCGGGTTTCATGAAACCCGATCCGACCCCTGTGCGGGGTCGGCCATGCGGTACGCGACTTTCGCGCCAAAGTCGCGTTTCAATGACGCGAAAAGCGCCATTTCTCAGCCAATGAAGGTAAACGCAGAGTGTGGGCAGCGTGATGACATAGGTCCTGGTCCCCACCATCTTAGAGAAGGGCATTGCAGTGATTGGCTTGCTGTCCGCGGCGTCACAGGGGCTATAAAGGGGCGTTCCCGCCGACCGCCATGTTACTGCTGCTGATCTGAGCTTAGGGAGAGGTTGCTGCCGCTTCGTCAGAAGCAGGGATAGCGTTAGGCAGGGTCCATTAACCACCAAACCGCTTGTGCTGTAGCGATTTCCACAGCCCAACACCACCTTCGGTGTGCAGGGACAGTGGAAGCTACATTTTTT
This sequence comes from Ranitomeya imitator, assembly GCF_032444005.1. NCBI lineage: Eukaryota > Metazoa > Chordata > Amphibia > Anura > Dendrobatidae > Ranitomeya > Ranitomeya imitator. The sequence continues at coordinate 274,152,582 of NC_091282.1, forward strand.
TTTTTCCTCAGCGCTGTAGCTCATTGAGCTGCCCTAGAAGGCTCCCTGATAGCTGCATTGCTGTGTGTACGCCGCTGTGCAAACCAACTGCTTTTTTCAAAGCACAAATCCTCTTGTTCCTTCCTTTCTGCACAGCTATCTTGTTTGTTTGTCCACACTTTTTATTTAATTTGTGCATCAGTCCACTCCTTATTGCTGCCTGCCATACCTGGCTGAGATTACTGCAGGGAGATAGTAATTGAAGGACAGTTCCTTTTTTTTTTGTGGGAGATTAAGATTGGCATTTCTGCTAGAGTGCCATCCCTGTCTGTGTCATCTCTCACTCAGTGGGCCATAGAAAGCCTATTTATTTTTTTGCTTGATTTGGGTTCTAAAATCTACCTTCGCCAGAAGACTCGCTACACTCATCAGGAGGGCGTTAAACTAGAAGAAGAGGGGACGGGAAGAAAAACATTAGACTCGTACAAAGACGACCCAGGAAAACATACTCAGAAGGGAGGTAAGAACATTTCTAAAACAATCCACAGTGAGGAGATTGGAACAAAACAAAATCCTCTAAACTGCATGCTCGCAAACGCCAGAAGCCTGACAAACAAGATGGAAGAACTAGAAGCAGAAATATCTACAGGTAACTTTGACATAGTGGGAATAACCGAGACATGGTTAGATGAAAGCTATGACTGGGCAGTTAACTTACAGGGTTACAGTCTGTTTAGAAAGGATCGTAAAAATCGGAGAGGAGGAGGGGTTTGTCTCTATGTAAAGTCTTGTCTAAAGTCCACTTTAAGGGAGGATATTAGCGAAGGGAATGAAGATGTCGAGTCCATATGGGTTGAAATTCATGGAGGGAAAAATGGTAACAAAATTCTCATTGGGGTCTGTTACAAACCCCCAAATATAACAGAAAGCATGGAAAGTCTACTTCTAAAGCAGATAGACGAAGCTGCAACCCATAATGAGGTCCTGGTTATGGGGGACTTTAACTACCCGGATATTAACTGGGAAACAGAAACCTGTGAAACCCATAAAGGCAACAGGTTTCTGCTAATAACCAAGAAAAATTATCTTTCACAATTGGTGCAGAATCCAACCAGAGGAGCAGCACTTTTAGACCTAATACTATCTAATAGACCTGACAGAATAACAAATCTGCAGGTGGTTGGGCATTTAGGAAATAGCGACCACAATATTGTGCAGTTTCACCTGTCTTTCACTAGGGGGACTTGTCAGGGAGTCACAAAAACATTGAACTTTAGGAAGGCAAAGTTTGAACAGCTTAGAGATGCCCTTAATCTGGTAGACTGGGACAATATCCTCAGAAATGAGAATACAGATAATAAATGGGAAATGTTTAAGAACATCCTAAATAGGCAGTGTAAGCGGTTTATACCTTGTGGGAATAAAAGGACTAGAAATAGGAAAAACCCAATGTGGCTAAACAAAGAAGTAAGACAGGCAATTAACAGTAAAAAGAAAGCATTTGCACTACTAAAGCAGGATGGCACCATTGAAGCTCTAAAAAACTATAGGGAGAAAAATACTTTATCTAAAAAACTAATTAAAGCTGCCAAAAAGGAAACAGAGAAGCACATTGCTAAGGAGAGTAAAACTAATCCCAAACTGTTCTTCAACTATATCAATAGTAAAAGAATAAAAACTGAAAATGTAGGCCCCTTAAAAAATAGTGAGGAAAGAATGGTTGTAGATGACGAGGAAAAAGCTAACATATTAAACACCTTCTTCTCCACGGTATTCACGGTGGAAAATGAAATGCTAGGTGAAATCCCAAGAAACAATGAAAACCCTATATTAAGGGTCACCAATCTAACCCAAGAAGAGGTGCGAAACCGGCTAAATAAGATTAAAATAGATAAATCTCCGGGTCCGGATGGCATACACCCACGAGTACTAAGGGAACTAAGTAATGTAATAGATAAACCATTATTTCTTATTTTTAGGGACTCTATAGCGACAGGGTCTGTTCCGCAGGACTGGCGCATAGCAAATGTAGTGCCAATATTCAAAAAGGGCTCTAAAAGTGAACCTGGAAATTATAGGCCAGTAAGTCTAACCTCTATTGTTGGTAAAATATTTGAAGGGTTTCTGAGGGATGTTATTCTGGATTATCTCAATGAGAATAACTGTTTAACTCCATATCAGCATGGGTTTATGAGAAATCGCTCCTGTCAAACCAATCTAATCAATTTTTATGAAGAGGTAAGCTATAGGCTGGACCACGGTGAGTCATTGGACGTGGTATATCTCGATTTTTCCAAAGCGTTTGATACCGTGCCGCACAAGAGGTTGGTACACAAAATGAGAATGCTTGGTCTGGGGGAAAATGTGTGTAAATGGGTTAGTAACTGGCTTAGTGATAGAAAGCAGAGGGTGGTTATAAATGGTATAGTCTCTAACTGGGTCGCTGTGACCAGTGGGGTACCGCAGGGGTCAGTATTGGGACCTGTTCTCTTCAACATATTCATTAATGATCTGGTTGAAGGTTTACACAGTAAAATATCGATATTTGCAGATGATACAAAACTATGTAAAGCAGTTAATACAAGAGAAGATAGTATTCTGCTACAGATGGATCTGGATAAGTTGGAAACTTGGGCTGAAAGGTGGCAGATGAGGTTTAACAATGATAAATGTAAGGTTATACACATGGGAAGAAGGAATCAATATCACCATTACACACTGAACGGGAAACCACTGGGTAAATCTGACAGGGAGAAGGACTTGGGGATCCTAGTTAATGATAAACTTACCTGGAGCAGCCAGTGCCAGGCAGCAGCTGCCAAGGCAAACAGGATCATGGGGTGCATTAAAAGAGGTCTGGATACACATGATGAGAGCATTATACTGCCTCTGTCCAGTTTTGGGCACCGGTGCTCAGGAAGGATATAATGGAACTAGAGAGAGTACAAAGAAGGGCAACAAAATTAATAAAGGGGATGGGAGAACTACAATACCCAGATAGATTAGCGAAATTAGGATTATTTAGTCTAGAAAAAAGACGACTGAGGGGCGATCTAATAACCATGTATAAGTATATAAGGGGACAATACAAATATCTCGCTGAGGATCTGTTTATACCAAGGAAGGTGACGGGCACAATGGGGCATTCTTTGCGTCTGGAGGAGAGAAGGTTTTTCCACCAACATAGAAGAGGATTCTTTACTGTTAGGGCAGTGAGAATCTGGAATTGCTTGCCTGAGGAGGTGGTGATGGCGAACTCAGTCGAGGGGTTCAAGAGAGGCCTGGATGTCTTCCTGGAGCAGAACAATATTGTATCATACAATTATTAGGTTCTGTAAAAGGACGTAGATCTGGGGATTTATTGTGACGGAATATAGGCTGAACTGGATGGACAAATGTCTTTTTTCGGCCTTACTAACTATGTTACTATGTTACTATGTTACCTGAAAAAATCACTACATCAATCAGTGGGAGAAAAATATTGGCCTCAGGGCTTGTGTGCCACTCCTTACTCCTGTGTGTGCCATCTCTCACTCAGTGGGCCATAGAAAGCCTATTTATTTTTTTGCTTGATTTGGGTTCCAAAATCTACCTGAAAAAATCACAACATCAATCAGTGGGAGAAAAATATTGGCCTCAGGGCTTGTGTGCCATTCCTGACTCCTGTGTGTGCCATCTCTCACTCAGTGGGCCATAGAAAGCCTATTAATTAGGGTTGAGCGAAACGGGTCGAACATTTTCAAAAGTCGCCGACTTTTGGCTAAGTCGGGGTTTCATGAAACCCGATCCGACCCCTGTGCGGGGTCGGCCATGCGGTACGCGACTTTCGCGCCAAAGTCGCGTTTCAATGACGCGAAAAGCGCCATTTCTCAGCCAATGAAGGTAAACGCAGAGTGTGGGCAGCGTGATGACATAGGTCCTGGTCCCCACCATCTTAGAGAAGGGCATTGCAGTGATTGGCTTGCTGTCTGCGACGTCACAGGGGCTATAAAGAGGCGTTCCCGCCGACCGCCATCTTACTGCTGCTGATCTGAGCTTAGGGAGAGGTTGCTGCCGCTTTGTCAGAAGCAGGGATAGCGTTAGGCAGGGTCCATTAACCACAAAACCGCTTGTGCTGCAGCGATTTGCACTGTCCAACACCACCCTCGGTGTGCAGGGACAGTGGAATTTTTTTTTTTTTTTTTTTTCCCCTCAGCGCTGTAGCTCATTGGGCTGCCCTAGAAGGCTCCCTGATAGCTGCATTGCTGTGTGTACGCCGCTGTGCAAACCAACTGCTTTTTTCAAAGCACAAATCCTCTTGTTCCTTCCTTTCTGCACAGCTATCTTTTTTGTTTGTCCACACTTTTTATTTCATTTGTGCATCAGTCCACTCCTTATTGCTGCCTGCCATACCTGGCTGAGATTACTGCAGGCAGGGAGATAGTAGCTGCCTGCCATACCTGGCTGAGATTACTGCAGGCAGGAAGATAGTAATTGTAGGACATTCCCTGTTTTTTTTTTTTTTTTTTTTTTGGTGGGAGATTAAGATTGGCAATTTGGCATTTCTGCTAGAGTGCCATCCCTGTGTGTGCCATCTCTCTCACATAGTGGGCCATAGAAAGCCTTTTCATTTTTCTGTATTTTTTTTTGTGGGGTGTATAAATTCTCCCTGATAAAAATACAGTGGGAGATTAATATTGGCCTTTGGGCTTGTGTGCCAGTCCTGAGTGTGCCATCTCTCTCACAAATAGTGGGCCATAGAAAGCCTATTTTATTTTTTTTTGGGTTTTATAAATTCTCCCTGAAAAAAAGGGAGATTAATATTGGCCTCTGGGCTTGTGTGCCAGTCCTGAGCGTGCCATCTGTGCCAGCCCTGAGCGTGCCATCTCTCTCACAAATAGTGGGCCATAGAAAGCCTATTTAATTTTTTTTTTGGTTTTATAAATTCTCCCTGAAAAAAAGGGAGATTAATATTGGCCTCTGGGCTTGTGTGCCAGTTGTGAGCGTGCCATCTGTGCCAGTCCTGAGCGTGCCATCTCTCTCACAAATAGTGGGCCATAGAAAGCCTATTTAATTTTTTTTTTTGTTTTATAAATTTTCCCTGAAAAAAGGGAGATTAATATTGGCCTCTGGGCTTGTGTGCCAGTTGTGAGCGTGCCATCTGTGCCAGTCCTGAGCGTGCCATCTCTCTCACAAATAGTGGGCCATAGAAAGCCTATTTAATTTTTTTTTTGGTTTTATAAATTTTCCCTGAAAAAAGGGAGATTAATATTGGCCTCTGGGCTTGTGTGCCAGTTGTGAGCGTGCCATCTGTGCCAGTCCTGAGCGTGCCATCTCTCTCACAAATAGTGGGCCATAGAAAGCCTATTTAAATATTTTTTTGGTTTTATAAATTCTCCCAGAAAAAAAGGGAGATTAATATTGGCCTCTGGGCTTCTGTGCCAGTCCTGAGCGTGCCATCTGTGCCAGTCCTGAGCGTCCCATCTCTCTCACAAATAGTGGGCCATAGAAAGCCTATTTTTTTTTTTTTTTGGGTTTTAGAAATTCTCCCTGGAAAAAAAAAGGGAGATTAATATTGCCCTTTGGGCTTGTGTGCCAGTACTAAGCGTTCCATCTCTCTCTCTCTCTCAGTCAGTGGGCCATAGAACGCCTATTTTTGGTTTTATTTGTTTTCTAAATTCTCCCTGAAAAAATCATTTTATTTTATTTGGTTTCTAAATTCTTCCTGATAAAATCATATTTTTTTTATTATTTTTTTTTCTAAAGTCTCCCTGAAAAAAAAAAAAAAAAACAACCAAAAAAAACAGTGGGAGATTAATATTGGCCTTTCTGCTTGTGTGCCAGTCTTGACTCCTGGGTGTGCCATCTCTCTCTCTCTCTCTCTCTCTCTCTCTCTCTCTCTCCAATTGTGGTCCATAGAAAGCCTATATTTTTTTTCCTTGATTTGGGTTCCAAAATCTACCAGAGAAAATAACTACATCAATCATTGGTAGAAAAATATTGGCCTCTGGGCTTGTGTGCCACTCCTGACTCCTGTGTGCGTCATCTCTCAGTCAGTGGGCCATAGAACGCCTATTTTTGTTTTTATTTGTTTTATAAATTCTCCCTGAAAAAATCATTTTATTTTATTTGGTTTCTAAATTCTTCCTGATAAAATCATATTTTTTTTATTATTTTTTTTTCTAAAGTCTCCCTGAAAAAAAAAAAAAAAAAACAACCAAAAAAACCAGTGGGAGATTAATATTGGCCTTTCTGCTTGTGTGCCAGTCTTGACTCCTGGGTGTGCCATCTCTCTCTCTCTCTCTCTCTCTCTCTCTCCAATTGTGGTCCATAGAAAGCCTATATTTTTTTTCCTTGATTTGGGTTCCAAAATCTACCAGAGAAAATAACTACATCAATCATTGGTAGAAAAATATTGGCCTCTGGGCTTGTGTGCCACTCCTGACTCCTGTGTGCGTCATCTCTCAGTCAGTGGGCCATAGAACGCCTATTTTTGTTTTTATTTGTTTTATAAATTCTCCCTGAAAAAATCATTTTATTTTATTTGGTTTCTAAATTCTTCCTGATAAAATCATATTTTTTTTATTATTTTTTTTTCTAAAGTCTCCCTGAAAAAAAAAAAAAACAAAAAAAAAACAGTGGGAGATTAATATTGGCCTTTCTGCTTGTGTGCCAGTCTTGACTCCTGGGTGCGTCATCTCTCAGTCAGTGGGCCATAGAACGCCTATTTTTGGTTTTATTTGTTTTATAAATTCTCCCTGAAAAAATCATTTTATTTTATTTGGTTTCTAAATTCTTCCTGATAAAATCATATTTTTTTTATTATTTTTTTTTCTAAAGTCTCCCTGAAAAAAAAAAAAAAAAACAACCAAAAAAAACAGTGGGAGATTAATATTGGCCTTTCTGCTTGTGTGCCAGTCTTGACTCCTGGGTGTGCCATCTCTCTCTCTCTCTCTCTCTCTCTCCAATTGTGGTCCATAGAAAGCCTATATTTTTTTTCCTTGATTTGGGTTCCAAAATCTACCAGAGAAAATAACTCCATCAATCATTGGTAGAAAAATATTGGCCTCTGGGCTTGTGTGCCACTCCTGATTCCTGTGTGCGTCATCTCTCACTCAGTGGCCCATAGAAAGCATATAGTTTGTTACATTTGTTTTCTAAATTCTCCCTGCAAAAATCTATTTTTTTTTTTTGGGGGGGTTTCTAAAGTGTTCCTGAAAAAAATAAAAATAAAAAAAAAAATAATAGTGTGACATTAATATTAACATTTGTGCTTCAGTGACAGTCCTGCGTGTGGGGCATCTCTCTAATTTGCAGCCACCAAAAAAAGAGTGTGTAACATTGGGCCTGATTTTCGCTGTGGTCTCACCAACCTGTAAAGGGGTAGCTAAATCATACTGAAGTTATAGCTCACCGTGTAAGTTGTGTGACTGCAACAAATAACGTTAGTTTGGTTACGTTTTTAAAACAATGAGGAAGTCTAGTGGAAGAGGTCGTGGCCGGGGGCGTTCATTGTCAGCTGGTAATGAGGGTAGTGGTAGTGGTGGAGCATCAGGTGGTCGTGGGGAAAAAAATATTGCACCTAAGTCTGGAGCTGTGGAGCCAGGTTCGTCGTCCGGCTACACAAGGCCTCGAACGCTCCCTTTTCTGGGATTAGGAAAACCGCTTTTAAAGCCGGAGCAGCAAGAGCAAGTTTTGGCTTATCTTGCTGACTCAGCCTCTAGCTCTTTTGCCTCCTCTCGTGAAACTGGTAAAAGTAAAAGCAGCGCGTCGTTAGTGGATGTTCACGGTCAGGGACAAGTCACTTCCTTGTCCTCTTCAGCAAAAACAACAACAGAGAAGAATGCAGCAGGCGACACAACGGGTTACTCCATGGAGCTCTTTACACATACCGTCCCTGGCTTAGAAAGTGAAGCAGTTAACAGTCCATGCCCATTACAAATTGAATCTGACATGGAGTGCACTGACGCACAGCCACAGCCAGACTACTATGCTGGTCCTTTGACTCAGACCACAACATTGCCCTCGCAGGGTGCTGATCAAGAATCAGACCCTGATGAGACTATGTTGCCCCATCACGAACGCTATACCACCGAACGACACGGTGACACAGACGAAGTTGCGCAGGAGGTACAAGAAGAGTTATTAGATGACCCAGTTCTTGACCCCGATTGGCAGCCATTGGGGGAACAGGGTGCAGGCGGCAGCAGTTCTGAAGCAGAGGAGGAGGAGGGGCCGCAGCAGGCATCAACATCGCCACAGGTTCCATCTGCCGGGCCCGTATCTTGCCCAAAACGCGTGGCAAAGCCAAAACCTGGTGGAGGACAGCGTGGCCATCCGGTTAAAGCTCAGTCTGCAATGCCTGAAAAGGTATCCGATGCTAGAAAGAGTGCAGTCTGGCATTTTTTTAAACAACATCCAATTGATCAGCGCAAAGTCATCTGTCAAAAATGTTCTACTTCCTTAAGCAGAGGTCAGAATCTGAAAAGTCTCAATACTAGTTGCATGCATAGACATTTAACCACCATGCATTTGAAAGCTTGGACTAACTACCAAACGTCCCTTAAGGTTGTTGCACCCTCGGCCAATGAAGCTAGTCATCAACGCAACATCCCTTCCGGCAGTGTAGGACCACCATTTAGCGCACCACCTGCTGTATCTGTGCAGGTATCTTTGCCAGGCCAAAGCAGTCAGGGTCAGGGAATCACCAGTTTCGTAGTAGGAAACACTGCATCTAGGGCACCTGCGGCAACAATACCATCTCCCACCGTCTCTCAGTCTGCCATGTCCACCGGCACCCCCGCTAGTTCCACGATCTCCATCTCTCCAGTCCAGCTCACCCTACATGAGACTATGGTTAGAAAAAGGAAATACTTAGCCTCGCATCCGCGTACACAGGGTTTGAACGCCCACATAGCTAGACTAATCTCGTTAGAGATGATGCCCTACCGGTTAGTTGAAAGCGAAGCTTTCAAAGACCTGATGGACTACGCTGTACCACGCTACGAGCTACCCAGTCGACACTTTTTTTCCAGAAAAGCCATCCCAGCCCTCCACCAGCATGTTAAAGAGCGCATCGTCCATGCACTCAGGCAATCTGTGAGCACAAAGGTGCACCTGACAACAGATGCATGGACCAGTAGGCATGGCCAGGGACGTTACGTGTCCATCACGGCACACTGGGTAAATGTGGTGGATTCAGGGTCCACAGGGGACAGCAAGTTTGGGACAGTTCTGCCTAGCCCACGGTCTAGTAAACAGTTGTCTGTAGCCGTTCGCACCCCCTCCTCCTCCTCCTCCTCCTCGTCCTCCTGCAGAAGCAAGAGCTCGTCCACAGACCGCAGTCGCACAAACACTCCATCCGCACCTGCCACTGTTGCACACCAGGTCTCCCATTATGGGGCAGCTACTGGCATACGTCAGCAGGCTGTATTGGCTATGAAGTGTTTGGGCGACAATAGACACACCGCGGAAGTTCTGTCCGAGTTCTTGCAGCAAGAAACGCAGTCGTGGCTGGGCACTGTAGATCTTGAGGCAGGCAAGGTAGTGAGTGATAACGGAAGGAATTTCATGGCTGCCATCTCCCTTTCCCAACTGAAACACATTCCTTGCCTGGCTCACACCTTAAACCTGGTGGTGCAGTGCTTCCTGAAAAGTTATCCGGGGTTATCCGACCTGCTCCTCAAAGTGCGTGGACTTTGCGCACATATCCGCCGTTCGCCTGTACACTCCAGCCGTATGCAGACCTATCAGCGTTCTTTGAACCTTCCCCAGCATCGCCTAATCATAGACGTTGCAACAAGGTGGAACTAAACACTGCACATGCTTCAGAGACTGTGCGAACAGAGGCGGGCTGTTATGTTTTTGTGGGAGGATACACATACACGGGCAGGCAGTAGGATGGCAGACATGGAGTTGTCAGGTGTGCAGTGGTCGAAGATTCAAGACATGTGTCAAGTCCTTCAGTGTTTTGAGTAATGCACACGGCTGGTTAGTGCAGACAACGCCATAATAAGCATGAGCATCCCCCTAATGCGTCTGCTGATGCAAAGTTTGACGCACATAAAGGATCAGGCGTCTGCACCAGAGGAAGAGGAAAGCCTTGATGACAGTCAGCGATTGTCTGGTCAGGGCAGTGTACATGACGAGGTACCGGGCGAAGAGGAGGTGGAGGATGAGGAGGATGATGGGGATGAGTATATTTTTAATGAGGAAGCTTTCCCGGGGGCACGGGAAATTGGTGGCGTGGCAAGGCCGGGTTCTGGTTTTTTGAGGGACACAAGTGACGTAGATTTGCCTGCAACTGCCCCTCAACCAAGCACAACCGCAGATTTGACAACGGGAACTTTGGCCCACATGGCGGATTATGCCTTGCGTATCCTCAAAAGGGACACACGCATTACAAAAATGATGAACGATGACGATTACTGGTTGGCCTGCCTCCTTGATCCTCGCTATATAGGCAAATTGCAAAATATTATGCCACATGAGAACTTGGAACTAATATTAGCAACAAAACAATCAACTCTTGTTGACCGTTTGCTTCTGGCATTCCCTGCACACAGCGCCCGTGATCGTTCTCACACGAGCTCCAGGGGCCAGCAGACCAGAGGTGTTAGAGGGGCAGAAATCAGAAGTGGCGTTGGCCAGAGGGGTTTTCTGACCAGGTTGTGGAGTGATTTTTCTATGACCGCAGACAGGACAGGTACTGCAGCATCAATTCAAAGTGACAGGAGACAACATTTGTCCAGTATGGTTACAAACTATTTTTCATCCCTTATCGACGTTCTCCCTCAACCGTCATTCCCATTTGATTACTGGGCATCCAAATTAGACACCTGGCCAGAATTGGCAGAATATGCATTGCAGGAGCTTGCTTGCCCGGCAGCTAGTGTCCTATCAGAAAGAGTATTCAGTGCTGCAGGTTCAATACTAACAGAAAAAAGGACTCGTCTGGCTACCCAAAATGTAGATGATCTAACCTTCATTAAAATGAACCACAACTGGATTTCAAAATCTTTTGCCCCACCCTGCCCGGCTGACACCTAGCTTTCCTATGAAAAGGTCTTGCCTGTGGACTATTCTGAATGACTTTTCCAATCTCGTAATTTTCTTCACCTGATTGTCCAGCATACGACATGTTTCCACCTCACGAAATGGCCAAACTCCCCACACGGGGCCGTGCTATCGCCACTTTGCGCTTGGACCCTTGAGAGTGCTGTTTGTCTGAAGAGGTGGGTGTGGCCGCTTTTGGTCGACGGCACTGCCACTGGGTCCCTCATAGTACAATAAAGTGTCTCTGGCGGTGGTGGTGCGCACCCAACGTCAGACACACCGTTGTAATATGAGGGGCCCTGTGCCTGTACCGCCGGCCACAAGACAGTTCCCCCCCCCAGCTCAAACAGTGCTCTACCACTAGCAAAATTATCTCTCACAGCTTCACCAATGTGTAGTCTAGGCGCTGACATCCTTCAATGCCTGGCACTGACAATACCATTGTTTTGACATTTTTGTTATGTTAGGCCTTCGAAGCCTGTCTGCGGTCCCTTCTTTCTACAACTACTACACTGACCAGGCCACTGCTGGCCGTGTTACCCTGGAACCAATTTAAAAGTGCCTACAGTCAGCCCAATTTTGTTATGTTAGGCCTTCGAAGACTGTCTGCCGTCACTCCTTCCACTAGACTTCCACTGACCATACACTGCTGCCCATGTACCCCTGGAACCAATTTAAAGTGCCTACAGCCAGCCCAATTTTGTTATGTTAGGCCTTGGAAGCCTGTCTGCGGTCACTCCTTCCACTAGACTTCCACTGACCAGACCACTGCTGCCCGTGTACCCCTGGAACCAATTTAAAAGTGCCTACAGCCAGCCTAAGTTTGTTATGTTAGGCCTTCGAAGCCTGTCTGCGGTCACTCCTTCCACTAGACTTCCACAGACCAGACCACTGCTGCCCGTGTACCCCTGGAACCAATTTAAAAGTGCCTACAGCCAGCCCAAGTTTGTTATGTTAGGCCTTGGAAGCCTGTCTGCGGTCACTCCTTCCACTAGACTTCCACTGACCAGACCACTGCTGCCCGTGTACCCCTGGAACCAATTTAAAAGTGCCTACAGCCAGCCCAAGTTTGTTATGTTAGGCCTTGGAAGCCTGTCTGCGGTCACTCCTTCCACTAGACTTCCACTGACCAGACCACTGCTGCCCGTGTACCCCTGGAACCAATTTAAAAGTGCCTACAGCCAGCCCAAGTTTGTTATGTTAGGCCTTGGAAGCCTGTCTGCGGTCACTCCTTCCACTAGACTTCCACTGACCAGACCACTGCTGCCCGTGTACCCCTGGAACCAATTTAAAAGTGCCTACAGCCAGCCCAAGTTTGTTATGTTAGGCCTTCGAAGCCTGTCTGCGGTCACTCCTTCCACTAGACTTCCACTGACCATACACTGCTGCCCATGCACCCCTGGAACAAATTTAAAAGTGCCTACAGCCAGCCCAAGTTTGTTATGTTAGGCCTTCGAAGCCTGTCTGCGTCCCGTTCTTTCAACTACAACTACACTGACCAGGCCACTGATGGCCGTGTTCCCTTGGAACCAATTTTAACTTGCCTACAGCCAGCCCTATGTTATTATGTTAGGCCTTCGAAGCCTGTCTGCGTCCCGTTCTTTCAACTACAACTACACTGACCAGGCCACTGATGGCCGTGTTCCCCTGGAACCAATTTTAACTTGCCTACAGCCAGCCCAATGTTAGGCCTTTGATGCCTGTCTGCCGTCACTCCTTCCACTAGGCCTCCACTGACCTGTCTACTGCGGCCCGTGTACCCCTTGAACCAACCTAATAAAATATTTAAAAAAATAATTTGATTATAAAAAATAAGATCGTGTTGAGATCTCAAATGCAGACATTTTAACAATCAAAACAAACACACAACAAATATCTGGAACTGTACTACAAAGGTCCAACAGCTACAATTTCTTTCTCCTGCAAGAAGTTAACTGAAAGTTTTTTGGAGTTGTTAACACAGATATGGCATCCACCGAGTGTTGTCCTGTCGCGTCTCCTTTAAATTATTTCCAATAAGATGTTAAACTATTAATTTAATAAAATCAATAATTAAAAAAATAATTGAGTAAGTCAAAAGCACATTGCAAATAAACATTAATTACAAATCAAGAAGCATGGCGCGTCCGAGGGTGAGTAGATACCGAATAAGAATATAATCACCCTCGGACGCGCAATGCTTATTTACAACAGCCTTCCTTCCTAAGAATCAGCCCTTCCGTGGTGTAGAGAGAGGTTGTGTTACACTCCAAGGTGTTCCCCAGGTTGCCTTTCCTGAGCTTCGATCTTCCGGCTCTCGTTTAGTAGCTGTTGGAAACTACGCTGCATTAGGCCTACTAATTGTGTATGGGTGAAACAGTGGCGCATCTGCGGTCCCTCCTTCCACTAGGCCTCCACTGACCTGTCTACTGCGGCCCGTGTACCCCTTGAACCAACCTAATAAAATATTTAAAAAAATAATTTGATTATAAAAAATAAGATCGTGTTGAGATCTCAAATGCAGACATTTTAACAATCAAAACAAACACACAACAAATATCTGGAACTGTACTACAAAGGTCCAACAGCTACAATTTCTTTCTCCTGCAAGAAGTTAACTGAAAGTTTTTTGGAGTTGTTAACACAGATATGGCATCCACCGAGTGTTGTCCTGTCGCGTCTCCTTTAAATTATTTCCAATAAGATGTTAAACTATTAATTTAATAAAATCAATAATTAAAAAAATAATTGAGTAAGTCAAAAGCACATTGCAAATAAACATTAATTACAAATCAAGAAGCATGGCGCGTCCGAGGGTGAGTAGATACCGAATAAGAATATAATCACCCTCGGACGCGCAATGCTTATTTACAACAGCCTTCCTTCCTAAGAATCAGCCCTTCCGTGGTGTAGAGAGAGGTTGTGTTACACTCCAAGGTGTTCCCCAGGTTGCCTTTCCTGAGCTTCGATCTTCCGGCTCTCGTTTAGTAGCTGTTGGAAACTACGCTGCATTAGGCCTACTAATTGTGTATGGGGTGTAGAGACAGGTTGTGTTACACTCCAAGGTTTTCACCAGGTTGCCTTTCCTGAGCTTCGATCTTCATGCTCTCGTTTAGTAGGTGTCGGAAAGTAGGCTGCATTAGGCCTACAAATTGGGTATGGGGTGGAGAGAGATGGTGTGTTACACTCCAAGGTGTTCCCCAGGTTTCCTTGCCATTGCTTCGGTCTTCCGACTCTCGTTTAGTAGTTGTAGAAAAGTACACAGCATTAGGCCTACAAAATGGGTATGGGGTGGAGAGAGATGGTGTGTTACACTCCAAGGTGTTCCCCAGGTTGCCTTTCCTGAGCTTCGATCTTCATGCTCTCGTTTAGTAGGTGTCGGAAAGTAGGCTGCATTAGGCCTACAAATTGGGTATGGGGTGGAGAGAGATGGTGTGTTACACTCCAAGGTGTTCCCCAGGTTTCCTTGCCATTGCTTCGGTCTTCCGACTCTCGTTTAGTAGTTGTAGAAAAGTACACAGCATTAGGCCTACAAAATGGGTATGGGGTGGAGAGAGATGGTGTGTTACACTCCAAGGTGTTCCCCAGGTTGCCTTTCCTGAGCTTCGATCTTCATGCTCTCGTTTAGTAGGTGTCGGAAAGTAGGCTGCATTAGGCCTACAAATTGGGTATGGGGTGGAGAGAGATGGTGTGTTACACTCCAAGGTGTTCCCCAGGTTTCCTTGCCATTGCTTCGGTCTTCCGACTCTCGTTTAGTAGTTGTAGAAAAGTACACAGCATTAGGCCTACAAAATGGGTATGGGGTGGAGAGAGATGGTGTGTTACACTCCAAGGTGTTCCCCAGGTTGCCTTTCCTGAGCTTCGATCTTCATGCTCTCGTTTAGTAGGTGTCGGAAAGTAGGCTGCATTAGGCCTACAAATTGGGTATGGGGTGGAGAGAGATGGTGTGTTACACTCCAAGGTGTTCCCCAGGTTTCCTTGCCATTGCTTCGGTCTTCCGACTCTCGTTTAGTAGTTGTAGAAAAGTACACAGCATTAGGCCTACAAAATGGGTATGGGGTGGAGAGAGATGGTGTGTTACACTCCAAGGTGTTCCCCAGGTTGCCTTTCCTGAGCTTCGATCTTCATGCTCTCGTTTAGTAGGTGTCGGAAAGTAGGCTGCATTAGGCCTAAAAAATGGGGAATGGGGTGGAGAGAGATGGTGTGTTACACTCCAAGGTGTTCCCCAGGTTTCCTTGCCATTGCTTCGGTCTTCCGACTCTCGTTTAGTAGTTGTAGAAAAGTACACTGCATTAGGCCTAAAAAATGGGTATGGGGTGGAGAGAGATGGTGTGTTACACTCCAAGGTGTTCCCCAGGTTGCCTTTCCTGAGCTTCGATCTTCATGCTCTCGTTTAGTAGGTGTCGGAAAGTAGGCTGCATTAGGCCTACAAATTGGGTATGGGGTGGAGAGAGATGGTGTGTTACACTCCAAGGTGTTCCCCAGGTTTCCTTGCCATTGCTTCGGTCTTCCGACTCTCGTTTAGTAGTTGTAGAAAAGTACACAGCATTAGGCCTACAAAATGGGTATGGGGTGGAGAGAGATGGTGTGTTACACTCCAAGGTGTTCCCCAGGTTGCCTTTCCTGAGCTTCTATCTTCAGGCTCTCATTAAATTGTGGTTAAATGGAACAACTGCATTTGGCGTACTAGTTGGTTTGGGGCCTACTATCGGTGTCTGCCACTCCTTGCTGTTCTCCTGGTTTCCTGTCCTGAAATACCATTTTCAGCCTCTCGTTAAGTAGTTGTTAATGTTAGACTGCATTTGGCCAACTAGTTGGGTTGGGGCCTACTATCGGTGTCTGCCACTCCTTGCTGTTCTCCTCCACTGAACAAAGCTGTGCCGCCTGTTTACTACGGTTGCCAATTTTGAACTGCATTTCGACTACTTACTGATTTGGCCCTACTCTCTGTGTCAGCCTCTCATTCCAGTTGTCCTCCACTGCAATGCCCCCTGGTTATTCCTGTGTTACCAATTTTGAACTGCATTTAGCCCACTTTCTTCTTTGGGCCTATATCTGTGTTTCCACTTCATCGTGCCCATTGCCCAGCCAGTGATAGATGAGTCTGCTGGTACATTGACCCATAACGCAACATTCCCCGTGCACGCTACACAACAACATTGTGACCCTGCTGAAAGTCAGGTTGCTCTTCCCGCATACCATACCACCTTACACGGGGACAAAGAGGAAGGTGCAGATGAAAGTGCAGGTTCCTTCATCAGGTGGGGGGAGGAATACTAGTTGGCGACGTCACTGGCACAGGGCCTCTCATAGTACGCAAAAGTGTTGCTGCCGGTGGGAGGCGCCCCCGCCGTGCAAACACACCGCTGTACTTTGAGGGGCCCTGTGCCAGTGCCAATGCCAACGAGTGGGCCCCCCCTGCTTGCTCAGGTTCACAGCACTTGCAAAGTTGAAATACTTACCTCTCCCTGCTCCACTGCCGTGACGTGGTCCAGATTTCCTGGGCCCACTAATTACTTGAACCAGCCCTACCCCCCACAACTTTAGCCAAATGACCCCCAATTTCAAATGCCTTCCAATTATTATAAGTTAAATTACGCTTGACAAGCTTCATTAAGAAGAATGGATGGTTTTGACATTAAAATGGGCACTCTAGGTGTTTTCCTGGCCCCCACTCACTGCCGACTATGCTGCCCCATTGACTTGCATTGGGTTTCGTGTTTCGGTCGATCCCGACTTTACGTCATAATCGGCCGATTTCACTCGACCCGACTTTGGACATAGTCGGGTTTCGCAAAACCCGGCTCGACTCTAAAAAGGTCAAGGTCGCTCAACTCTACTATTAATTTTTTTGCTTGATTTGGGTTCTAAATTCTACCTGAAAAAATCAATAAATCAATCAGTGGGAGATTAATATTGGCCTTTGGGCTTGTGTGCCAGTCCTAAGCGTGCCATCTCTCTCTCTCAGATAGTGGGCCATAGAAAGCCTATTTATTATTTTTTTTATTGGGTTTATAAATTTTCCCTGGACAAAAAAAAAAAAAGTGGGAGATTAATATTGGCCTCTGGGCTTGTGTGCCAGTCCTGAGCGTGCCATCTCTCTCACAAATAGTGGGCCATAGAAAGCCTATTTATTTTTGGGGTTGATTTGGGTTCTAAATTCTACCTGAAAAAATCAATAAATCAATCAGTGGGAGATTAATATTGGCCTTTGGGCTTGTGTGCCAGTCCTAAGTGTGCCATCTCTCTCTCTCAGATAGTGGGCCATAGAAAGCCTATTTATTATTTTTTTTATTGGGTTTATAAATTTTCCCTGGAAAAAAAAAAAAAAAGTGGGAGATTAATATTGGCCTCTGGGCTTGTGTGCCAGTCCTGAGCGTGCCATCTCTCTCACAAATAGTGGGCCATAGAAAGCCTATTTATTTTTTGGGTTGATTTGGGTTCTAAATTCTACCTGAAAAAATCAATAAATCAATCAGTGGGAGATAAATATTGGCCTCTGGGCTTGTGTGCCACTCCTGACTCCTGTGTGCGTCATCTCTCACTCAGTGGGCCCTAGAAAGCCTATTTTTTGTTTTATTTGTTTTCTAAATTCTCCCTGAAAAAATCATTTTATTTTATTTGGTTTCTAAATTATTCCTGAAAAAATCATTTTTTTTGTATTTTTTTTTTCTAAAGTCTCCCTGAAAAAAAAAAAAAAAAATCAAATCAGTGGGAGATTAATATTGCCCTTTCTGCTTGTGTGCCAGTCTTGACTCCTGGGTGTGCCATCTCTCTCTCTCCAATTGTGGGCCATAGAAAGCCTATTAATTTTTTTGCTTGATTTGGGTTCCAAAATCTACCTGAAAAAATCACTAAATCAATCAGTGGGAGATAAATATTGGCCTCTGGGCTTGTGTGCCACTCCTGACTCCTGTGTGCGTCCTCTCACTCAGTGGGCCCTACAAAGCCTATTTTTTTTAATTTGTTTTCTAAATTCTCCCTGAAACAATCATTTTATTTTATTTTGTTTCTAAATTCTTCCTGAAAAATTCATTTTTTTGTATTTTTTTTTTCTAAAGTCTCCCTGAAAAAAAAAAAAAAATCAAATCAGTGGGAGATTAATATTGCCCTTTCTGCTTGTGTACCAGTCTTGACTCCTGGGTGTGCCATCTCTCTCTCTCTCCAATTGTGGGCCATAGAAAGCCTATTAATTTTTTTGCTTGATTTGGGTTCCAAAATCTACCTGAAAAAATCACTAAATCAATCAGTGGGAGATAAATATTGGCCTCTGGGCTTGTGTGCCACTCCTGACTCCTGTGTGCGTCCTCTCTCACTCAGTGGGCCCTACAAAGCCTATTTTTTTTTATTTGTTTTCTAAATTCTCCCTGAAACAATCATTTTATTTTATTTTGCTTCTAAATTCTTCCTGAAAAATTCATTTTTTTGTATTTTTTTTTCTAAAGTCTCCCTGAAAAAAAAAAAAAAAAATCAAATCAGTGGGAGATTAATATTGCCCTTTCTGCTTGTGTGCCAGTCTTGACTCCTGGGTGTGCCATCTCTCTCTCTCTCCAATTGTGGGCCATAGAAAGCCTAATAATTTTTTTGCTTGATTTGGGTTCCAAAATCTACCTGAAAAAATCACTAAATCAATCAGTGGGAGATAAATATTGGCCTCTGGGCTTGTGTGCCACTCCTGACTCCTGTGTACGTCCTCTCTCACTCAGTGGGCCCTACAAAGCCTATTTTTTTTTTATTTGTTTTCTAAATTCTCCCTGAAAAAATCATTTTATTTTATTTTGTTTCTAAATTCTTCCTGAAAAATTCATTTTTTTGTATTTTGTTTTCTAAAGTCTCCCTGAAAAAAAAAAAATCAAATCAGTGGGAGATTAATATTGCCCTTTCTGCTTGTGTGCCAGTCTTGACTCCTGGGTGTGCCATCTCTCTCTCTCCAATTGTGGGCCATAGAAAGCCTATTAATTTTTTTGCTTGATTTGGGTTCCAAAATCTACCTGAAAAAAAGACTAAATCAATCAGTGGGAGATAAATTTTGGCCTCTGGGCTTGTGTGCCACTCCTGACTCCTGTGTGCGTCCTCTCTCACTCAGTGGGCCATAGAAAGCCTATTTTTTTTTTATTTGTTTTCTAAATTCTCCCTGAAACAATCATTTCATTTTATTTGGTTTATAAATTCTTCCTTAAAAAATCATTTTTTTTTATTATTTTTTTTTTTCTAAAGTCTCCCTTTTAAAAAAAACAAACAAATCAGTGGGAGATTAATATTTACATTTGCGCTTCAGTGACAGTCCTGCGTGTGTGGCATCTCTCTCATTTGTTGCCACCAACAACAGAGTGTGTAACATTGTGCCTGATTTTCGTTGTGGTCTCATCCACGTGTAAAGGGGTAGCTAAATCATACTGAAGTTATAGCTCACCGTGTAAGTTGTGTGACAGCAACAAATACCGTTAGTTTGGTAACGTTTTTAAAACAATGAGGAAGTCTGGTGGAAGAGGTCGTGGCCGGGGGCGTTCATTGTCAGCTGGTAATGAGGGTAGTGGTAGTGGTGGAGCATCAGGTGGTCGTGGGAAAAAAAATATTGCACCTAAGTCTGGAGCTGTGGAGCCAGGTTCGTCGTCTGGCTACACAAGGCCTCGAACGCTCCCTTTTCTGGGAGTAGGAAAACCGCTTTTAAAGCCGGAGCAGCAAGAGCAAGTTTTGGCTTATCTTGCTGACTCAGCCTCTAGCTCTTTTGCCTCCTCTCGTAAAACTGGTAAAAGTAAAAGCAGCGCGTCGTTAGTGGATGTTCACGGTCAGGGACAAGTCGCTTCCTTGTCCTCTTCAGCAAAAACAACAACAGAGAAGAATGCAGCAGGCGACACAACGGGTTACTCCATGGAGCTCTTTACACATACCGTCCCTGGCTTAGAAAGTGAAGCAGTTAACAGTCCATGCCCATTACAAGTTGAATCTGACATGGAGTGCACTGATGCACAGCCACAGCCAGACTACTATGCTGGTCCTTTGACTCAGACCACAACATTGCCCTCGCAGGGTGCTGATCAAGAATCAGACCCTGATGAGACTATGTTGCCCCATCACGAATGCTATACCACCGACCGACACGGTGACACAGACGAAGTTGCACATGAGCTACAAGAAGAGGTAATAGATGACCCAGTTCTTGACCCCGATTGGCAGCCATTGGGGGAACAGGGTGCAGGCGGCAGCAGTTCTGAAGCGGAGGAGGAGGGGCCGCAGCAGGCATCAACATCGCAACAGGTTCCATCTGCCGGGCCCGTATCTTGCCCAAAACGCATGGCAAAGTCAAAACCTGTTGGAGGACAGCGTGGCCATCCGGTTAAAGCTCAGTCTGCAATGCCTGAAAAGGTATCCGATGCTAGAAAGAGTGCAGTCTGGCATTTTTTTAAACAACATCCAATTGATCAGCGCAAAGTCATCTGTCAAAAATGTTCAACTACCTTAAGCAGAGGGCAGAATCTGAAAAGTCTCAATACAAGTTGCATGCATAGACATTTAACCACCATGCATTTGCAAGCTTGGACTAACTACCAAACGTCCCTTAAGGTTGTAGCACCCTCGGCCAATGAAGCTAGTCATCAACGCAACATCCCTTCCGGCAGTGTAGGGCCACCATTTTCTGCACCACCTGCAGTATCTGTGCAGGTTTCTTTGCCAGGCCAAAGCAGTCAGGGTCAGGGAATCACCAGTTTCGTAGTAGGAAACACTGCATCTAGGGCACCGGCGGCAACAATACCATCTCCCACCGTCTCTCAGTCTGCCATGTCCACCGGCACCCCCGCTAGTTCCACGATCTCCAGCTCTCCAGTCCAGCTCACCCTACATGAGACTATGGTTAGAAAAAGGAAGTACTTAGCCTCGCATCCGCGTACACAGGGTTTGAACGCCCACATAGCTAGACTAATCTCGTTAGAGATGATGCCCTACCGGTTAGTTGAAAGCGAAGCTTTCAAAGCCCTGATGGACTACGCTGTACCACGCTACGAGCTACCTAGTCGACACTTTTTTTCCAGAAAAGCCATCCCAGCCCTCCACCAGCATGTTAAAGAGCGCATCGTCCATGCACTCAGGCAATCTGTGAGCACAAAGGTGCACCTGACAACAGATGCATGGACCAGTAGGCATGGCCAGGGACGTTACGTGTCCATCACGGCACACTGGGTAAATGTGGTGGATGCAGGGTCCACAGGGGACAGCAAGTTTGGGACAGTTCTGCCTAGCCCACGGTCTAGGAAACAGTTGGCTGTAGCCGTTCGCACCCCCTCCTCCTCCTCGTCCTCCTGCAGAAGCGAGACCTCGTCCACAGACCGCAGTCGCACAACCACTCCATCTGCAGCTGCCACTGTTGCACACCAGGTCTCCCATTATGGGGCAGCTACTGGCAAACGTCAGCAGGCTGTATTGGCTATGAAGTGTTTGGGCGACAACAGAAACACCGCTGAAGTTCTGTCCGAGTTCTTGCAGAAAGAAACGCAGTCGTGGCTGGGCACTGTAGATCTTGAGGCAGGCAAGGTAGTGAGTGATAACGGAAGGAATTTCATGGCTGCCATCTCCCTTTCCCAACTGAAACACATTCCTTGCCTGGCTCACACCTTAAACCTGGTGGTGCAGTGCTTCCTGAAAAGTTATCCGGGGTTATCTGACCTGCTCCTCAAAGTGCGTGGACTTTGCTCACATATCCGCCGTTCGCCCGTACACTCCAGCCGTATGCAGACCTATCAGCGTTCTTTGAACCTTCCCCAGCATCGCCTAATCATAGACGTTGCAACAAGGTGGAACTCAACACTGCACATGCTTCAGAGACTGTGTGAACAGAGGCGGGCTGTTATGTTTTTGTGGGAGGATACACATACACGGGCAGGCAGTAGGATGGCAGACATGGAGTTGTCAGGTGTGCAGTGGTCGAAGATTCAAGACATGTGTCAAGTCCTTCAGTGTTTTGAGGAATGCACACGGCTGGTTAGTGCAGACAACGCCATAATAAGCATGAGCATCCCCCTAATGCGTCTGCTGATGCAAAGTTTGACGCACATAAAGGATCAGGCGTCTGCAGCTGAGGAAGAGGAAAGCCTTGATGACAGTCAGCCATTGTCTGGCCAGGGCAGTGTACAGGACGAGGTAGCGGGCGAACAGGAGGAGGAGGACGAGGAGGATGATGGGGATGATTATATTTTTAATGAGGAAGCTTTTCCGGGGCCAGTGGAAATTGTTGGCGCGGCAAGGCCGGGTTCTGGTTTTTGGAGGGACACAAGTGACGTGGATTTGCCTGAAACTGCCCCTCAACCAAGCACAACCACAGATTTGAGAACTGGAACTTTGGGCCACATGGCGGATTATACCTTACGTATCCTCAAAAGGGACACATGCATAACAAAAATGATGAACGATGACGATTACTGGTTGGCCTGCCTCCTTGATCCTCGCTATAAAGGCAAATTGCAAAATATAATGCCACATGAGAACTTGGAACTAATATTAGCAACCAAACAATCAACTCTTATTGACCGTTTGCTTCTGGCATTCCCTGCACACAGCGCCCGTGATCGTTCTAACACGAGCTGCAGGGGCCAGCAGACCAGAGGTGTTAGAGGGGCAGAAATCAGAAGTGGCGTTGGCCAGAGGGGTTTTCTGACCAGGTTGTGGAGTGATTTTGCTATGACCGCAGACAGGACAGGTACTGCAGCATCAATTCAAAGTGACAGGAGACAACATTTGTCCAGTATGGTTACTAACTATTTTTCATCCCTTATCGACGTTCTCCCTCAACCGTCATTCCCATTTGATTACTGGGCATCAAAATTAGACACCTGGCCAGAATTGGCAGAATATGCATTGCAGGAGCTTGCTTGCCCGGCAGCTAGTGTCCTATCAGAAAGAGTATTCAGTGCTGCAGGTTCAATACTAACAGAAAAAAGGACTCGTCTGGCTACCCAAAATGTAGATGATCTAACCTTCATTAAAATGAACCACAACTGGATTTCGAAATCTTTTGCCCCACCTTGCCCGGCTGACACCTAGCTTTCCTATGTAAAGGTCTTGCCTGTGGACTATTCTGAACGACTTTTCCAATCTCGTAATTTGCAGCACCTGATTGTCCAGCATCCGACATGTTAACACCTCCCTAAATGGCCAAAGTCCCCACACGGGGCCGTGGTATCGCCACTTGGCGCCAGCACCCGTGAGAGTACTGTTTGTCTGAAGAGGTGGGTGTGCCCGCTTTTGGTCGACGGCACTGCCACTAGGTCCCTCATAGTACAATAAAGTGTCTGGCGGTGGTGGTGCGCACCCAACGTCAGACACACCGTTGTAATATGAGGGGCCCTGGGCCTGTACCGCCGGCAACAAGACAGTCCCCCCCCCAGGTCAAACAGTGCTCTACGACTTGCAAAATTTTCTCTTACAGCTCCACCAATGTTTAGTCTATGCGCTGACATCCTTCAATGCCTGGCACTGTCAATACCATTGTATTGACATTTTTCTTATGGTAGGCCTTCGAAGCCTGTCTGCGGTCACTCCTTCCACTAGGCCTCCACTGACCTGTCTACTGCCGCCCGTGTTCCCCTGGAACCAATTTTAAATTGCCTACAGCCCAATTTTTCTTATGTTAGGCCTTCGAAGCCTGTCTGCGGCCCGTTCTTTCCATTACTACTACACTGACCTGGCTACTGCCGCCCGTGTTCCCCTGGAACCAATTTTAAATTGCCTGCAGCCAGCCCAATTTATTATATTAGGGCTTCGAAGCCTGTCTGCGGCCCGTTCTTTCCACTACTACTACACTGACCAGGCCACTGCTGCCCGTGTTCCCCTGGAACCAATTTTAAATTGCCTACAGCCAGCCCAATTTATTATGTTAGGGCTTCGAAGCCTGTCTGCGGTCCCTCCTTCCACTAGGCCTCCACTGACCTGTCTACTGCCGCCCGTGTTCCCCTGGAACCAATTTTAAATTGCCTACAGCCAGCCCAATTTATTATGTTAGGGCTTCGAAGCCTGTCTGCGGTCCCTCCTTCCACTAGGCCTCCACTGACCTGTCTACTGCCGCCCGTGTTCCCCTGGAACCAATTTTAAATTGCCTACAGCCAGCCCAATTTATTATGTTAGGGCTTCGAAGCCTGTCTGCGGTCCCTCCTTCCACTAGGCCTCCACTGACCTGTCTACTGCTGTCCGTGTTCCCCTGGAACCAATTGTAAATTGCCTACATCCCAATTTTTGTTATGTTAGGCCTTCGAAGCCTATCTGCGGCCCGTTCTTTCCACTACTACTACACTGACCAGGCCACTGCTGCCCGTGTTCCCCTGGAACCAATTTTAAATTGCCTACAGCCAGCCCAATTTATTATGTTAGGCCTTCAAAGCCTGTCTGCGGTCCCTCCTTCCACTAGGCCTCCACTGACCTGTCTACTGCTGCCCGTGTACCCCTTGAACCAACATCAGAAAATATAAAAATAAGTATTTTGCTTATAAAAAAGAAAATACTGGAGAGATATCAAATGCAGACATTTTAACATTAAAAACAAACACATACAACAAAAATCTGGTACAGTACTAAAAATGGCCACCAGCTACAATAACTTTCTCCTGCAAGTAGTTAACTGAAAGTTTTTTTCAATTTAAAACACAGATATGGCATCCACCGAGTGTTGTCCTGTCGCGTCTTCTTTATATTATTGCCAAGAAGATGCAAAACAATGAAAATAATAAAATCATTATTTACCAAAAAAATAGAGTAAGTCAAAACCACATTGCAAATAAACATTCATTACAAATAAAGAAGCAGGGCGCGTCCGAGGGTGAGTATATACCTAATAAGAATATAATCACCCTCGGACGCGCCCTGCTTCTTTCCGACAGCCTTCCTTCCTAAGAATCAGCCCTTCCGTGGTGTAGAGAGAGGGTGTGTTACACTCCAAGGTGTTCCCCAGGTTGCCTTTCCTGAGCTTCGATCTTCATGCTCTCGTTTAGTAGTTGTCGGAAAGTAGACTGCATTAGGCCTACAAATTGGGTATGGGGTGGAGAGAGATGGTGTGTTACACTCCAAGGTGTTCCCCAGGTTTCCTTGCCATTGCTTCGGTCTTCCGACTCTCGTTTAGTAGTTGTAGAAAACTACACTGCATTAGGCCTACAAAATGGGTATCGGGTGGAGAGAGATGGTGTGTTACACTCCAAGGTGTTCCCCAGGTTTCCTTGCCATTGCTTCGGTCTTCCGACTCTCGTTTAGTAGTTGTAGAAAACTACACTGCATTAGGCCTACAAAATGGGTATCGGGTGGAGAGAGATGGTGTGTTACACTCCAAGGTGTTCCCCAGGTTTCCTTGCCATTGCTTCGGTCTTCCGACTCTCGTTTAGTAGTTGTAGAAAACTACACTGCATTAGGCCTACAAAATTGGTATCGGGTGGAGAGAGATGGTGTGTTACACTCCAAGGTGTTCCCCAGGTTTCCTTGCCATTGCTTCGGTCTTCCGACTCTCGTTTAGTAGTTGTAGAAAACTACACTGCATTAGGCCTACAAAATGGGTATGGGGTGGAGAGAGATGGTGTGTTCCACTCCAAGGTGTTCTCCAGGTTGCCTTTCCTGAGCTTCTATCTTCAGGCTCTCGTTAAATTGTGGTTAAATGGAACAACTGCATTTGGCGTACCAGTTGGTTTGGGGCCTACTAATAGTGTCTGCCGCTCCTTGCTGTTCTCCTGGTTTCCTGTCCTGAAATTCCGTTTTCAGGCGCTCGTTAAGTAGTTGTTAATGTTAGACTGCATTTGGCCTACTAGTTGGGTTGGGGCCTACTATCGGTGTCTGCCACTCCTTGCTGTTCTCCTCCACTGAACAAAGCTGTGCCGCCTGTTTACTACGGTTGCCAATTTTGAACTGCATTTCGACTACTTACTGATTTGGGCCTACTCTCTGTGTCAGCCTCTCATTCCAGTTGTCCTCCACTGCAATGCCCCCTGGTTATTCCTGTGTTACCAATTTTGAACTGCATTTAGCCAACTTTATTCTTTGGGCCTATATCTGTGTTTCCTCCTCATCCTGCCCATTGCCCAGCCAGTGATAGATGAGTCTGCTGGTACATTGACCCATAATGCAACATTCCCCGTGCACGCTACACAACAACATTGTGACCCTGCTGAAAGTCAGGTTGCTCTTCCCGCATACCATACCACCTTACACGGGGACAAAGAGGAAGGTGCAGATGAAAGTGCAGGTTCCTTCATCAGGTGGGGGGAGGAATACTAGTTGGCGACGTCACTGGCACAGGGCCTCTCATAGTACGCAAAAGTGTTGCTGCCGGTGGGAGGCGCCCCCGCCGTGCAAACACACCGCTGTACTTTGAGGGGCCCTGTGCCAGTGCCAATGCCAACGAGTGGGCCCCCCCTGCTTGCTCAGGTTCACAGCACTTGCAAAGTTGAAATACTTACCTCTCCCTGCTCCACTGCCGTGACGTGGTCCAGATTTCCTGGGCCCACTAATTACTTGAACCAGCCCTACCCACCACAACTTTAGCCAAATGACCCCCAATTTCAAATGCCTTCCAATTATTATAAGGTAAATTACGCTTGACAAGCTTCATTAAGAAGAATGGATGGTTTTGACATTAAAATGGGCACTCTAGGTGTTTTCCTGGCCCCCACTCACTGCCGACTATGCTGCCCCATTGACTTGCATTGGGTTTCGTGTTTCGGTCGATCCTGACTTTACGTCATAATCGGCCGATTTCACTCGACCCGACTTTTGAGATAGTCGGGTTTCGCGAAACCCGGCTCGACTCTAAAAAGGTCAAGGTCGCTCAACTCTAGAGAACAGGGCTATTGCAAGCATGTGCAGGCTGTAATCACCTCTCTGCTCAGGGGGAATCTCCTAATAGATCTGACTGTGGGCAGAGAAGGATTAAGGAAACCTCTGGAAGATGATAAAAGTGCTGGTGTTTCTGCTGTTAGATGTTTGGGAAGCGAGAGGTGCAGAGAGCAAATCACAGGCCCTCCCCCACAGGAGAAGCACTGGCCTGTTACACTCACCAGGCCTCGAGGCTCAGGCTCCAGAGATCCCTTCACACTCTGTAAAAGCTATTTTCTTGTGGTCAACCAGATGCAGCACACTCTCATGGAGGCTTAGATGGTAAGACAAGATGATTTACAGCAGCAATGTGGCCGATGGATGTTGATTTCCAGGGTGAAGATCAGGAGCTCCTGGAAGAAGCTTCCTCTCTTGATGGTGCCTAAGCCACACCCCCACAAAAGACCTTTGAGGTGGCATTCCAATATTTCTTCATTTTTATTTTCATGTACTTTCTCGTGTAACTGGGGCTAGAATATTAGCCCCAGATACACCGACAATACAGCCTCTTGGCTGCACAGCAGAGTTGTCTGTGTCTCCTTATACCCAGCAGCTCCTGTTCTCTCCCTTTACACAGTGATCACATGACCGTCTGTGCTTCCTATTACTGCATACACGGTGCTTGGTTAGCATTGTGTAAACAGCGCTACAGAAGACACAGATGACAATAATGCATTTGGGACTTTTCAATGGGGTGTGTCCCAGGAGACCAGTGATCCCACACTATGACACTCCATGGAGCGCTTTACATTATCATTATTTCTTGATTGTGGCCTCTCATCCTGCATGTTCCAAGGAGGACAAAAGGACATGCAGTTTAGTGATGCATAAAACTTAGAGCAGACACAGTAATAAAAGATGATGGTGGGGAATGGCAAATTTTGTCTAAGGAGGTAGATGACAATGAGATAGAGTTTCTGATCAGTCAGGTTGTTGTTAAGTTTCCAAGTCAGGAGGACCAGGGTGTGGAGGTGGGAGATGAGGTGGTGGATGACACTGTCACTGACCCAACCTGAGGGGGAGGGATAAAAAGCATTGAGAAATGCAGGGAGGGGCAGTTGGATGACCAGAGGGAGAAAGCGAGCAACTATTTCGCAGAGCACCAAAACTCGTGAATTTCTCCATCAAAGAGTTAGGTGTTCCCCAATCTGTGACTGTTTTAAAGATAGTTCTGAGATAGTTCTGAGATAAAAATATGGTCATTTGCAACCCGTGCCATTCTGAGATTAGCAGGGGCCTGACACCCAAGAGCCTAACCACCAACAGCATGATCAAGCACATGTCATCTAACCACCCACTTTGGTAGGCCGAACACATGCATCCACAATTGGTGCCATCGGATGATACCGCTGCTTCTTCACCTCTTCTAGATGCTTGCCAATCTCTCGTCCATGACACTTGCGCAGATGCCTCCTGTCCTGCAGCTATCCTTGCATATTCTGAGGCACCATCATCAGGCACTTCCAAATCCTTGCTTCTGCACAGAGTTCAGCTGTCCCTATCCCAAGCCTTGGAATTAAAAAGAAAGTTCCCAGCCACCCACAGGACCAAATGCTAAACAGGCAAATTTTCAGCTACCATTTCCACAAGTCAGCCACAGCTGCCATCTATCTAGCAGTGCTGCAGCAGCACATGGAAGTGCCAGCTCACCGACTGGTCTTTGGTGTGACCATGCGCTGGAACTCCATACTTCACATGCTGGCAAGGCTTTGCGAGCAGCAGAGACCAGTTGTTGAATACTAGCTTCAACACACCCATCTGTTTTCTGGTCAGCTGATTATTACAGCTGATATCCGGCACTATGTGCCAGGAGCAGTCACGGATCGCTCCCGGGACATTAACACCCGGCAAACTGCAATCAAATATGATCGCAGCATTCCAGCGACACACGGAAGCATCACGCATGGAGGGGGCTCCCTGCGTGCTTCCCTGAGACCCTTGGAGCAAGGCAATATGATCGCGTTGCTCCGAGGGTCTCCTACCTCCGCCTTCCTGCAGGCCCCAGGTCCAAAATGGCCACGGGGGGGCCTTCCGGGTCCTGCAGGGAGGTGGCATTCAAGCGCCTGCTCAGACCAGGCGCCGGGATGCCTCCCTGCAGTGCCTGTCAGATCGCTGATCTGACACAGTGCACTGCAAAGTGTCAGATCAGTGATCTGTCACTAAACAGTGATGTCCCGCCCTGGGGCAATGTAAAAAAGTAAAAAAGAAATTACATTTGTAAAACAAATAATAAAAAAACAATCCTAAATAAAGAAAAAAAAATATTGAAAAATATTGTTCCAATAAATACATTTATTTATCATACAGCATCATCAGCGACAAAATAAAAAAGTTATAGTCCTCAGAATAAAGCAATGCAAAATTAATTATTTTTTTTATAAAATAGTTATCGTATAAAAGCGCCAAAACATAAAAAATTATATAAATGAGATACCGCTGTAATTGTTCTGACCTGAAGAATAAAACTGCTTTGTCAATTTTACCAAATGTGGAACGGTATAAACGCCTCCCCTCCCCCCCCCCCCCCAAATAAAAGAAATTAATGAATAGCTGTTTTTTGGTCATTCTGCCTCACAAAATTGGAATGAAAAGCGATCAAAAAATGTCACATGCCTGAAAATGGTACTAATAACAACGTCAACTCATTCCGCAAAAAACAAGACCTCACATGACTGTGTGGACCAAAATATGGAAAAATTATAGCTCTCAAAATGTGGAGACACAAAAACTCTTTTTTGCAATAAAAAGCATCTTTAAGTGTGTGACGGCTGCCAATCATAAAAATCAGCTAAAAAACCCGCTATAACAGTAAATCAAACCCCCCTTCATCACTTCCTTAGCTAGGAAAATATAATACAATTTAAAAAAATGAATTTATTTCCATTTTTCCAATAGTGTTAGGGTTAGGGTTGGGGCTAAAGTTAGGGTTAGGGTTGGGGCTAAAGTTAGCGTTAGGGTTGGGGCTAAAGTTAGGATTGGGGCTAAAGTTAGGGTTGGGCTAATGTTAGGGTTAGGGTTGGGGCTAAAGTTAGAGTTAGGGTTGGGGCTAAAGTTAGGGTTGGGGCTAAAGTTAGGGTTGGGGCTAAAGTTAGGGTTGGGGCTAAAGTTAGGGTTAGTGCTACAGTTAGGGTTAGGGTTGGGGCTAAAGTTAGGGTTAGAGTTGGAGCTAAAGGTATTGTTAAGGTTGGGGCTAAAGTTAGGGTTAGGGTTGGGGCTAAAGTTAGGGCTGGGGTTAGAGTTAGGGTTGAGGCTAAAGTTAGGGTTGGGGCTAAAGTTAGGGTTAGGGTTGGGGTTAAAGTTAGAGTTAGGGTAGGGGCTAAAGTTAGGGTTGGGGCTAAAGTTAGGGTTAGGGCTACAGTTAGGGTTAGGGTTGGGGCTAAAGTTAGGGTTAGGGTTGGAGCTAAAGTTAGGGCTGGGGTTAGAGTTAGGGCTGGGGCTACAGTTAGGGTTAGGGTTGGAGCTAAAGTTAGAGCTGGGGTTAGAGTTAGGGTTGGGGCTACAGTTAGGGTTAGAGTTGGGGCTAAAGTTAGGGTTAGGGTTGTGGCTAAAGTTAGGGTTAGGTTTTGGGCTAAAGTTAGGGTTTGGATTACATTTATGGTTGGGATTAGAGTTAGGGGTGTGGTTAGGTTTATGGTTGGGATTAGGGTTAGGGGTGTGTTGGAGTTAGGGATGTTGTTAGGGTTAGGGGTGTGTTGGAGTTAGGGGTCTGGTTGGGATTAGGGCTAGGGGCATGTTCAGGTTAGGGTTGTGGTTAGGGTTATGGTTAGGGTTGGGATTAGGGTTAGGGGTGTGTTTGGGATAGGGTTTCAGTTAAAATTTCGGGGGTTTCCACTGTTTAGGCACATCAGGTGCTCTCCAAACGCGACATGGTGTCTGATCTCAATTCCAGCCAATTCTGCGTTCAAAAAGTAAAACAGTGCTCCTTCCCTTCCGAGCTCTCCCGTGCGCCCAAACAGGGGTTTAGCCCAACATATGGGGTATCAGCATACTCAGGACAAATTGGACAACTTTTGGGGTCCAATTTCTCCTGTTACCCTTGGGAAAATACAAAACTGGGGGCTAAAAAATTATTTTTGTGGAAAAAAAAGATTTTTTATTTTCACGGCTCTGCGTTATAAACTGTAGTGAAACACTTGGGGGTTCACAGTTCTTACAACACATCTAGATAAGTTCGTTGGGGAGTCTAGTTTCCAATTTGGGGTCATTTGTGGGGGTTTTCTACCATTTAGGTACATCAGGGGCTCTGCAAATGCAATGTGATGCCTCCAGATCAATCCATCTAAGTCTGCTTTCCAAACGGCGCTCCTTCCCTTCCGAGCTCTGCCACGCGCCCAAACGGTGGTTCCCCCCACATATGGATTATCAGCGTACTCAGGACAAATTGGACAACAACTTTTGGGGTCCAATTTCTCCTGTTACCCTTGGGAAAATACAAAACCGGGGGCAAAAAAATAATTTTGGTGGAAAAAAAAAGATTTTTTTTTATTTTCACGGCTCTGCGTTATAAACTGCAGTGAAACAGTTGGGGGTTCACAGTTCTCACAACACATCTAGATAAGTTCTTTTCAGCATACTCAGGACAAATTGCACAATAACTTTTGGGGTCCAATTTCTTCTGGTACTCTTGGGAAAATAAAAAATTGGGGGCGAAAAGTTCATTTTTGTGAAAAAATATGATTTTTTTTACGGCTCTACATTATAAACTTCTGTGAAGCACTTGGTGTGTCAAAATGTTCACCACACTTCTAGATAAGTTCCTTAAGGGGTCTACTTTCCAAAATGGTGTGAATTGTGGGGGGTTTCAATGTTTAGGCACATCAGGGGCTCTCCCAACGCAACATGGCGTCCCATCTCAATTCCAGTCAATTTTGTATTGAAAACACAAATGGCGCTCCTTCCCTTCCGAGCTCTTCCATGTGCCCAAACAGTGGTTTACCCCCACATATGGGTATCGGCGTACTCAGGACAAATTGCACAACAACTTTGGGGGTCCAATTTCTTCTGGCACCCTTGGGAAAATAAAAAATTGGGGGCGAAAAAAAAATTTTTGTGAAAAAATATGATTTTTTATTTTTATGGCTCTACATTATAATCTTCTGTGAAGCACTTGGTGGGTCAAAGTGCTCAGCACACATCTAGATAAGTTCCCTAGGGGGTCTACTTTCCAAAATGGTGTCACTTGTGGGGGGTTTCAATGTTTAGGCACATCAGGGGCTCGCCAAACGCGACATTGCATCCGATCTCAATTCCAGTCAATTTTGCATTGAAAGGTCAAACGGCGCTCCTTCACTTCTGAGCTCTGCCATGCGCCCAAACAGTGGTTTACCCCCACATATGGGGTATCAGCATACTCAGGACAAATTGTACAACAAATTTTGGGGTCCAATTTCTCCTGTTACCCTTGGTAAAAATAAAACAAATTGGAGCTGAAGTAATTTTTTTGTGAAAAAAAGTAAAATGTTCATTTTTTTTCCACAGGAAAGAAATATATCTTGGTACCATGTTAGCCAGTATATAGAAAAATATTAAGAATTGAGACTCCTCAATGGTTGATACCTTTTAATGGCTATCTGAAAAGATGGTAACAAATTGCAAGCTTTCGAGACTACATACGTCTCTTCATCAGGCAAAGACAATAGTCTTTGCCTGATGAAGAGACGTATGTAGTCTTGAAAGCTTGCAATTTGTTACCATCTTTTCAGTTAGCCATTAAAAGGTATCAACCACTGAGGACTCATTTTTTTTTAAACATTCCAAAAATTCCTGTGAAACACCTGAAGGGTTAACTTCTTGAATGTGGTTTTGAGCACTTTGAGGGTGCAGTTTTTAGAATGGTGTCACACTTGATTATTTTCTATCATATAGACCCCTCAAAGTGATTTCAAATGTGATGTGGTCCCTAAAAAAAAATGGTGTTGTAAAAATGAGAAATTGCTGGTCAACTTTTTACCCTTATAACTCCCTAACCAAAAAAAAGTTGGTTCCAAAATTGTGCTGATGTAAAGTTGACATGTGGGAAATGTTACTTATTAAGTATTTTGTGTGACATATCCCTGTGATTTAAGGCCATAAAAACTCAAAGCTGGAAAATTGCGAAATTTTCAAAATTTTCACCAAATTTCCATTTTTTTCCACAAATACACGCAAGTAAAATCAAAGAAATTTTACCACTACCATGAAGTACAATATGTGATGAGAAAACTTTGTCAGAATCATCAGGATCCGTTGAAGCGTTCCAGAGTTATAACCTAATAAAGAGACAGTGGTCAGAATTGTAAAAATTGGGGTTAAGGGGTTAATGTACACTCTGCACCCCATCTTGTCTGAAAAAACACAAACGTAGAAATTTTTGCAAATTTAATAAATAAGAAAAACTGAAATATTACATGGTCATAAGTATTCAGATCCTTTGCTCAGACACTTATATTTATGTCACATGCTGTCCATTTCCTTGTGATCCTCCTTGAGATGGTCCTACTCTTTCACTGGAGTCCAGCTGTGTTTAGTTAAACTGATAGGACTTGATTTGGAAAGGCACACATGTGTTTATATAAGGCTATGTGCACACGTTGCAGATTGGTGTGCAGATTTTTCCGCACTGTTTTTGCAAAATCTGCAGGTAAACCGCACTGCGGATTACCCGCTGATTTACCGTGGATTTTGTGCAGTTTTTGTGTGGATTCCACCTGCGGATTCCTATTGAGGAGCAGGTGTAAACTGCTGCGGAATCCGCACAAAGAATTGACATGCTGCAGAAAATACACTGCTGCGTTTTTCGCTCGTTTTTTTCCACAGCATGTGCAATGCGGATTTTGTTTTCCATACATTTACATGGTACTGTACAACGCATGGAAAACAGCTGCAGATCCGCAGCGTCAAATCCGCTGCGGATCCGCAGCAAAAACCGCAACGTGTGCACATAGCCTGAGACTCACAGTGCATGTCAGACCAAATGAGAATCATGAGGTCAAAGGAACTGGCCAAGGATCTCAGAGACAGAATTGTGGCAAGGCACAGAGCTGGTCAAGGTTACAACAGAATTTCTGTTGTACTCAAGGTTCCTAAGAGCACAATGGCCTCCATAATCCTTAAAAGGAAGAGGTTTTGGACCACCAGAAGTCTTCCCAGACCTAACCATCCAGCCAACCTGAGCAATTGTGGAACAAGAACCTTGGTGAGAAAGGTAAAGAAGAACCCCAAGATCACTGTGGCTGAGCTTCACAGATGCAGTAGGGAGATGGGAAAAAGGTCCACAAAGTCAACTATCACTGCAGCCCTCCACCAGTCGGGCCTTTATGGCAGAGTGGCCCAACAGAAGCTTCTCAGTGCAAGACATATGAAAGCCTGCATAGAGTTTGCTATAAAACACATGAAGGACTCCGAGACTCCGATGGCAGGAAGCGGTAGTTGAAATGCTGCTGTCAGCGTTTGACAGCGGCATTTAACTAGTTAACAGCGGTGGGTGGATCGCGATTCCATCTGCCGCTATTGCGCGCACATGTCAGCTGTTCAAAACATCTGACATGTTGCGGCTTTGATGTGGGCTCAGCGCTGGAGCCCACATCAAAGGGGGAGACACGACATGCGCAGTACTAGTATGGCGCATGTCGTGAAGGGGTTAAATTCAAGAAAAAGTTGGACAGATCTTTAAAATTATTAAACAGGATTGTATTCTACTTAGCCACATACGGTAACCAAAAATACTTTTCAATTGCCCCTATCACTGTGTGTAACAATCATAAATTATAGAAGAAATTTCTATTGGTCATTACATACACCAAGTTTCCAATATAGTTACACAACAGTTTTTGTGATTCTGGTGTAATATATATGGCAGTTTTTTGGTGAAGATCTGTCTGCAAAATTACCTTTTTAGCATAATTGCTAATTTAAATATAGCCATTATAGCATAAGTAGCACCCCATTAAGCCACTGCTATGGGCAGGTTCTCCGGTCATGCTCACCTCAATATGGTGCAGTTTCACCACCTGACTCTTGCTAGGAGATGTGGGGGAATGCAGGAAGGTCTTCCTCATTTACTATGGGTCAACACTGGAGACCCTTGTCTATGCTCCATGCACACTCACAAGCTAAGAGTTTGACACATCTTGGCTGACTTATCTATAGAGGATCGAATGGTGAAAAATACAGAAGGAATAACAAAGAACAGCAAACAATTTATATCATACAAACACAACAGATATGTAACACTCTTAAAGGTACAGTATGTGCTTTACAGTAGGCCTGGATGCTATGAAAGCACAAGGCAAACCCTAGGGGGTAAAACAGTACAACACATTTCTTCTAATAACTGGTAACACATAAATTAATAAATGGCTGGAGAAATGTAAGTAACACAGTCCAATGCTGGGGTCCAATTGCCAAGGATGTTTGTGCCCATACAGGAATCATTGGTCCAATTTAATGTCACAAAGCAAAATCCCTTTAGTAACAGTTTTCTCATGAAATTCTTAGCGGTAGAACCATAAGTCCCAGTAATTTCCCATCAACAACAGTTCTCTTAAAGATTTCTTAGTAATGGTTCCACAAGCAGAATGTATCCAACTCTTTGATTCAGCATCATTCTGGTCAAACTTTGATCCAGCTTTGGGATGCAGCATCCAGATACTTGGGAACACATGGATTGGGGGCTGGATCCTTCCCTGGGATGGATGGCTCCTGGAAATGTAGCTGGTCTGCAGACGTGGTACAGCTCTTGGATTGCCTCTTCTCACACGCTGAGTTGCTGGGCTTTCAGCACTCACTCTGTATTTCTCTACTATAGATTGCTGAGAAACTGACATTGGAGAGTGGAGAACAGAGACACAAACATGTCCTTGTGGCCAGTTATCATTTCCCTTCACCTCTAATTTGCTCAGCCAATCAGCCTCTTGCTCTGCTACTTCTCTTCTTCCAGGATGTAGAGGAGCAAAAGCTGCTAGAAGTTGGAGTCCAGTTTAAAAAGCTGAAGCAGTCACTGTACAGAATAGTCTCTTTTCAGGTGTTACAATTATAAATACTAATGTATTGTAAATGTACATGTGAGAAATTGCAATGAAATGCAAAGCAAAACTCAAATAATCAAGTAACCTCTACTATGACCGCTCTGTAGAAGAAGGTCTTACAGGTGAAGAAGAGGTAAACTGAATAAGAGTGAAAATGCAGGTTAACTTAAGACTACAGCAAGTGAGATGTAATGCTATAGCATCACTTATGCAAATTATGCCTAATATTATATGTATCTGCCAACATCTGGGGACCAAAATGCAGTGAGTCCATGCAGCTATTTGGTGAACACTAGTCCAGAGTGTATTTACATGACGCAACGGTTAACTTTATGAACAGGCTATGAATTATTACTAGACTGGGAATATAAGGGGTCATTGGCAGTAATAGACAAGAAATCCAGGCAACAAAATTAGTTAACTTGACCAAGCTCACCTGCCTATCCTTCCTATCGCTAACCTTTTCGTACAGGCCTCCATTCACATTTCTTCCTTCATTATTTCAGTACAGAATATTAATGTGCTCTCTTGGAGATCTGTATCTCTACCTCATTGTCTGCTATGCCAGGATGTGACACTAATTTATAATCTGCTCATGAATTCTTCAAATACTTTTCTGTCTGGATAAGTTTTAAAGTATTTTCTGAACTGTCAAAAAGTGGGCTAGTGAGTAATATGAGCATGTTTATCTGTAATTGTGAATAATTTTGCAAATGGCTCACAATGAGAATTGTACTTTAGCTGACCCATTTCTGAATGCAATATCAGACCTAATTATAAAAATAACACAGTCTCCGTACAATCATAATTGGAATGCTTTAAAGTCACTATTATACTGCAAGTCATTTTTGGTAATACCTCTAATTTCTGCTGCTATCCAATTTAGATATTCCTGGCTGACCTTTTATTTCCTTATTCTCGGTGTGCTTTAATCTCAGCTGTAACCTTTCCTTCAGTATATCACTAAGACAGTGTTATTCTCGAGGTGGTCAGACTCATGAGGCTGCTGATATTTTCAGCTGCTGTGAGCTTACAGGAAATGAAAATTACACAATTCACACTTATGCAATAGGAGCTCTTTGGGGGACATTGTTTACTTCAGTTCTTCATTTACTGAAGGAGCTTGGCAAGCCATTAAATGACATAAAGCATATAACAAGAAAGAAGCCTTTACAAAATAATCTAAATCCAAGATAACGCAATGGAAGTTTTCATTAGTTTTTAGAAACAGAATTAAAGGCAAACACTCAGTAATTTTATTTTTGAATATTTGTTACTTTTTTCTTCTCCTAACTTGGATGTTGTTTTGACAGCTGCCTCTTCCCATCCCATCTTATATCTTGAGACTAAAAAAGAACTGTTAATTTTACTCTGTTTTGCATGAATAAAGGGAACTTATTGTGACGGTTCTAAGAGGGAAAATGGAAAGTGGACTCTCTAGATCACGACGACGAACCTCCCACGGACGAGCTGACCAGATAGACCGCCCCCTATACAGGGAGAGTTAGGGGCAGGCCCGTGAAGGACTATCACCATAGAAGCTGGAGGACCAGGACAGGAGGAGACCAAGAAGAGGCGGAAATGGTAGGACCACAGGACTGCAGGGACACAGAACTGGCGGATATGACAGGGACTAAAGGATAGCGAGAACACTGCAGCAACACAGACACTGCCGAAGGACTGCAGAGGCACAGGGACTGACGGAGGTACTGCAGGGGTATGGGGACTGGTGGAGGTGTTGCAGTGAGACAGGGACTAACGGAGGTACTGCAGCGGTACGGGGACTGACGGAGGTACTGCAGCAGTACGGGGACTGACAGAGGTACTGGAAAGACGGGATTAACCCAAGGTCAGAGGGTACGAACTCTCAGAGATCAAGGGTTGCCAGGAGCACTTGAAAGAACAAATGATCATCAGGCACAGAGGGACGGCAGGAAGCAGTTTAAATACATTAAGGCAGCACAGCACTTCCAGGTACCAGTCCTCCAGAACCATAGAGAGGACGAAAAGGAACGCCGACAGAAGATTAAAAGTGTGCACGCGCAGCTCTGAACCTGGTATGCGTGCGCACACGAGAAGCAGAGACCAGAAGCGAGCGCAGAGGGAAAGAAGCTGCAGAAGGAGAGGCGCACCGGGACGCTGAAGACAGGTAAGTATGACAGGGCTGAGGAGGCAGCAGCAGCAGTATGATAGTACCCCCATCTTTACATCCCTCCCTCTTCTTTAGGCCGGAAAGAAACTTAGCTGAAATTCGAGGAGCCTGAATATTCTCTCGAGGCTCCCAGGATCTCTCCTCAGGCCCGAAACCCTTCCAGTCGACCAAAAACAAAGTTCTACCTCTAATTTTTTTCATGGCCAAAATGTCCTTAACCTCAAAAACATTATCTGCGGAAACAGGCGAAGGTGAAGAAAGAGTTAAGGTATGAGACTGATTAAAAACTACAGGCTTAAGGAGAGATACATGAAAGGAATTAGGGATACGAAGAGAGGCAGGTAATTTAAGTTTGTAAGAAACGTTGTTAATACGTGCCAAAACCTCGAAAAGGACTAATATAACGGGGACCAAGTTTATGTGAAGGGATTTTAAGGCGAATAAATCTAGAAGAAAGCCAGACCTTGTCCCCAGGATGGAAAACAGGAGAATCGAGGCGCCTTTTATCTGCATGCCTCTTCATCCTATGCTGAGCTAGTTCGAGAGCAGACTTGGTCTCCTGCCAGACCCTGGAGTATTCTCTAGACAGAAGATCTGCTGCTGTCACAGTAGAGACAGGAGGAACCGGTAGAGGAAGACCAGGATGTTGTACGTAGAGAACAAAAAATGGAGATTTGGTAGAAGCTTCGCTGGTGTGATTATTATAAGAAAACTCGGCCCATGGTAGTAATTCAGACCAATCACTCTGATGAGCTTTGGAGAAATGCTGGAGATAAGTAACCAGGATCTGATTGGTATGCTCCTCTTGGCCGTTGGACTGTGGATGATAGGCCGATGAAAAATCAAGCAAAATGTTCAATGACTTACAGAGCGATCTCCAGAATTGAGTGGTGAACTGAACTCCATGGTCAGAAACAATGTGCTGTGGAAGACCATGAATGCGAAAAATATGTTGAACAAAAATCTTTGCCAATTCAGGAGCCGAAGGCAGACCAGGGAGAGCAATGAAATGTGCCATTTTAGAAAAACGGTCCACAACCACGAGGATGACGGTACAACCACAGGAATGAGGCAGATCAGTTAAGAAATCCATTGCAATATGTTGCCACGGAGCAGTAGGCACCGAAAAATGGAAGAAGAAGCCTGGAAGGTAGCCACCTGGGTACTTTGTTCTTGGCACAGGAAGGACAAGAGACGACAAAAGCTCGGATATCCTTCAAAAGAGTCCGCCACCAGTTGTAGCGACATATTAGATCAAGAGTTTTCTTGAAACCGACATGGCCCGCCAGCTTTTAGGCATGTCCCCAGAGTAACACACGTCTCCTGTTCCTCTCAGAAACGAAAGTCTTACCCGGAGGTAAAGAGGTCATAGAGACCAGAGCAAGTGTGATGATTCTAGCGGGATCAATGATGTGTGAGGATTCCTCCTCAGCGTCCACCGACAAGAAGGACCATGATAAAGCGTCAGCTTTGACGTTCTTTTCACCAGGCAGGAAGCAAAGTTCAAAGTCAAATCGGGCAAAGAACAAGGCCCACCTGGCCTGTCATGGATTCAGTCGGTGCGCAGAACGGATGTATGCCAAATTCTTATGATCCATAAAGATAACAAAGGGATGTAAGGCTCCTTCCAACAGACACCTCCACTCCTCCAATGCCAATTTAATGGCCAAAAGTTCTCTGTCACCAATGGAATAATTTCTTTCATAAGACGAGAAACTCTTGGTGAAGAAACCACAGGGCACCAGACACCAGAAGAGGACTTCTGAGAAAGCACAGCTCCGGCTTCAATAGCAGAGGCGTCAACCTCTAGGAAGAAGGGTTTGTTAGCTTCAGGGCGATGGAGTAAAGGAGCGGAGACGAATGTTGCTTTGAGAGAGTGGAAAGCCCTT
This sequence comes from Ranitomeya imitator, assembly GCF_032444005.1. Lineage (NCBI taxonomy): Eukaryota > Metazoa > Chordata > Amphibia > Anura > Dendrobatidae > Ranitomeya > Ranitomeya imitator. The sequence goes on from NC_091282.1 coordinate 274,192,460, forward strand.
TCAGCCTCTACTGGCCAAAGATGAGGATTGGAGCCCTTCTTTATCAAGGAGGAGATGGAAGCTGACAAGGAGGAGAAGTGAGGAATAAACTGCCGATAGTAATTTGCAAATCCTAGAAAACGTTGAATTGCCTTAACCTCAAGGGGATGTGGCCAGTTGAGTATGGCAGAAACTTTACCCAGATCCATACACAGACCAGAGTCGGAGATGATGAAACCCAAGGATGGCAGGGACGACTGTTCGAAGGCACACTTCTCAAGTTTTGCATACAGACGATTCTCCCTCAGATGGAGAAGAACTTGCCGCACATGTCTCCTATGAGAAAGCAGATCCGGTGAAAACACAAGGATGACGTCCAGATACACCACAACACAGGTGTAAACTAGGTCCCGAAAAACATCATTCACCAACTCTTGAAAAACTGCAGGAGCATTACATAAGCCGAAAAGCATCACCAAATACTCATAATGACCGTCTCTGGTGTTAAACGCAGTCTTCCATTCGTCGCCCGAACGAATTCGGATCAAGTTGTAAGCCCCTGTGAGATCCAGTTTACTGAAGATTAGTGTTGAGCATTCCGATACCGCAAGTATCGGGTATCGGCCGATATTTGCGGTATCGGAATTCCGATACTGAATTCCGATACTTCCCGCGTATCGGATACCGGAATCGGAAGTTCCCAGAATTCAAATTGAACGCAGCAGCCAATGAGGAATGAATGAAAGTGTGGGCACATCCTGTTTAGCATGGTGGGCATGTAAGTACTGGCAAGGCTGGGATTGGCTGCTGAAATGATGTCACTCTGCACTATAAAAAAGCGCTGCCGCCATTTTGCGCTCACTCTGCTGTGATTTCAGTTAGGGACAGGACGCTGTGTTCTAACTGAGGGCCAGTCGAGCTAGCTAATTGCTTTATTTTCCTTTCCAAAGGCTAATTTAGCAAAACGCTGTGTGTTCTTCACTGTTCACCTTGCTCTTGCCTTGCAGCGCTGTTTTAACAGCGTTCTGCAAGGTCTCTGTGTGTGTGTGTGTGTGCAGCTCACTCTGTAGTCTGTGTGCAGCCATATACCCGGTTGTATTCAGCTCAGGGGGGGTTCACACTGCCTCACACAGTTGTTCTTTTTTGCTCTTAGTGCAGCCTGCTGCACATTTTTTCTCAAATTTCCTATTAGTGTTTTTCCACCAGTCTCCAGCTCTATTGTGGAAAAACACTACATAGGATAACCTAGAGGGGGTTTTTTGGGCCTTGCAGCGCCGTTTACGGCTGTCTGCACGGTCTCCGTGTGAGCCCAGCTCGCCCTGTAGTCTGTGTGCAGCCATAGCCGGTTGGATTCAGCTCAGGGTTCGTTACTGGCTCATACCTTGAGAAAAATTTTCCTTTTTTTCAAATAGTGCAGCCTGTTTAAAATTTGAAAAAAAAAATTCCTATTAGTGTCTTTCCACTCGTATCCAGCTAAATAGTGGAAAAACACTATATAGGATAACCTAGAGGAGGGTTTTTTGGCCTTGCAGCGCCGTTTACGGCTGTCTGCACGGTCTCCGTGTGAGCCCAGCTCGCCCTGTAGTCTGTGTGCAGCCATAGCCGGTTGGATTCAGCTCAGGGTTCGTTACTGGCTCATACCTTGAGAAAAATTTTCCTTTTTTTCAAATAGTGCAGCCTGTTTAAAATTTGAAAAAAAAAATTCCTATTAGTGTCTTTCCACTCGTATCCAGCTAAATAGTGGAAAAACACTATATAGGATAACCTAGAGGAGGGTTTTTTGGCCTTGCAGCGCCGTTTACGGCTGTCTGCACGGTCTCCGTGTGAGCCCAGCTCGCCCTGTAGTCTGTGTGCAGCCATAGCCGGTTGGATTCAGCTCAGGGTTCGTTACTGGCTCATACCTTGAGAAAAATTTTCCTTTTTTTCAAATAGTGCAGCCTGTTTAAAATTTGAAAAAAAAAAAAATTCCTATTAGTGTCTTTCCACCAGTCTCCAGCTCAATTGTGGAAAAACACTACATAGGATAACCTAGAGGTTTTTTTGGGGGCCTTGCAGCGCCGTTTACGGCTGTCTGCACGGTCTCTGTGTGAGCGCAGCTCGCCCTGTAGTCTGTGTGCAGCCATAGCCGGTTGGATTCAGCTCAGGGTGCGTTACTGCCTCATACCTTGAAAAACAATTTCCTTTTTTTCAAATAGTGCAGCCAGTTTAAAATTTGAAAAAAAAAATTCCTATTAGTGTCTTTCCACTTGTATCCAGCTAAATAGTGGAAAAACACTATATAGGATAACCTAGAGGAGGGTTTCTTGGCCTTGCAGCGCCGTTTACGGCTGTCTGCACGGTCTCCGTGTGATTTAAACTAGCTCTGTAGCCCGATCTGCACCAAAAAAAAGGTTAAGTTCACCAAACACAACTTACACTTGTGTAGGCCACATTTGAAAAATAATAAAGTTTAGTCCACAATTTACAACATTAGTGTTTCTTACACCTGTTAGGAGGAGCATTACAGGAATAAGCACACTAAGGCCTTAGTACTTTTCTGCTTATCTTTATCTGTCAACCAAGATGAAGAGGGCAGGGAGTAAGGCACGTGGGCGTGGGCGCGGAGCAGGGAGAGGAGCAGGGAGAGGACGTGGTGATTCTGTGCCTGCTGCGGGCGCCGGTGACTCGTCGTCACTCAGTTTCAGCAGGGAACAGTCCTTCATGCGCAGCTTTGTCGGAGAGCGCCGTGCACCGCTGCTGCGTGAAGACCAAATTGAAGCCGTTGTCGGGTGGATGGCAGCTAACGCCTCGGCATCGACTTCAGTTAGTGCCACATCCTCTCAGGCACAGAGCACTGGAGAGCAGCCATCTGTCTCTTCACCACCTGCCAAATTGGCCAGGCAGTCAGAGAGCCCAGGACAGGAGCCGTCTCTACTTCTGTTCTCTGAATCTCTTGGCTTGGAAACAGGGGGCCAGCCAAGCAGCATTGGAGAAATGGAAGAAGAGGCAGTGTGCAGTGATGCCCAACACCTTTTTCTCTCTGACTCTGAAGAGGCAGGTGGGCCAGTGCCTCCGGTGACCACAGCGCAGTACGCATCTGATGATGAAACTCAGGTGCCGCTTTCTCGTGCGTACTGTGCTGCTGAGACTACCCAGGAGGAGCAGTTGGTGGCAGAGGGTAGTGGAGATGATGAGGTCCTTGACCCATCGTGGCGTGAGGAACAGGAAGGTGGTGGGAGCAGCTCAGAGGAAGAGCTTCCTCTTACGGGCCAAAGAGGGAGAGGGAGGGGGAAGACTGCGGAGCCTGTAGCCTCCACTTTGGCACCCGTTAGGAGCCTGTCTCTTTCCAAAGCCAAAAAGGGCGCTCCCAAGACTTGCAGTGCCTGGTCCTTTTTTGACACAGTTGCAGATGACATTTGTTTTGTCAAATGCAAGCTGTGTCATCATAAAGTAAAAAGAGGGAAAAATGTCAGCAACCTCAATACCACAAATATGTGGAAACATGTGCGGACCAGGCACGCGGTGGAGTTACAGAAACACACTGAAGATGTAGGCCAACCAACAGCGGCAGCTACCACCTCTTCAGCTCGTGTTGCCTCTTCCTCCAGCTCACGCACAGCTGGTTTGGCTTCCTCCCAGAGACCTTGTGTAATTCCACCCACAGCACCACCTTCCCAGTCATCCTCACACTCCCAGTCTACTCTACAGCCATCGGTAGTACAGGCATGGGAGAAAAGGCGGGCATTCTCGGCCAACCACCCCCGAGCACAGGCTCTGAATGCAGGCATTGCCAAACTGTTGTCCCTGGAAATGCTCTCGTTCAGGCTGGTGGAGACTGACAGCTTCCGTGACTTGATGGCATTGGCAGTCCCACAGTACAAGGTGCCCAGCCGCTTTTACTTCAGCAGGCAGGCTGTCCCTGCCCTGCACAGGCATGTTGAGGCAAACATAAAACATGCGCTACTGAACGCCGTCAGTAGCAAGGTCCACCTCACCACCGATGCGTGGACCAGTCAGCATGGACAGGGGCGATATGTTTCCCTCACTGCCCATTGGGTTAATGTTGTTGAGCCAGGTACAGATCGTGCGAGTGGCGCAGGACGTGTCCTGCCCACTCCAAGGATTGCAGGAATCCAGTCTGTACGCATCGACTCCTCCTCTTACACCAGTTCCTCTGATTCCTCTCTGCAGGATCCGTCACAGTCCACCCCCACATGGACCCGTGAACGTTTACCTATGACCGACATGAGCACAGCCGTGGCCAAACGTCAGCAGGCCGTCTTGAAACTAGTTTCATTGGGGCATCGAAGCCACACAGCGCAGGAGCTCTGGAATGCCATAAAGCAGGAGAGCGATGTGTGGTTACTGCCAGCGAATCTCCAGCCAGGCATGGTAGTGTGTGACAATGGCCGAAATCTGGTGGCAGCTTTGGCCCTTGGCAACCTCACTCACATCCCATGTCTGGCACATGTGCTCAATTTGGTTGTGCAGAGTTTTCTGAGGGACTATCCGGATCTTGATGCCCTGCTGCACAAGGTCCGCCTAGAGTGTGCTCACTTGCGGCGTTCCAGCTTGGCCAGATCCCGCATTGCTGCTCTGCAGCGCCGATTCCGCCTTCCGGAACACCGCATCATATGTGACCTACCTACCCGGTGGAATTCCACGTTACATATGTTGGAGCGGTTGTGTGAGCAGCAGCAAGCAGTTATGGAGTACCAGCTGCATCAGGCGCAAAGAAGTCGCAGTCAGCGCCGATCAGACTTCACAACCACAGAGTGGGCCACTATGAAGGACGTCTGCCAGGTTTTGCGTCCTTTTGATTATTCCACGCGGATGGCAAGTGCAGATGATGCACTAGTCAGCATGACTGTCCCCCTTATCTGCCTGCTTCAGCAAACTTTGCAAGGGTTAAGGGATGATGTGGTGGAAGAGGTGGAGGATGAGGAGTCACCTTTTCCATCAGCTTCTGGAGAGTCAGCGCCACGTGGTTCCTCACAAAGGGGTACGCAGGGGCCAATTTGTGAGGAGGATGAGGAGGAGTCAATGGAGGAGGAAGAGCTCCGTCCAGAGGAGGGAGCGACACAATTGTCCAGTGGTCAGTGTGTACAGCGAGGGTGGGGTGATGACGAGCGGGCAGAGATCATGTCTCAAGCAGGGGACAGCGTTTCTGGGCCGGTTGGCACTCTGCAGCACATGGTGGATTTCATGCTGCAGTGCCTGAGAAACGACCGCCGCATCGACCACATTCTCAACATGCCTGATTATTGGGTGTTCACCCTCCTCGATCCTCGCTACCGGGACAACGTCCAAAACCTCATCCCTGCGTTGACCCGGGAGCGTAAATTGCGGGAGTACCACGACACACTGGTGAATTCCATCATCTTCTCCTGTCCAACTGAGAGGAGTGCTGCTAGTGCTTTACAAAGCAGCTCAGTGCGTCGAGGCAGTGGGGGAGGCTCTGCCCAAAGAGGGAGCAGAAGCAGTGCCTCTGCCCAAGGCAAGCCCAGTATGGCACAACTCTGGCACACTTTTGTGTGCCCGCCCCAAATGTCTACACCATCACCGGCGGCTCCAGTCAGCAGGAGGCAACGGTTCCGTCAGATGGTGACAGACTACATGGCTTGCCCTCTTACTGTACTCCCAGACGGCTCTTCCCCGTTCAAGTTTTGGGTCTCTAAGCTGGATACATGGCCAGAGCTAAGCCAGTATGCATTGGAGGTGCTGGCTTGCCCTGCGGCTAGTGTCTTATCGGAACGTGTCTTTAGTGCCGCAGGTGGTGTACTAACAGACCGTCGCATGCGACTATCCTCCGATAACGTTGACCGGCTTACTTTCCTGAAAATGAACCAGGCCTGGATCTCGCAGGAATTTGCCACTCCTCTGCCTGATTAAGTAATTGGGTGTCATCCAGGTCTCCTGCTGTGTTCATCTTTCTACCACCTGAACTGCTATTCCTGGGCTCCAACACCGCCAGTTGCGGCTCAGAAGTGCAGGCTGCACAGTAAAAACATACGACCCAGTGTTATTGGGTTTCAGTAACGTCAGCTGATCCCCAGCTGTGTAGCCGGCAATGTGTCCTGCGACCGCCACGCTGGCACAACAACCTAAATGTAAGGGAACCTGTCCCCCCCCCCCCCCGTCGTTTGTTACTGAAAGAGCCATCTTGTGCAGCAGTAATGCTGCACAAGGAAAAGGTAGCTCTTTTTTTTTAGCTCTTTGCACACGCAGAACTTAACACTTATAAAATGTGTTCACTGATACCGTTATACCGTCCCGGAGCTGGGACTTTCCTTCGTAATGTGACGCAGCACAGCCGTCATTCCTACCCCCTTGGTGCCATGCGCTGCCTCCTCAGCGTTGTTTTAAGCTGTCACGGAGCCTGCGCTGTTCTGTTATCCCTTGGGCATGCCCTATTTGCGCTGCCTGTCTTCTGACATAATTTGGTGTCAGGCTGGCTGCGCCTGTGCGGCCGCGGTGCCCGAGATCCCGCCTCGCAGTGTCTTCTGATTGAGTCACACTGCGGGCCTGGGATCCATGGGCATGCGCAGTGCATATCTTCCCCTCGGGCTCTCGCTCATTTCCCTCCGCCTTCTTTAGACTGTGCGCCGTCAGCTGATCCCTAGCATGCCACGGCCGTGACACCGCACAGTCTGAAGAAGAGGGAAGGAGGGGAGTGAGAGTCGAGGTTATGCACTGTGCATGCCCATGGTTCCAAGGCCCGCAGTGGGATTACGTTAGATGAGACTGCGAGGTGGGATCTGGAGCAGCGTGGACGCACAGGCACTGACAGCCTGACACCAAATTATGTCAGAAGACAGGCAGCGCTAATTGGGCATGGCCAAGGGCTAACAGAACAGCGCAGGCTCCGTGGCAGCTTAAAACAACGCTGAGGAGGCAGCGCACGGCATCAAGGGGATAGGAATGACAGCTGTGCTGTGTCCCATTACGAAGGAAATTCGCACCTCCGGAACGGTTTAACGGTATAAAGGGACACATTTTTAGTGTTTACTTCGGTGTTTGCAAGGAGCATAATTAAAAGAGCAACCTTTTCCTTTTGCATCCTTAGTGCTGCACAACATGGCTCTTTCAGCTACAAACGTCTTGGGGGGGGGGGTTAAAGGTTTCCTTTCAACTTGCTCCAATCAGGCTTCGGCCTACACTCTGTTCCTCTGCTCCTCCTGCTGTCCCTGGGCTCTAACACCGCCAGTTGGTGCCTGGAAGTGCTGTGTGCACAGTCAACAGTCGCTCCTCTGTTATTGGGGTTCAGTAACGTCAGCTGATCCCCAGCTGTGTGTGCGGCAATACCTCCAATCTGCTCCTCCTGCTGTCCCTGGGCTCTAACACCGCCAGTTGGTGCCTGGAAGTGCTGTGTGCACAGTCAACAGTCGCTCCTCTGTTATTGGGGTTCAGTAACGTCAGCTGATCCCCAGCTGTGTGTGCGGCAATACCTCCAATCTGCTCCTCCTGCTGTCCCTGGGCTCTAACACCGCCAGTTGGTGCCTGGAAGTGCTGTGTGCACAGTCAACAGTCGCTCCTCTGTTATTGGGGTTCAGTAACGTCAGCTGATCCCCAGCTGTGTATCCGGCAACGTGTCATGCGACCGCCACGCTGGCACAACTAAAATGTAAGGGGACCTGTCCCCCCCCCCCCTAGGCGTTTGTTACTGAAAGAGCCACCATGTGCAGCACTAATACTGCACAAGGGAAAGGTCGCTCTTGAAATTATGCTCCTTGCAAACGCTGAACTACACACTCATGTAATGTGTCCCCTCACACCGTCCAACCGTCCCGGAGGTGGGACTTTCCTTTGTAATGTGACGCAGCACAGCCGTCATTGCTACCCCCTTGGCACCGTGCGCTGCCTCCTTAGCGTTGTTTGATTCCGTCATGGACCCTGCGCTGTTATGTTATCCCTTGGCCATGCACAGTTTGCGCTGCCCGTCCTCTGACATCATTTGTTGTCGTCCTGGCTGCGCCTGTGCGTCCACGCTGCCCGAAATCACACCTCGCAGTGTCGTCTAATGTGATCCCACAGTGGGCCTGGTATCCATGGCCATGCGCAGTGCATATACTAGCCTCTCACTCCCCTTCTTCACGCTTCTTCAGACTAGGCGGCGTCAGCTGATCCCTAATAGCATGCCACGGCCGTGACGCCGCACAGTCTGAAGAAGCAGGAAGGAGGTGAGTGAGAGGCGATGATATGCACTGCGCATGCCCATGGATCCCTGGCCCGCAGTGGGACTACATTAGATGACACTGCAAGGTTGGATCTCGGGCAGCTTGGACGCACAGGCACTGCCAGCCTGACACCTACATGATGTCAGAAGACGGGCACCGCTAACTGTGCATGGCCAAGGGATAACATTACAGTGCGGGCTCCGTGACAGAACCAAACAACGTTGAGGAGGTGGTGCCCGGCACCAAGGGGGTTGGAATGACGGCTGTGCTGTGTCACATTACAAAGGAAAGTCCCACTTCCGGGATGGTTTGACGGTGTGAGGGGACACATTATATGAGTGTGTACTTCAGCGTTTGCAAGGAGCATAATTTTCGGAGCCACCATTTTCCATGTGCAGTATTACTGCTGTACAAGATGGCTCTTTCAGCAACAAATGCCTGGGGGGGGGGTTAAAGGTTCCCTTTCAACTTGCTCCACTGCAGGCTTCGGCCTACACTCTGCTCCTCTTTGATTCCCTGGGTTTCAACACTGTCAGTTGCCACCTGGAAGTGTTGTCTACACAGAAAAAAACACTAGGTGATGTGTCAGTGGGGTTCAGCACCGCCAGCTGTTCCCCTGCTGTGTAGTCGGCAACGTGTCCAGCACAAGCCACGCTGGCACAACAGAACAAAAGCTGCCACCAGTGCAGGCTTCGGCCTACACTCTGCTCCTCTCCTCCTCCTGCTGACCCTGGGCTCAAACACCGCTAGTTTTTGCCCGGAAGTGCTAGCTGCACAGAGAAAAACACCAGCCAATGTGTTAGTGGGGTTCAGCAACGCCAGCTGTTCCCCTGCTGTGTAGCCGGCAACGTGACCTGCAAACGCCATGCAGGCACAGGAACTGAAATTAAAAGGGAACCTGGCCCCACCCCCCCAGGTGTTTCTATGTATAACAGCCACCTAGTACAGCAGTACTGCTGCATTTGTACAAGGTGGCTGACTTTTTCTCCTTGCCCACGTGGAACTCAACACGTACAAAATGTGTCTCATTGAGACCATTCCACTGTCCCTGAGGTGTGACTTTCCTTTGTAATGATACGCAGCACCCCCCTTGGTAGCGTTTCCCGTCTTTTGTCATCATGGTTAGCTGGCTGCGCCTGTGCATCCGCCCTGCTAGAAACAACGCCCCTCGTTGTCATATTTATTTTGTCAGCGAGGGTGTGGTTTATGGGCACGAGCAGTGCATATGTTCGCCTGTCTTAACTCATCTCCTTCCGCCTTCTTCAGACTGTGCGGCCTCCTGGCCGTGGTAGGCGATAAGGGATCAGCTGAGGCCGCCCAGTCTGGAGCAGGTGTAAGGACATGTGTAAGCGGCAAACCTATTTACTGCACAAGGCCACGAATCCCAGCCACGCAGTGTGATTTTTTGAAAACACACTGTGGGTCTGGGATTCATGTCCATCGCTAACCGCAACGGCCGACATGAAATGAGGTCAGAAGACAGGAAGCGCTCACAGCGCATGGCCAAGGGATCACAATAGCGCAGACTCCTGTACAGCAAATAACAACGCTCAGGAATCTGCGCCCAGTACCTAGGTGCAAATTTTGACACCTGTGCTGCGTCTCGTTAAAAAGACAAGTCACGCCTCCACAACTGTTTGACAGTATAATGGGCTAAATAGTGTACGTGTTTTAGTCAGCGTGTGCAAGGAGCAAAACAAATAGAGCAACCTTTTACTTGTGCAGCATTAATGCTGCACAAGGTGTGGCTCTTGTACCTTGCAACACCTGAGGGGGGGGTTAAAGGTAACCTTTGAAATTGGTTCAACTAGGCTTCGGCCTACACTCTGCTCCTCTACTCCTCCTGCTGACCCTGGGCTCAAACACCGCTAGTTTTTGCCCGGAAATGCTAGCTGCACAGAGAAAAACACCAGCCAATGTGTTAGTGGGGTTCAGCACCGCCAGCTGTTCCCCTGCTGTGTAGTCGGCAACGTGTCCAGCACAAGCCACGCTGGCACAACAGAACAAAAGCTGCCACCAGTGCAGGCTTCGGCCTACACTTTGCTCCTCTCCTCCTCCTGCTGACCCTGGGCTCAAACAACGCCAGTTTCTGCCCGGACATGCTAGCTGCACAGAGAAAAACACCAGCCAATGTGTTAGTGGGGTTCAGCACCGCCTGCTGTTCCCCCGCTGTGTAGCCGGCATCGTGTCCAGCACAAGCCACGCTGGCACAACCGACCAAAAGCTGCCACCAGTGCAGGCTTCGGCCTACACTTTGCTCCTCTCCTCCTCCTCCTGCTGACCCTGGGCTCTAACACCGCTAGTTTTTGCCCGGACATGCAATCTGCACAGAGAAAAACACCAGTCAATGTGTCAGTGGGGTTCAGCAACGCCAGCTGTTCCCCTGCTGTGTAGCTTGCAACGTGACCTGCAAACGCCACGCAGGCACATGAACTGAAATTGAAGGGAGCCTGCCCCCCACCCACAGGTGTTTCTATGTATATCAGCCACCTTGTACAGCAGTACTGCTGCATTTGTACGAGGTGGCTGACTTTTTCTCCTTGCCCACGTGGAACTCAACACGTACAAAATGTGTCTCATTAGAGACCATTACAATGTCCCTGAGGTGTGACTTTCCTTTGTAATGACACGCAGCACCACCCTTGTTAGCGCTGCCCGTCTTTTGACATCATTGGTTAGCTGGCTGCGCCTGTGCATCTCCCCTGCTCGAAACAACGGCCCTCGGTGTCTTATTTTTTTGGACAGCGAGGGTGTGATTGATGGGCATGTGCAGTGCATATGTTTGCCTGTGTTCACTCATCTCCTTCCGCCTTCTTCAGACTGGGTGTCCTCATGGCCGCGGCAGGCGATAAGGGATCAGATGAGGCCGCCCAGTCTGAAGCAGGTGTAAGGACATGTGTGAGCGGCAAACATATTTAGTGCACCAGGGCACGAATCCCAGCACCGCAGTGTGATTTTTTAAAAACACACTGTGGGTCTGGGATTCATGTCCATCGCTAACCGCAACGGCCGACATGAAATGAGGTCAGAAGACAGGAAGCGCTCACAGCGCATGGCCAAGGGATCACAATAGCGCAGACTCCTGTACAGCAAATAACAACGCTCAGGAATCTGCGCCCAGTACCTAGGTGCAAATTTTGACACCTGTGCTGCGTCTCGTTAAAAAGACAAGTCACGCCTCCACAACTGTTTGACAGTATAATGGGCTAAATAGTGTACGTGTTTTAGTCAGCGTGTGCAAGGAGCAAAACAAATAGAGCAACCTTTTACTTGTGCAGCATTAATGCTGCACAAGGTGTGGCTCTTGTACCTTGCAACACCTGAGGGGGGGGTTAAAGGTAACCTTTGAAATTGGTTCAACTAGGCTTCGGCCTACACTCTGCTCCTCTACTCCTCCTGCTGACCCTGGGCTCAAACACCGCTAGTTTTTGCCCGGAAATGCTAGCTGCACAGAGAAAAACACCAGCCAATGTGTTAGTGGGGTTCAGCACCGCCAGCTGTTCCCCTGCTGTGTAGTCGGCAACGTGTCCAGCACAAGCCACGCTGGCACAACCGACCAAAAGCTGCCACCAGTGCAGGCTTCGGCCTACACTTTGCTCCTCTCCTCCTCCTGCTGACCCTGGGCTCAAACAACGCCAGTTTCTGCCCGGACATGCTAGCTGCACAGAGAAAAACACCAGCCAATGTGTTAGTGGGGTTCAGCACCGCCTGCTGTTCCCCCGCTGTGTAGCCGGCATCGTGTCCAGCACAAGCCACGCTGGCACAACCGACCAAAAGCTGCCACCAGTGCAGGCTTCGGCCTACACTTTGCTCCTCCATCCTCCTCCTGCTGACCCTGGGCTCTAACACCGCTAGTTTTTGCCCGGACATGCAATCTGCACAGAGAAAAACACCAGTCAATGTGTCAGTGGGGTTCAGCAACGCCAGCTGTTCCCCTGCTGTGTAGCTTGCAACGTGACCTGCAAACGCCACGCAGGCACATGAACTGAAATTGAAGGGAGCCTGCCCCCCACCCCCCCAGGTGTTTCTATGTATAACAGCCACCTTGTACAGCAGTACTGCTGCATTTGTACAAGGTGGCTGACTTTTTCTCCTTGCCCACGTGGAACTCAACACGTACAAAATGTGTCTCATTAGAGACCATTACAATGTCCCTGAGGTGTGACTTTCCTTTGTAATGACACGCAGCACCACCCTTGTTAGCGCTGCCCGTCTTTTGACATCATTGGTTAGCTGGCTGCGCCTGTGCATCTCCCCTGCTCGAAACAACGGCCCTCGGTGTCTTATTTTTTTGGACAGCGAGGGTGTGATTGATGGGCATGTGCAGTGCATATGTTTGCCTGTGTTCACTCATCTCCTTCCGCCTTCTTCAGACTGGGTGTCCTCATGGCCGCGGCAGGCGATAAGGGATCAGATGAGGCCGCCCAGTCTGAAGCAGGTGTAAGGACATGTGTGAGCGGCAAACATATTTAGTGCACCAGGGCACGAATCCCAGCACCGCAGTGTGATTTTTTAAAAACACACTGTGGGTCTGGGATTCATGTCCATCGCTAACCGCAACGGCCGACATGAAATGAGGTCAGAAGACAGGAAGCGCTCACAGCGCATGGCCAAGGGATCACAATAGCGCAGACTCCTGTACAGCAAATAACAACGCTCAGGAATCTGCGCCCAGTACCTAGGTGCAAATTTTGACACCTGTGCTGCGTCTCGTTAAAAAGACAAGTCACGCCTCCACAACTGTTTGACAGTATAATGGGCTAAATAGTGTACGTGTTTAATTCAGCGTGTGCAAGGAGCAAAATTAAATAGAGCAACCTTTGACTTGTGCATCATTAATGCTGTTCAAGGTGTGGCTCTTGTACCTTGCAACACCTGAGGGGGGGGTTAAAGGTAACCTTTGAAATTGGTTCAACTAGGCTTCGGCCTACACTCTGCTCCTCTACTCCTCCTGCTGACCCTGGGCTCAAACACCGCTATTTTTTGCCCGGAAATGCTAGCTGCACAGAGAAAAACACCAGCCAATGTGTTAGTGGGGTTCAGCACCGCCAGCTGTTCCCCTGCTGTGTAGTCGGCAACGTGTCCAGCACAAGCCACGCTGGCACAACCGACCAAAAGCTGCCACCAGTGCAGGCTTCGGCCTACACTTTGCTCCTCTCCTCCTCCTGCTGACCCTGGGCTCAAACAACGCCAGTTTCTGCCCGGACATGCTAGCTGCACAGAGAAAAACACCAGCCAATGTGTTAGTGGGGTTCAGCACCGCCAGCTGTTCCCCCGCTGTGTAGCCGGCATCGTGTCCAGCACAAGCCACGCTGGCACAACCGACCAAAAGCTGCCACCAGTGCAGGCTTCGGCCTACACTTTGCTCCTCTCCTCCTCCTCCTGCTGACCCTGGGCTCTAACACCGCTAGTTTTTGCCCGGACATGCAATCTGCACAGAGAAAAACACCAGTCAATGTGTCAGTGGGGTTCAGCAACGCCAGCTGTTCCCCTGCTGTGTAGCTTGCAACGTGACCTGCAAACGCCACGCAGGCACATGAACTGAAATTGAAGGGAGCCTGCCCCCCACCCCCCCAGGTGTTTCTATGTATAACAGCCACCTTGTACAGCAGTACTGCTGCATTTGTACAAGGTGGCTGACTTTTTCTCCTTGCACACGTGGAACTCAACAAGTACAAAATGTGTCTCATTACAGACCATTACAATGTCCCTGAGGTGTGACTTTCCTTTTTAATGACACGCAGCACCCCCATTGTTAGCGCTGCCCGTCTCCTGACATCATTGGTTGGCTGGCTGTGCCTGTGCGTCCCCCCTGCCCGACACAACGCCCCCCGTTGTCTCATATATTTTGACTGCGAGGGTGTGATTGATGGGCACGAGCAGTGCATATGTTCCCCTGTTTTCACTCCCCTCCTTCCGCCTTCTTCTGACTGTGCGGCCTCATGGCCGCGGCATGCGATAAGGGATCAGCTGAGGCCGCCCAGTCTGAAGCAGGTGTAAGGACATGTGTGAGCGGCGAACATATTTACTGCACAAGGCCACGAATCCCAGCACCGCAGTGTGACTTTAGGAAAAGCCACTGTGGGTCTGGGATTTATGGCCATCGTTAACCGCACCGGCCAACATGAAATGAGGTCATGAGACGGCCTGCACTAACAGGGTATTGCCAAGGGATAACACAAGAGCGCAGACTCCTGTACAGCAAATAACAACGCTCAGGAATCTGCGCCCAGTACCTAGGTGCAAATTTTGACACCTGTGCTGCGTCTCGTTAAAAAGACAAGTCACGCCTCCACAACTGTTTGACAGTATAATGGGCTAAATAGTGTACGTGTTTAATTCAGCGTGTGCAAGGAGCAAAATTAAATAGAGCAACCTTTGACTTGTGCATCATTAATGCTGTTCAAGGTGTGGCTCTTGTACCTTGCAACACCTGAGGGGGGGGTTAAAGGTAACCTTTGAAATTGGTTCAACTAGGCTTCGGCCTACACTCTGCTCCTCTACTCCTCCTGCTGACCCTGGGCTCAAACACCGCTATTTTTTGCCCGGAAATGCTAGCTGCACAGAGAAAAACACCAGCCAATGTGTTAGTGGGGTTCAGCACCGCCAGCTGTTCCCCTGCTGTGTAGTCGGCAACGTGTCCAGCACAAGCCACGCTGGCACAACAGAACAAAAGCTGCCACCAGTGCAGGCTTCGGCCTACACTTTGCTCCTCTCCTCCTCCTGCTGACCCTGGGCTCAAACAACGCCAGTTTCTGCCCGGACATGCTAGCTGCACAGAGAAAAACACCAGCCAATGTGTTAGTGGGGTTCAGCACCGCCAGCTGTTCCCCCGCTGTGTAGCCGGCATCGTGTCCAGCACAAGCCACGCTGGCACAACCGACCAAAAGCTGCCACCAGTGCAGGCTTCGGCCTACACTTTGCTCCTCTCCTCCTCCTCCTGCTGACCCTGGGCTCTAACACCGCTAGTTTTTGCCCGGACATGCAATCTGCACAGAGAAAAACACCAGTCAATGTGTCAGTGGGGTTCAGCAACGCCAGCTGTTCCCCTGCTGTGTAGCTTGCAACGTGACCTGCAAACGCCACGCAGGCACATGAACTGAAATTGAAGGGAGCCTGCCCCCCACCCCCCCAGGTGTTTCTATGTATAACAGCCACCTTGTACAGCAGTACTGCTGCATTTGTACAAGGTGGCTGACTTTTTCTCCTTGCACACGTGGAACTCAACAAGTACAAAATGTGTCTCATTACAGACCATTACAATGTCCCTGAGGTGTGACTTTCCTTTTTAATGACACGCAGCACCCCCATTGTTAGCGCTGCCCGTCTCCTGACATCATTGGTTGGCTGGCTGTGCCTGTGCGTCCCCCCTGCCCGACACAACGCCCCCCGTTGTCTCATATATTTTGACTGCGAGGGTGTGATTGATGGGCACGAGCAGTGCATATGTTCCCCTGTTTTCACTCCCCTCCTTCCGCCTTCTTCTGACTGTGCGGCCTCATGGCCGCGGCATGCGATAAGGGATCAGCTGAGGCCGCCCAGTCTG
Organism: Ranitomeya imitator; assembly: GCF_032444005.1. Classification (NCBI taxonomy): domain Eukaryota; kingdom Metazoa; phylum Chordata; class Amphibia; order Anura; family Dendrobatidae; genus Ranitomeya; species Ranitomeya imitator. Next base: position 274,208,141 of record NC_091282.1, read on the forward strand.
AAGCAGGTGTAAGGACATGTGTGAGCGGCGAACATATTTACTGCACAAGGCCACGAATCCCAGCACCGCAGTGTGACTTTAGGAAAAGCCACTGTGGGTCTGGGATTTATGGCCATCGTTAACCGCACCGGCCAACATGAAATGAGGTCATGAGACGGCCTGCACTAACAGGGTATTGCCAAGGGATAACACAAGAGCGCAGTTTCCTGTACTGCAAATAACAACGGTAAGGAATCTGCGCACAGCACCTAGGTGTAAATTTGTACACCTGTGCTGCGTCTCCTTAAAAAGACTAGTAGTCACGCCTCCACTACTGTTTGACAGTATAATGGGCTAAATAGTGTACGTGTTTAATTCAGCGTGTGCAAGGAGCAAAATTAAATAGAGCAACCTTTGACTTGTGCATCAATAATGCTGTTCAAGGTGTGGCTCTTGTACCTTGCAACACCTGAGGGGGGGGTTAAAGGTAACCTTTGAAATTGGTTCAACTAGGCTTTGGCCAACACTCTGCTCCTCTACTCCTCCTGCTGACCCTGGGCTCAAACACCGCTATTTTTTGCCCGGAAATGCTAGCTGCACAGAGAAAAACACCAGCCAGTGTGTTAGTGGGGTTCAGCACCGCCAGCTGTTCCCCTGCTGTGTAGTCGGCAACGTGTCCAGCACAAGCCACGCTGGCACAACAGAACAAAAGCTGCCACCAGTGCAGGCTTCGGCCTACACTTTGCTCCTCTCCTCCTCCTGCTGACCCTGGGCTCAAACAACGCCAGTTTCTGCCCGGACATGCTAGCTGCACAGAGAAAAACACCAGCCAATGTGTTAGTGGGGTTCAGCACCGCCAGCTGTTCCCCTGCTGTGCAGCTTGCAACGTGACCTGCAAACGCCACGCAGGCACATGAACTGAAATTGAAGGGAGCCTGGCCACCACCCCCAGGTGTTTCTATGTATAACAGCCACCTTGTACAGCAGTACTGCTGCATTTGTACAAGGTGGCTGACGTTTTCTCCTTGCCCACGTGGAACTCAACACGTACAAAATGTGTCTCTTTGAGACCATTCCACTGTCCCTGAGGTGTGACTTTCCTTTCTAATGATACGCAGCACCCCCCTTGGTAGCGCTTCCCGTCTTCTGACATCATTGGTTGGCTACTTGCGCCTGTTCGTCCGCCCTGCCTGAATAAAATGCTCCTCGTTGTCTTAATTATTTTGACTGCGAGGGTGTGATTGATGGGCACGAGCAGTGCATATCTTCGCCTGTCTTAACTCATCTCCTTCCGCCTTCTTCAGACTGTGCAGCCTCATGGCCGCGGCATGCGAGAAGGGATCAGCAGAGGCCGCCCAGTCTGAAGCAGGTGTAAGGACGTGTGTGAGCGGCCAAAATATTTACTGCTCAAGGCCACGAATCCCAGCACCGCAGTGTGGCTTTATGAAAAGACACTGTGGGTCTGGGATTTATGGCCATCGTTAACCGCACCGGCCAACATGAAATGAGGTCATAAGATGGGCAGCGCTAACAGGGCATTGCCAAGGGATAACACAAGAGCGCAGACTCCTGTACAGCAAATAACAACGCTCAGGAAGCTGCGCCAAGCACCAAGGCGTTATTTTGGACACCTGTGCTGCGTCTCATCAAAAAACCAAGTCACGCATCCACTACAGTTTGACTGTAGAATGGGGTAAATTGTGTATGTCTTTCATTCAGCGTGTGCAAGTAGACAAATTAATAGAGCAACCTTTCACTTGTGCAGCATTAATACTGCACAAGGTGTGTCTCTTGTACTTTGTAACACCTGAGGGGGGGGTTAAAGGTTTCCTTTGAAATTGGTTCAACTAGGCTTCGGCCTACACTCTGCTCCTCTCCTCCTCCTCCTGCTTCAACACGGGCTCTAACATCGCAAGTTTTTGCCCGCAAGTGCTAGCTGCACAGATAAAAACACACGCCATTGTGTTAGTGGGGTTCAGCAACGCCAGCTGTTCCCCCAGTGTGTAGCCGGCAAAGTGTCCTGCAAACGCAACGCAGACACAAAGCTGCCTCCAGTGCAGGCTTCGGCCTACACTCATCTCCCCCTGCTTACCCTTTGCTCCAACACCGCTAGTTGGGGCTCTAGGAAGACAATCTTTAATAGGCAAGGCAACGCATCCGGGTTCCAGCACCGCCAGCTGGTTCTCGGCAGTGTTCTTGTCACAGGTACTCCCTCGTGCCAAGCCTGGTTTCAGCACCGTCAGCTGTTTCCGGGTTGTGTCAACTTCACTGAGACGCCTATGCTTGCCCCGTCGTGGGGCGGTCGAGTTAGCCAACTCCAGGGTGCCTCCAGTTTAGGAGCTTCCTATGTGGGCTGCGTGAACTGGTAGTCAAGGCTGGTTCTGTAGTGCCAGTAGGCCCAGCTCCCCCTGTAGGACTGTTGGGGTTCGGTAACTGCGGCTGCCTCGCGGCCTAGCTGTTCTCTCCTCTCCTGTGGGCCTTGGGGTCCACCACCTGGTTCCAGCACCGTCAGCTGGTTCCGGGCCGAGCCTTTGGCTTAGGTGCCTCCTCCTGGGTATCCGAGTTCCGCCAACGCCAGGCGGTCCTTGGTAGTGCTTTTAAGCGCGGGCACCTACAGCTTAGTAACCGGGTTCCAGCACCGTCAGCTGGTCCTCGGTCGTGCCATTGGCTCTTGCACACTGGGGCAACGCATCCGGGTTCCAGCACCGCCAGCTGGTTCTCGGCAGTGTTCTTGTCACAGGTACTCCCTCGTGCCAAGCCTGGTTTCAGCACCGTCAGCTGTTTCCGGGTTGTGTCAACTTCACTGAGACGCCTATGCTTGCCCCGTCGTGGGGCGGTCGAGTTAGCCAACTCCAGGGTGCCTCCAGTTTAGGAGCTTCCTATGTGGGCTGCGTGAACTGGTAGTCAAGGCTGGTTCTGTAGTGCCAGTAGGCCCAGCTCCCCCTGTAGGACTGTTGGGGTTCGGTAACTGCGGCTGCCTCGCGGCCTAGCTGTTCTCTCCTCTCCTGTGGGCCTTGGGGTCCACCACCTGGTTCCAGCACCGTCAGCTGGTTCCGGGCCGAGCCTTTGGCTTAGGTGCCTCCTCCTGGGTATCCGAGTTCCGCCAACGCCAGGCGGTCCTTGGTAGTGCTTTTAAGCGCGGGCACCTACAGCTTAGTAACCGGGTTCCAGCACCGTCAGCTGGTCCTCGGTCGTGCCATTGGCTCTTGCACACTGGGGCAACGCATCCGGGTTCCAGCACCGCCAGCTGGTTCTCGGCAGTGTTCTTGTCACAGGTACTCCCTCGTGCCAAGCCTGGTTTCAGCACCGTCAGCTGTTTCCGGGTTGTGTCAACTTCACTGAGACGCCTATGCTTGCCCCGTCGTGGGGCGGTCGAGTTAGCCAACTCCAGGGTGCCTCCAGTTTAGGAGCTTCCTATGTGGGCTGCGTGAACTGGTAGTCAAGGCTGGTTCTGTAGTGCCAGTAGGCCCAGCTCCCCCTGTAGGACTGTTGGGGTTCGGTAACTGCGGCTGCCTCGCGGCCTAGCTGTTCTCTCCTCTCCTGTGGGCCTTGGGGTCCACCACCTGGTTCCAGCACCGTCAGCTGGTTCCGGGCCGAGCCTTTGGCTTAGGTGCCTCCTCCTGGGTATCCGAGTTCCGCCAACGCCAGGCGGTCCTTGGTAGTGCTTTTAAGCGCGGGCACCTACAGCTTAGTAACCGGGTTCCAGCACCGTCAGCTGGTCCTCGGTCGTGCCATTGGCTCTTGCACACTGGGGCAACGCATCCGGGTTCCAGCACCGCCAGCTGGTTCTCGGCAGTGTTCTTGTCACAGGTACTCCCTCGTGCCAAGCCTGGTTTCAGCACCGTCAGCTGTTTCCGGGTTGTGTCAACTTCACTGAGACGCCTATGCTTGCCCCGTCGTGGGGCGGTCGAGTTAGCCAACTCCAGGGTGCCTCCAGTTTAGGAGCTTCCTATGTGGGCTGCGTGAACTGGTAGTCAAGGCTGGTTCTGTAGTGCCAGTAGGCCCAGCTCCCCCTGTAGGACTGTTGGGGTTCGGTAACTGCGGCTGCCTCGCGGCCTAGCTGTTCTCTCCTCTCCTGTGGGCCTTCGGGTCCACCACCTGGTTCCAGCACCGTCAGCTGTTTCCGGGCCGAGCCTTTGGCTAAGGTGCCTCCTCCTGGGTATCCGAGTTCTGCCAACGCCAGGCGGTCCTTGGTAGTGCTTTTAAGCGCGGGCACCTACAGCTTAGTAACCGGGTTCCAGCACCGTCAGCTGGTCCTCGGTCGTGCCATTGGCTCTTGCACACTGGGGCAACGCATCCGGGTTCCAGCACCGCCAGCTGGTTCTCGGCAGTGTTCTTGTCACAGGTACTCCCTCGTGCCAAGCCTGGTTTCAGCACCGTCAGCTGTTTCCGGGTTGTGTCAACTTCACTGAGACGCCTATGCTTGCCCCGTCGTGGGGCGGTCGAGTTAGCCAACTCCAGGGTGCCTCCAGTTTAGGAGCTTCCTATGTGGGCTGCGTGAACTGGTAGTCAAGGCTGGTTCTGTAGTGCCAGTAGGCCCAGCTCCCCCTGTAGGACTGTTGGGGTTCGGTAACTGCGGCTGCCTCGCGGCCTAGCTGTTCTCTCCTCTCCTGTGGGCCTTCGGGTCCACCACCTGGTTCCAGCACCGTCAGCTGGTTCCGGGCCGAGCCTTTGGCTAAGGTGCCTCCTCCTGGGTATCCGAGTTCCGCCAACGCCAGGCGGTCCTTGGTAGTGCTTTTAAGCGCGGGCACCTACAGCTTAGTAACCGGGTTCCAGCACCGTCAGCTGGTCCTCGGTCGTGCCATTGGCTCTTGCACACTGGGGCAACGCATCCGGGTTCCAGCACCGCCAGCTGGTTCTCGGCAGTGTTCTTGTCACAGGTACTCCCTCGTGCCAAGCCTGGTTTCAGCACCGTCAGCTGTTTCCGGGTTGTGTCAACTTCACTGAGACGCCTATGCTTGCCCCGTCGTGGGGCGGTCGAGTTAGCCAACTCCAGGGTGCCTCCAGTTTAGGAGCTTCCTATGTGGGCTGCGTGAACTGGTAGTCAAGGCTGGTTCTGTAGTGCCAGTAGGCCCAGCTCCCCCTGTAGGACTGTTGGGGTTCGGTAACTGCGGCTGCCTCGCGGCCTAGCTGTTCTCTCCTCTCCTGTGGGCCTTCGGGTCCACCACCTGGTTCCAGCACCGTCAGCTGTTTCCGGGCCGAGCCTTTGGCTTAGGTGCCTCCTCCTGGGTATCCGAGTTCCGCCAACGCCAGGCGGTCCTTGGTAGTGCTTTTAAGCGCGGGCACCTACAGCTTAGTAACCGGGTTCCAGCACCGTCAGCTGGTCCTCGGTCGTGCCATTGGCTCTTGCACACTGGGGCAACGCATCCGGGTTCCAGCACCGCCAGCTGGTTCTCGGCAGTGTTCTTGTCACAGGTACTCCCTCGTGCCAAGCCTGGTTTCAGCACCGTCAGCTGTTTCCGGGTTGTGTCAACTTCACTGAGACGCCTATGCTTGCCCCGTCGTGGGGCGGTCGAGTTAGCCAACTCCAGGGTGCCTCCAGTTTAGGAGCTTCCTATGTGGGCTGCGTGAACTGGTAGTCAAGGCTGGTTCTGTAGTGCCAGTAGGCCCAGCTCCCCCTGTAGGACTGTTGGGGTTCGGTAACTGCGGCTGCCTCGCAGCCTAGCTGTTCTCTCCTCTCCTGTGGGCCTTCGGGTCCACCACCTGGTTCCAGCACCGTCAGCTGGTTCCGGGCCGAGCCTTTGGCTAAGGTGCCTCCTCCTGGGTATCCGAGTTCCGCCAACGCCAGGCGGTCCTTGGTAGTGCTTTTAAGCGCGGGCACCTACAGCTTAGTAACCGGGTTCCAGCACCGTCAGCTGGTCCTCGGTCGTGCCATTGGCTCTTGCACACTGGGGCAACGCATCCGGGTTCCAGCACCGCCAGCTGGTTCTCGGCAGTGTTCTTGTCACAGGTACTCCCTCGTGCCAAGCCTGGTTTCAGCACCGTCAGCTGTTTCCGGGTTGTGTCAACTTCACTGAGACGCCTATGCTTGCCCCGTCGTGGGGCGGTCGAGTTAGCCAACTCCAGGGTGCCTCCAGTTTAGGAGCTTCCTATGTGGGCTGCGTGAACTGGTAGTCAAGGCTGGTTCTGTAGTGCCAGTAGGCCCAGCTCCCCCTGTAGGACTGTTGGGGTTCGGTAACTGCGGCTGCCTCGCGGCCTAGCTGTTCTCTCCTCTCCTGTGGGCCTTCGGGTCCACCACCTGGTTCCAGCACCGTCAGCTGGTTCCGGGCCGAGCCTTTGGCTAAGGTGCCTCCTCCTGGGTATCCGAGTTCCGCCAACGCCAGGCGGTCCTTGGTAGTGCTTTTAAGCGCGGGCACCTACAGCTTAGTAACCGGGTTCCAGCACCGTCAGCTGGTCCTCGGTCGTGCCATTGGCTCTTGCACACTGGGGCAACGCATCCGGGTTCCAGCACCGCCAGCTGGTTCTCGGCAGTGTTCTTGTCACAGGTACTCCCTCGTGCCAAGCCTGGTTTCAGCACCGTCAGCTGTTTCCGGGTTGTGTCAACTTCACTGAGACGCCTATGCTTGCCCCGTCGTGGGGCGGTCGAGTTAGCCAACTCCAGGGTGCCTCCAGTTTAGGAGCTTCCTATGTGGGCTGCGTGAACTGGTAGTCAAGGCTGGTTCTGTAGTGCCAGTAGGCCCAGCTCCCCCTGTAGGACTGTTGGGGTTCGGTAACTGCGGCTGCCTCGCGGCCTAGCTGTTCTCTCCTCTCCTGTGGGCCTTGGGGTCCACCACCTGGTTCCAGCACCGTCAGCTGGTTCTCGGCAGTGTCTTTTGCTCTTGTACCTTCTGCTCCCCATCCTGGTTCCAGTACCGTCAGCTGGTTCCGGGCAGAGCCTTTGGCTTAGGTGCCTCCTTCTGGGTATCCAAGTTCCACCAATGTCAGGTGGTCCTTGGTAGTGCTTTCAGGCACGGGTACCTCCTGCTTAGTAACCGGGTTCCAGTAACGTCAGCTGGTCCTTGGTAGTTCCATTGGCTCTTGGACATTCGGCTACCCATCCGGGTTCCAGTACCGTCAGCTGGTTCTCGGCAGTGTCTTTTGCTCTTGTACCTTCTGCTCCCCATCCTGGTTCCAGTAACGTCATCTGGTTCCGGGCAGAGCCTTTGGCTTAGGTGCCTCCTTCTGGGTATCCGAGTTCCGCCAACGTCAGGCGGTCCTTGGTAGTGCTTTTTAGCACGGGTACCTCCTGCTTAGTAACCGGGTTCCAGTAACGTCAGCTGGTCCTCGGTAGTTCCATAGGCTCTTGAACCTTCGGGTAGCCATCCGAGTTCCAGTTCCATCAGCTGGTTCTTGGCATTTTCTCAGCCTTCTTGTACCTTCTGCTACATTTCCAAGTTGAAGACCCTAACGTCGACAACCCGGAAGACCACCCCGATGACGACGACCCGGAAGACCACCCCGATGACGACGACGACGGCGGAGACGACGACGGCTGAGACGACGACGGCGGAGATGACGACACTGGAGACGAAGACCCTGGAGACGACAACATGGAAGACCGAGAAGCAGAAGAACAAGAGGCTGCAGAACAAAGAGCAGAAGAACATTAAGCATAAGACTTAATATCAGAGCAAAAGATATTATCTAAATTATATGCAGAAGAAGACTAAGCAGTGTATGGGGGTGAGTCCGTTCCTCCTCGTGGTGCCCCTGGATAAAGCCTGATGCTGCAGGCCAAACTGAACGCGGACAAATGTAACTTTTGTGACTGGCAGAACGGAAGGTGTAATCTTCCAACTTTTATAGATAACAACTACGGGAATGCCTGTCACAAATGAGAATATGATGAAGAAGTAGAATAGGAAGAATAATAACAGTGGAATAAAAAGAATATGTAGAATAGGAAGAATAATAATAGTTGAAGAAAATGAATATGAAGAATGTAATAAAAAAAAAAATAGGTAGAAGATGAAGAAGAAGATGAATAAGGTGAAGAAGTTGATGTCAAGGATGCTGATGATGATGAAGATGAAAGTGTGGGAAAAGAAAAAAAAAAAAAAGAAAAAAAAGAAGGGGAAGGGCGTGGAATAGTGAAACATCAATATCTGACAAAATAAAAAAAATTTACATACTCAATATCTTTTTCAATCCGAACTTCTTTAAAAAAAAAAAAAAAACATGCTATTCTATTTGATTGGACTAATCCTCATTGCCTTTAATGTCTCCGCCACCTCCCCCATACATCCTACATTATTCTTAGTTGTTTTCCTTCAGGTAGAATGAACCTACAAGGAAAGAAAGGGTTTATTTTAATTCCGATATTTTGGTCCCATTGACTTGCATTGGGATCGGGTATCGGTATCGGCGATATCCGATATTTTTTGAATATCGGCCGATCCAAACCGATACCGATACTTTCCGATATCGGAAGGTATCGCTCAACACTACTGAAGATTTGTGCTCCACGCAGACGATCAAAAAGTTCTGGGATGAGAGGAAGTGTATACTTGTTCTTAATGGTGATGTTATTGAGGCCACGGTAATCAATGCAGGGACGAAGGGAACCGTCCTTCTTGACGAAGAAAAAACCAGCTCCTGCAGGTGAGGAGGACTTCCGAATAAATACTTTGGCCAGATTCTCTTGAACGTATTCAGACATGGCTTGAGTCTCGGAGGGTGACAGAGGATAAATACGAACTCCTAGAGGAGTAGAGCCGGGTACAAGATCTATCGGACAGTCGTATGGGCGATTCGGAGGTAAGACTTCTGCTTCCTTTTTTTTAAAAACGTCCGAAAAAGAGTGATAAGCCACGGGTAGATTCGCTAGTCCGGAGCCGAGGGAGAGAAACTAGCAGGCTTGACGAGAGGTAGGCATCTGTTTTGACAAAACTGTCCCCAGGATATGACGTTTCCAGTATGCCAGTTCAGAGTTGGTTCATGATTTCTTAGCCAGGGGAGTCCTAAAAGAAACGCATGGGATAAAGACGGTAAAACATAAAATGCCAACTTTTCTCGATGTAGAGCTCCAATTTGAATCTCAATCTCCTCGGTGACGGAAGTAACGACCTCCCGCAAAGGCTGACCATCGACAGAAGCTATTTGCCTAGGAACTTCCAAGGATCTGACAGGAATCCCAAGCTTCTCAACCAGCTCAAGCTGAACAAAATTCCCAGCCGCACTAGAATCTACATAAGCCTCAAGGGAGAAATGACTGGAACCTATGTGTAGAATGACAGACAAAATCAAAGGTGGAGAGGAATCATGACTACCTAGGGAGGCCTCTCTTACCTGACCTAGGCGGAGGCGTTTCCTGGCTTCCGGGGACAGGAACGCAGAAGATGAGAAGCGCTGCCACAATAGAAGCATAAACTCTGTGTGAGTCTCTCCTTTCGGCGTTGTTCAGTAGGCTTGAGGCGATCTACCTGCATAGGCTCAGGGGAAGAAGAGGAAGAGGCTGAAGTGGTTTGGGAAAAAGAAGTACCTCGAGTAAAATAGGATAAACGAGGAGGTCTCCTCTCTCTGACAACCTCACGAGAACACTCCTGGAAGCGCAAATCAATGCGAGTCGCCAAAGAGATAAGGTCATCCAAAGAAGAAGGAGTATCCCACCCTGCCAGCTCATCCTTAATACGAGAAGACAGTCCTCGCCAAAAAGCTCCTTCCAAAGCCTCATTATTCCAACCTAGATCAGAGGACAGCGCCCTGAAACAGATGATATATTGAGCTACAGAAAGGGTCCCCTGATTAAGGTTAAAAAGAGACTCAGTAGTCGACACCAGACAACCAGGTTCATCAAACACCTTGCGAAAAGTGTCTAAAAAGAGAGCAAGTTGGGAAACCACAAGATCATCTTGCTCCCAAAGAAGGTTCACCCAAGCCAAAGCTTCGCCCTCCAAATGGGACACCACAAAAGCCACCTTAGCTTAGCTGATTGAGAAACCCGTGACATAATTTAGGATCCCCACCATATCGAGGTGGCCTGGCTAGATGGGGCGAGGGCTGTGGAGCGGACGCCTGTACAGGAGCGGAAGCGGCATTCTGAAGGGAGAGAAGCCGATTATTGACAGAGGCCATAAAATTCAAAATATGGGACTGAGTGTCCCGTTGATGACTTAACTCTTGCTGAAGAGCTGCCAACTGAGAGACGTTACCAGGGTCAGTAGATTATAACGCTGTGAGACGAGACTCCATGTTCTTGAGAAAGGACATGATTCTAGTCTGGTTCTCCCATAAAAAAGTAACTCCTTTTGAGTGGCGGAGACACCAGCAGGGTCCATGGCCTGGTGATACTGTGATGGTTCTAAGAGGGAAAACGGAAAGTGGACCCTCTAGACCGCGATGATGAACCCCCCACGGACGAGCTGACCAGATAGACTGCCCCTATACAGGGAGAGTTAGGGGCAGGCCCGTGAGGGACTATCGCCACGGAAGCTGGAGGACCGGGAAGGGAGAAGACCAAGAAGAGGCGGAGACGGTAGGACCGCAGGACTGCAGGGACACAGAACTGGCGGGTACGACAGGGACTAAAGGATAGTGAGAACACTGCAGCAACCCAGACACTGCCGAAAGACTGCAGAGGCACAGGGACTGACAGAGGTACTGCAGGGGTACGGGGACTGATGGAGGTGTTGCAGTGAGACAGGGACTGACGGAGGTACTGCAGTGGTATGGGGACTGACTGAGGTACTGCAGCGGTACAGGGACTGACAGAGGTACCGCAGCGGTACGGGGACTGACGAAGGTACTGCAGCAGTACGGGGACTGACAGAGGTTCTGGAAAGACAGGATTAACCCAAGGTCAGAGGGTACGAACTCTCAGAGATCAAGGTCGGCCAGGAGCACTTGAAGGAACAAATGATCACCAAGCACAGAGGGATGGCAGGAAGCAGTTTAAATACATTAAGGCAGCGCAGCACTTCTGGGTACCAGTCCTCCAGAACCATAGAGAGGACGATAAGGAGCGCCGATTTCCGGGTACTAGTCCTCCAGGACCATAGAGAGGACAAAATGGAGCGCTGACAGAAGATTAGCAGTGTGCACGCGCAGCTCTGAACCTGGTATGTGCGCGTGCACGAGAAGCAGAGGCCGGACGCGAGCGCAGAGGGAAAGAAGCTGTAGAAGGAGAGGCACGCCAGGACGCTGAAGACAGGTAAGTATGACAGGGCTGAGGAGGCGGCAGCAGCGGTATGCTACTTATAACTAGTTTCATGATGCCTGAACCATGAACAGCATGAATTAGAGCCTGGCTTTGTGATTGTAGCCAGTTATGTTTTAACCTGGCATGTAACATTCAGAGAAGGCACTTCTTCCAGCTGCCAGACATGGGGCTGGGGAAAAGCTGTCCACAGACCTCAGCGGACTAATCGGGTCAAACCCTGAAGTCCCTGACTGACCCTTTAAATATGATCACTGCTGATTCATGATGCTTTTATTTTGAGCAGCATGACAGGTTTCTTTTAAAGTGTAATCATTTTTGCAGTTGTCTTTTCACATCAAAGTGGTTGTTCACTACTTGGACAAGCCTTTCTCATTCTCCATGTTTGAACTCCATTTTAATAAAAAAGCTCATACCTCCCTTCTAGCAGTGTCAGTACTCACATTCCTAGGGCTCACATAAGGTTATCACTGCTGATGTCACTGTGCCCTTAAATGGCACTGGCACGGAAGGGGAATATTAGCTTTTTTATTTTAACGGGGCCAAACTTGGGGAATGAACAGCAGTGGACAACTCCTTTAAGGTGTCATGTAGTATGTATAGCTGTGATCAAAAGTTTACGTACCTCGGCAGAATTTTTGCTTTCTTGGCCTTTTTTTTTCAGAGAATTTGAATGATAACACCAAAACTTTTTCTCCACTCATGTATTAGTGGTTGGGTGAAGTTATTTATTGTCAAACTATTGTGTTTTCTCTTTTCAAATGATAATGACAACCCAAAACATCCAAATGATCCTGTTCAAAAGTTCACATACCCTGGTGATTTTGGCCTGATAATATCCACAGAAGTTGACACAAATGCGTTTGATCGGCTACTAAAGGTAATATCCTCACCTGTGACATTTTTGCTTGTAATCAGTGTGTGTGTATGTGTAAGGAGAAAGACCGGACCGTGGGTACCTGCATTCCGGGTTTGGAACTGAAAGGGCTGCAACCTCCATTTTCGTGAAGAAGCCTGAGGGAGGCGGACCTTCCCCTGATGCCAGAGGGAGACCTGAGAGAGAAAAGGAGCTTCCTTCTGACAGGAGGGGGTGGGGAGAGCCTAGAAAGAGCACGCAGCAACAGGAATTTAAGAAGGCAAAGCGCACGCTGCAGGAGGGGTTGGCGCCAAGTAAGTGCAGCGTGCAGAGTGGTGAGAAGCGCACTCTGATTCCCCATCTAAGATTGCTGGGCGTGTGACAGGCCGTGCTGCTGCTGTTCAGGATAGGAGCGTTAGTGCTGAGGGATTAGCCATGCCAACAGAGCCATGCCAGCAGTGAAGAGCCGAACCCGCAGAGCCGTTTCAGCAGAGCTGTGCCAACAGAGGGGAGCTGTGTGGAGCTGTGCAGCGCTATGCCAGGTGCCGTACCCAGCGTGATGGTGAGTACCACACATGCTCTGCCCACGAGTGACTGCATACCTGACAGACCCCTGCATACAGGTCCACCGTTTGTGGATGACCGACTGTCAGCTTCCTGCTACCCTCCACGTTAGGAGGTGACCCTAGTTGAAGACAGAGACTGCATTGAGTGTGCGACACAGAGAGAGAGAGACAGACAGCTAGGCCAGAGCCTCTCTACCACGGACTTTTGTACACTGCGGAGCGAAGTCCCATTCCGGCGGTTCCCCATACCAGACTCAGTACCATGGTAGATATGTTTTGCGCATGGGAAATCTTTCTAAGTCCCAGAGACTGGGACGAGATGACCTGCACTGCTGTTGTCGGTGCCCCATTGGATTCCCACCTGTCAGAAACTCCATCGAGACAATCCGCACTGCTATTGCCGGTGTCACCGTTGGAACCTTGAACTTCCTCACATCAGAAGTCTACAGTCCAATAAGCTTAACCTCTTTATTACTGAACTTCCGGTTGTCCCAATCCTACCCTGCCATCCTCCTAGTTCTGCCCCATCTCTTACCTTCACCATTCAACCCCCTACTCCCTGCGAGGAGTATTGTTCTTTGATGAATAAATACTTTAACTCTTGGTCTGCCTCCTATCCGTGGCAACATCCTGCATTCCTGCGATTTCTACACTTGGCGTAGTTGGCAGGATATCGCACAATGGTGAAGAGGTGACAGATCAAGCAGTTAGAGGGGGCCTTGATCCAGCATTTCCCTGGGAGCCTTGTTTAATAGCATCCTGAAGTTCAATAGGAGTAATGCTATGCTGTGGAGTTGTACTGAGCACTTAAGGGGGATGTTGAGGATGCATCCCATGATCTCGTCCCTGGAAGCAGAGGTGGCTTTGGACAGGGAGGCCAGGGACTCTGTCATGTTGCGACCCCCTCAGATGAGAGACACCCTGGGAAAAGTGTTGTCAATACTTGAGGAAACATATGGGACCCTACGGACATAAGGGAGTTACGTATGTGTCTGTTCAGGCGTATTCAAAGAGAGGGAGAGACAGTGACACAATTTATGAATGCGCTGCAGGAACTCCATACTGCCATTTCTCACAAAGACGAAGTAGGTGTAGGGTCCATTCACTTAGTGCTGCGAGACCAGCTATTGACAGGCCTATGTGACGTGCTGCTGAAGCAGGCTCTGAGGGAGCATGAAGAAAGCCCTTGCTGCTGTTCTGAAGCCCAGTGTCATATCCCAAGGTATTTCACGGCAAACAATAGAAAAAGTTTGAGGCGAGGAGCGGAGCATAATAGGTACCCTGGCGATTTCTCCAGAATTTGCTTCCAGGTCGTGGAGTAGAGATCGTTTTCAGATTGAATATGCTGAAGATCCAGAAGAAAGCATCCACCAGACAGACACAGATGTTAATGCTGGGCGTGTGGAAGAGTGGGACACCTGTTCAGAAATTGCCCTTCCCAAGTAAATCAACGGCAAAAGATCCGCTCACTCCTCCGATGGTCCTGCTAATTAGAGGGAATGTTGCCCCTGGAGGGAATGGTATGGCGGGAGAAGAGCCCCGCTCAGAGCAAGACAATGCCACAACATCAGATGGCGAGAAGAGATAGAGAGGGTCTCGACTGTTCACGGTAAAATGCCTGCACTTTCCCGATGCGTGGAGGCGAGTCTGGCAGAACTCCAACCTGGGTCCAGAGGTTCCGACGGTAAGATTCGACTCGAACAGGAGGAAGGCACGACTGCCCAATTGGTCCAATGGAGTAAATCGCCATCATGCTGACCACAAGCTCCTGATGAAGTAGAGAAGGTGACAAGCGTTCCTGAGATGCCAGCTCCTACGGTTCTCTTCGATGAGAAGGAAGAGCCAATAGTATCGTCCCCTGAGGTGGGTAGTTTGCCAGCCATCAGCTCACAAGATCCTGCTGACTACAGCGCGGATGACGAAGGGTCTGGCCTGCATGGTCGTAACGCATCCGAATCCAGTTCTGATGGGAATGCGCCTGTCAAAGAGAGGGAGAGCTATGGAAAAGAATTGGCATTACTAAGTCCCCAAACTGAGGAGCCCGAGCAAGAAGTCCCTACAGTTTCTGCTGATAATCAAGAGAATGGTGAATTGTCTGCTTAAACATCTGTTCAGTTTCTGCTGATAATCAAGAGAAGGGCGAATTGTCTGCTCAAACGTCTGTTGGCAGCAAACCTAAGAAGAAGAAGAAAAAGAAGAAGACAGTGGATGCCGTAGGAAAATTTTATGTGACATGACAGCACAAAATTCATCTGAGGAATTTACTTCTACGGCTGCCGATGAAGAAGAGGAAGATTTTCGCGACCTAGCCAACGAGCAACTTCTAGACCATTTAGTTTGACAGTATGTGAAAGAAGAAAGGCAGGAGAAGATGCGAAAATTGTGGGTATCTGTCTCCCCTCAAAAGAGCAAAAAGGAGCACGAAGAGTCCTCGCCTGTGGAATGGCGAGCTAAAAGAGAAGGGGAATGTAAGGAGATAGACCGGACCGCAGGAACCTGCATTCCGGGTCCAGAACTGAAAGGACTGCATTCTCTGTTTCGGGGGGAAGTCTGAGGCAGGTGGACCTTCCCCTGCTGCTGGAGGAAGGCCTGAGAGAGACAGAGCTTCCTGCTGACAGGATGGGGCAGGGAGAGCCTAGAAAGAGCACGCAGCCACAAGAGTTTAAGAAGGCAAAGCACGCACTGCAGGAAGGGTTGGCGCCAAGTAAGTGCATAGTGGTGAGCAGTGCTCTGCTTCCCCCACCTGAGAGTGCTGGACCTCTGACAGGCCATGCTGCTGCTATCCAGGATAGGAGCTGTAGTGCTGAGGTGATTAGCCATGCTAGCAGAGCTGTGCCAGCAGTGAAGAGCCAAACCAGCAGAGCAGAGCTGTGCAGAGCCGTGCCAGCAGAATGGAGCTGTGTGGAGCCAAGCCAGGTGCCGTACCCGGCATGATAGTAAGTACCATACATGCTCTGCCCAAGAGTGACCGCAAACTTGACAGACCCCTGCACACAGGTCTGTTTGTGGATGACCGACTGTCAGCTCCCCGCTACCCTCCACACTAGGAGGTGACCATAGTTGAAGGATAGATTGCACTCTGTGTGCGACGCAGAGAGACAGACGGCTAGGCCAGAGCCTCTCTACCAAGGACTAGTGTACACCGTGGAGTGAAGTCCCTTTCCAGCAGTTCCCCATACTAGACTCAGTACCGTGCAAGATACGCTTTGAGTACGGGAAATCTTTCTACCTCTCAGAGACTGCTATGAGACGACCTGCCACTCTGTTGTCGGTGCCACCATTGGATTCCCACCTGTTAGAGACTTTGTCGAGATGACTCGCGCCACTGTTGCCGGTGCCACTGTTGCACCTTGTACTTCCTCACATCAGAAGTCTACAATCCGATAAGTTTAACCTCTTTATTACTGAACGCTTGTTCATCCCCATCCTCCTCTGCCATCCTCCCAGTTCTGCCTCATTCCTTCTTCCTCTTCAGGTCGAATTAATAACAACCTTTGCTTAAATAATTGAACTACCAGGGCCGTATTTAGAGTTTCTGCTACTCTAGGCACTTTTAGTTCTGCCTCCTGTTGTGAATTCTGCTTTTGGGCTCCTTCCGGTGGTTGTAGGTGGTAATGCAGTTGTCTCTGGGCTGCAGTCCTGGACAGGTGTATCTGCTGATTGCGATTCTGACTGGGGTATTTAGGCTTGCAGGACTCATTAGTCCTTGCCAGTAGTCAATGTTTCTTGGGAAGTGTTGGATCTCTGTCTGGCTTTTCCTGCTTAACTGCCAATTCAGCAAAAATAAGTGTCTGTTTCTTTTTCTATGGCACACAAGCTGTGTGCTTGTTTTTTGATTGTATTCCTGCTCTGAGTTTAGTAGTCTCTGGAGTTGCAGATATACGTTCCACGTCTTTAGTTAGATGGAGGAATTTTCTGTATAATCTGCTGTGGATATTTTTGGAAGGGTTTTAATACTGACCGCACAGAACTCTGTCCTATTCTTTCCTATTTTAGCTAGAGTGGCCTCTTGTGCTAAATCCGGTTTTCTGACTGTGTGTGTCTTTCCTCTCCTACTCACAGCCAATATTTGTGGGGGGCTGCCTATCCTTTGGGGTTCTGCTCTGAGGCAAGGTAGTATTCCTATTTCCATCTTCAGGGGTATTTAGTCCTCCGGCTGTGACAAGGTGTCTAGGGCATGTTAGGTACACCCCACGGCTACTTCTAGTTTCAGTGTTAAGATCAGGATTTGCGGTCAGTATAGTTACCACCTACTCCAGTGAAAGTTTTCATGCTGCTCCAAGGTCACCGGATCATAACAGCCTCCCCCTTTGGTGAGTATGACACTATCAGCATTGACTTTGGCAATAATCGCTGATGTGAAAGTAGCCTTTTGCAGCAGATCCGGCAGTTTTTCCGCATCTGTCTCACAGCAAGTGCAAAACCGCAAGTGCCACACATGTACGAAGCAGCCATCACTACCTGTCCCTGCACCTTGCTAGCTCATCCCTAACCATCCCTCTGACCTAAAACTACACTATAAAGCTTTAGAAAAACAATGTATTAACTGACATATTCCTACGATAATGAGGGCTCCAGGCTACGGCGTAGACTGGGATGGGCAGTCTCCGGGTCTCCATTCTCTCTGTGTGCTCACCCTCAGTCCCTGCCTCACTGCCTGTGCACACACATCCCTCCACAGGACCTGTTAATCGCCACTCGCAGTAGCATACCGGCAGAGGTGTATGTTGGTTTTCTGGCACCCGTGGAAAGAATTCATTTTGGCACCCCCCCCAGCACACATGCGATTTGCACACTTAGTCATGTACCCACGAGCTCCTCTCCCTAATGCTCTCAATGTTTAGTGAAAAACAGAGAGAAGCAGAAGAGAAGCTCGATGTCACAGGACCACAAGTATGAAAGTCGCATGTGAGTGAAGTGTCCATGTGACGACTACTGGAACCTGCAGAGCTGAATCCTTACATCGCAGGCTTCCAAATTCTCACAATAAATGCACTGCACACTTTTAGGATTCTTCCTTGCTGATGGACAGTCATGTCAGCACAAGTATGTGATTTGTATATTTCTGACCACATTCCGACTAGATGTGCCCGGCCTCACTCAGTTCATTTTTATTGAGTGTGGCCACACATGTCTAGTCAGCACATGACCGCATGTATATAAATCACTGGCATGAGAGAATTCTGACAGCGTGCAGTGTGCACTGAGAGAACTCAGAAGTTTGCAGTCACAAAGAATGACTGCAGACTCATTACAAACCTGGACATCCCCATTAACCCCTTTACCCCCAAGGGTGGTTTGCACGTTAATGACCGGGCCAATTTTTACAATTCTGACCACTGTCCCTTTATGAGGTTATAACTCTGGAACGCTTCAACGGATCCCAGTGAATCTGACATTGTTTTCTCGTGACATATTGTACTTCATGACAATGGTAAAAATTCTTTGATAGTACCTGCGTTTATTTGTGAAAAAAATGGAAATTTGGCGAAAATTATGAAAATTTCGCAATTTTCCAACTTTGAATTTTTATGCAATTAAATCACAGAGCTATGTCACACAAAATACTTAATAAGTAACATTTCCCACATGTCTACTTTACATCAGCACAATTTTGGAACCAACATTTTTTTTTGTTAGGGAGTTATAAGGGTGAAAAGTTAACCAGCAATTTCTCATTTCTACAACACCATTTTTTTTTAGGGACCACATCTCATTTGAAGTCATTTTGAGGGGTCTATATGATAGAAAATACCAAAGTGTGACACCATTCTAAAAACTACACCCCTCAAGGTGCTTAAAACCACATTCAAGAAGTTTATTAACCCTTCTGGTGCTTCACAGGAATTTTTTGAATGTTTAAATAAAAATGAACATTTAACTTTTTTTCACAAAAAATTTAATTCAGCTCCAATTTGTTTTATTTTACCAAGGGTAACAGGAGAAAATGGACCGCAATCATTGTTGTACAATTTGTCCTGAGTACGCCAATACCCCACATGTGGGGGTAAACCACTGTTTGGGCGCATGGCACAGCTCGGAAGCGAAGGAGCGCCATTTGACTTTTCAATGCAAAATTGACTGGAATTGAGATGGGACGCCATGTTTCGTTTGGAGAGCCCCTGATGTGCCTAAACATTGAAACCCCCCACAAGTGACACCATTTTGGAAAGTAGACCCCCTAAGGAACTTATCTAGAGGTGTGGTGAGCTCTTTCACCCACCAAGTGCTTCACAGAAGTTTATAATGTAGAACCGTAAAAATAAAAAATCATATTTTTTCACAAAAATTATCTTTCGC
The DNA here is from genome assembly GCF_032444005.1 of Ranitomeya imitator. Classification (NCBI taxonomy): domain Eukaryota; kingdom Metazoa; phylum Chordata; class Amphibia; order Anura; family Dendrobatidae; genus Ranitomeya; species Ranitomeya imitator. The sequence continues at coordinate 274,226,976 of NC_091282.1, forward strand.
CCCCAATTTTTTATTTTTCCAAGGGTAAGAGAAGAAATTGGACCCCAATAGTTGTTGTACAATTTGTCCTGAGTAAGCTGATATCCCATATGTGGGGGTAAACCACTGTTTGGGCGGATGGGAGAGCTCGGAAGGGAAGGAGCGCCGTTTGACTTTTCAATGCAAAATTGACAGGAATTGAGATGGGATGCCATGTTGCGTTTGGAAAGCCACTGATGTGCCTAAACATTGAAACCCCCCACAAGTGACACCATTTTGGAAAGTAGACCCCCTAAGGAACTTATCTAGATGTGTGGTGAGCGCTTTGACCCACCAAGGGCTTCACAGAGGTTTATAATGGAGAGCCGTAAAAATAAAACAAAAATTTTTTCCCACAAAAATTATTTTTTAGCCCCCAGTTTTGTATTTTCCCGAGGGTAACAGGAGAAATTGGACCCAAAAATGTGTTGTCCAATTTGTCCTGAGTGCGCTTATACCCCATATGTGGGGGGAAACCACTGTTTGGGCGCATGGGAGGGCTCGGAAGGGAAGGAGTGCCATTTGAATGCAGACTTAGATGGAATGGTCTGCAGGCGTCACATTGCGTTTGCAGAGCCCCTAATGTACCTAAACAGTAGAAACCCCCCACAAGTGACCCCATATTGGAAACTAGACCCCCCCGGGAACTTATCTAGATGTGTTGTGAGAACTTTGAACCCCAAGTGTTTCACTACAGTTTATAACGCAGAGCCGTAAAAATAAAAAATCTTTTTTTTCCCACAAAAATTATTTTTTAGCCCCCAGTTTTGTATTTTCCCAAGGGTAACAGGAGAAATTGGACCCCAACAGTTGTTGTCCTATTTGTCCTGAGTACTCTGATACCCCATATGTTGGGGTAAACCCCTGTTTGGGCACACGGGTGAGCTCGGAAGGAAAGAAGCACTGTTTTACTTTTTCAACGCAGAATTGGCTGGAATTGAGATCGGACGCCATGTCGCTTTTGGAGAGCCCCTGATGTGCCTAAACAGTGGAAACCCCCCAATTATAACTGAAACCCTAATCCAAACACTCCCCTAACCCTAATTCCAACGGTAACCCTAACCACACCTCTAACCCTGACACACCCCTAACCCTAATCCCAACCCTATTCCCAACTGTAAATGTAATCTAAACCCTAACTGTAACTTTAGCCCCAACCCTAACTGTAGCCCTAACCCTAGCCCTAACCCTAGCCCCAACCCTAACCCTAGCCCTAACCCTAGCCCTAACCCTAGCCCTAACCCTAGCCCTAACCCTAGCCCTAACCCTAACCCTAACCCTAACCCTAGCCCTAACCCTAACCCTAGCCCTAACCCTAGCCCTAACCCTAGCCCTAGCCCTAGCCCTAACCCTAGCCCTAACCCTAGCCCTAACCCTAACCCTAGCCCTAACCCTAGCCCTAACCCTAGCCCTAACCCTAGCCCTAACCCTAGCCCTAACCCTAGCCCTAACCCTAGCCCTAATGGGAAAATGGAAATAAATACATTTTTTTATTTTTCCCTAACTAAGGGGGTGATGAAGGGGGGTTTGATTTACTTTTATAGCGGGTTTTTTAGCGGATTTTTATGATTGGCAGCCGTCACACACTGAAAGACGCTTTTTATTGCAAAAAATATTTTTTGCGTTACCACATTTTGAGAGCTATAATTTTTCCATATTTTGGTCCACACAGTCATGTGAGGTCTTGTTTTTTGCGCGATGAGTTGACGTTTTTATTGGTAACATTTTCGGGCACGTGACATTTTTTGATCGCTTTTTATTCCGATTTTTGTGAGACAGAATGACCAAAAACCAGCTATTCATGAATTTCTTTTGGGGGAGGCGTTTATACCGTTCCGCGTTTGGTAAAATTGATAAAGCAGTTTTATTCTTCGGGTCAGTACGATTACAGCGACATCTCATTTATATCATTTTTTTATGTTTTGGCGCTTTTATACGATAAAAACTATTTTATAGAAAAAATAATTATTTTGGCATCGCTTTATTCTCAGGACTATAACTTTTTCATTTTTTTGCTGATGATGCTGTATGGTGGCTCGTTTTTTGCGGGACAAGATGACACTTTCAGCGGTTCCATGGTTATTTATATCTGTCTTTTTGATCACGTGTTATTCCACTTTTTGTTCGGCAGTATGATAATAAAGCGTCGTTTTTTGCCTCGTTTTTTTTTTTTTTTTCTTACGGTGTTTACTGAAGGGGTTAACTAGTGTGCCAGTTTTATAGGGCGAGTCGATACGGACGCGGCGATACTAAATATGTGTACTTTTATTGTTTTTTTGTTTTTTTATTTAGATGAAGAAATGTATTTATGGGAATATTTTTTTTTTTTTTTCATTATTTAGGAATATTTTTTTTTAATTTTTTTTACACATTTGGAAATTTTTTTTTTTACTTTTTTACTTTGTCCCAGGGGGGGACATCACAGATCAGTGATCTGACAGTTTGCACAGCACTCTGTCAGATCACTGATCTGACATGCAGCAGTGCAGGCTTCACAGTGCCTGCTCTGAGCAGGCTCTGTGAAGCCACCTCCCTCCCTGCAGGACCCGGATCCGCGGCCATCTTGGATCCGGGAACTGGAGCAGGGAGGGAGGGCGGCAAGACCCTCGCAGCAACGCGATTACATCACGTTGCTGCGGGGGTCTCAGGGAAGCCCGCAGGGAGCCCCCTCCCTGCGCGGTGCTTCCCTGCACCGCCGGCACATCGCGATCATCTTTGATCGCGGTGTGCCGGGGGTTAATGTGCCGGGGGCGGTCCGTGACCGCTCCTGGCACATAGTGCCGGATGTCAGCTGCGATAGGCAGCTGACACCCGGCCGCGATCGGCGCCGCTCCCCCCGTGAGCGCTGCCGATCGCATATGACGTACTATTGCGTCCTTGGGAAGTAGGGCCCACCCCCCATGGACGCAATAGTACGTCTGATGGCAGAAAGGGGTTAATGCTCCGAACATAAATAAAAACATGAAAATTAGTCAGTATCACAAAAAACATTTACATCCAGGTACCTTATAGATGACGTCACCTCTGGAGCCGTTCTTCTTTTCTTCATCTTGTTCAGACCCCCTGCTTGGTATACTGTCCCTTCCTGGCTGTGCCCTTAAACTGTCTCCCATGCTACAAACCCACTACTCAGTTACTATTCTGTGCCCACTCACTTTTCTCCCCCATACTGTCTCATCACACTATTTCCTCCCTCCTCATACTGTCTCCTCTCACATCCCTCCTGTTCACCATATTGTCTCCTCATATATTTACCCACTCACTTTCTATACTGCCTGCTCCCATGACTCCCAATACTGTGTCTGCACACATCTCATCACCCTCACTCCCTGTACTCTGTCCACATACATTTTTCACATCGCTACTCATAATGTGTCTGCATACATTCCCCCGTTTGCTCCCCATATTGTCTGCACCCATCCCCCATACTGTTTCCTCATATATGCCCCCATTCCCCAGTACTGTTTCTTCATACATGCCGCCCATTCCCCAGTACTGTTTCCTCATACATGCCCCCATTGCCCATACATGCCCCCCATTCCCCAGTACTGTATCCTCATACATGCCCCCCATTCCCCCTTACTTTTTCCTCATACATGCCCCCCATTGCCCATACATGCCTCCATTCCCCAGTACTGTTTCCTCATACATGCCCCCATTCCCTAGTACTGTTTCCTCATACATGCCCCCCATTCACCTGTACTGTATCCTCATACATTCCCCAATTCCCCCTTACTGTTTCCTCATATATGCCCCCATTGCCCATACATGCCCCCCATTCCCCAGTACTGTTTCTTCATACATGCACCCCATTCCACAGTATTGTCTCCTCATACATACCCCCCATTGCCCATACATGCCCCCCATTCCCCAGTACTGTTTCCCCATCTCCCCCTTTGCTCTTCATTTTGTGTCCTCAAATATCCCCCCACATATTAAATCCCCAATCCCCACTCCAATTCTCCCCACAGATAATAAATCCCCCTATCCTCACTCAAATTGTCCCCACACACAATAAATCATTCATCCCCACTCCAATTGTCCCCACACATACTAAATCCCCTTATCCCACTCAAACTCTCCACACACATAATAAATCCCCCAATTTCCACTCAAATTGTCCCCCCTCCCATCTTGTATGTATTGCTCAGCTCCCCCTCCCATTCTTGTATGCATGGCTCAGCTCCCCCATCTTGTATGAATGGCTCAGCTCCGCCCTCCAATCTTGTATGTATGGCTCAGCTCCCATCTTGCATGTATGGCTCAGCTTCCCCCCTCCCATCTTGTATGAATGGCTCAGCTCAGCTCAGCTTCCTCCCACTCCCATCTTGTATGAATGGCTCAGTTCAGCTCCCCCCCTCCCATCTTGTATGAATGGCTCAGCTTCCCCCCCTCCCATCTTGTATGAATGGCTCAGCTTCCCACCCTCCCATCTTGTATAAATGGCTCAGCTCAGCTTCTCCCCCTCCCATCTTGTATGAATGGCTCAGCTTCCCCCCCTGCTCCCGCTCCCATCTTGCATGCATGGCTGAGATGGCTCGCTCCTCCATCCTCCTCCTGTCCTCCCTCCTTCATCCTCCCCCGTTCTTGCTGGCTGTCATACTCACCTTTCTCACACCACGCCGAACATCCCTCCATCTCTGTCCCGGCGCGACAGCGTCTTCCTGAGTGAGTGGTCATGTGGTACCGCTCATTAAGGTGATGAATATGTGTCCATATTCATCACCCTAATGAGCGGTACTACGTGACCGCTCACATAGGACGAGCTGCCGGCACTGAGACCAGGCAATCCTGGAGTAGGGTGAGTATGAAGTCCTCAAGCGTGCGGGCGCACAGGGCGGTGGGGTGGTGGGTGGGTTTGATGACCCCGGACTTTAATTTAAAAAAAAAACAGAACAGAAAACTTGCTCAGGTGCCGCCTCCCCGCATCATCCCACCCTAGGCACGTGCCCTCAAGTGCCTAATGGCAAATACAGCAATGGGATTAACATATATGAGATAGGTGAGCGTATATATGTCACCAATCTGCTTAAAAAAGACTGTTGATCTTTTTTTACTACAAGAGATGTTGTCAATTTTCTATTTTGTTGTGGCCGTCATTAGTGAAAATATGACAATTGGATCCACAGCCATATTGGTTGTTATTTTTACATTAGCCGCTCAAGAAATAACCAAGGTTTATATTCTCAGCATGTAATGTAAATAACAAAGTACTCAAAGAAATAATTCAGTAGTAGCTGCAAATCCTGCTGTCACTTTTACACAAATGGAAACTATAATTGCAGTGTGTTAAAAATGTAGTTTTCAAGCCAAGGCTGTTACATTAACTTCTGAGATTAGAAAAAAGACCAGTTCTTTGAGAAAAGATTTCTTTTAGCCAACTCTTCAAGTAATAACTTTTCTAACCATGTTTGAGGAAAATCCAAAGGGCCATTGGCATCCTGTACTTTCACTTACTCGACAAGGCCGCAAGCTGCTTTAGGCCTGTAGCCTACCTGAGGTCAAAGGCAGCAGAGGACATCACCATCCGGTAAAATTGCTGTTTGGGGAGCATAACAATGGAATTATTATTGTTCAGACTCACATATAATGTAGGGTTGGGCTTCTCAAATTGTCGATGGGTCTCCCGAAAGGGGCACCCCTTAGTTGTTGGGGAAGAACAGCTGGAGGGACAGTTTTTGCAGAAATAGTAAAAAAAAGCTGCACAGATTTTATTCCACCTGCAACAATTCCTGATTTAGCAACTTAAGTAGCTAATTTTCTACAAATTTTATAATTACACAGAATTTGGAAAACCTATAAGAGGTAATTGAGCACAATTTAATATTGGCACAAGCTTCCACAACAGTGTGTGTCTGGTAGAGCCCAGGTATTAACTTTGTTTGTCTATTGAAACACCACTAGAAAAAGCATTTTGAAACCCTTCTTTAGGCCACAATTGGAGCACAATGGAAGCACTACTACTAAGGCACTCAATGGAGCAGTATTACAGTGTGAGGCCTAAGGGTGGCCATAGATGAGGAATTTGTTAAGAGGTGAGAATCTGCTTGTAAGGGGGTGCTCCAATGTTTACTGTAAAATTACTGAACCAGACCCATCCTACAAGTGGATCAGCAAAATGTGAACTTGACTTGCCTTCAAGGCTTTCGTACATACAGTGGGGCAAAAAAGTATTTAGTCAGTCAGCAATAGTGCAAGTTCCACCCCTTAAAAAGATGGGAGGCGTCTGTAATTTACATCATAGGTAGACCTCAACTATGGGAGACGAACTGAGAAAAAAAAATCCAGAAAATCACATTGTCTGTTTTTTTAACATTTTATTTGCATATTATGGTGGAAAATAAGTATTTGGTCAGAAACAAAATTTCATCTCAATACTTTGTAATATATCCTTTGTTGGCAATGACAGAGGTCAAACGTTTTCTGTAAGTCTTCACAAGGTTGCCACACACTGTTGTTGGTATGTTGGCCCATTCCTCCATGCAGATCTCCTCTAGAGCAGTGATGTTTTTGGCTTTTCGCTTGGCAACACGGACTTTCAACTCCCTCCAAAGGTTTTCTATAGGGTTGAGATCTGGAGACTGGCTAGGCCACTCCAGGACCTTGAAATGCTTCTTACGAAGCCACTCCTTCGTTGCCCTGGTGGTGTGCTTTGGATCATTGTCATGTTGAAAGACCCAGCCACGTTTCATCTTCAATGCCCTTGCTGATGGAAGGAGGTTTGCACTCAAAATCTCACGATACATGGCCCCATTCATTCTTTCATGTACCCGGATCAGTCGTCCTGGCCCCTTTGCAGAGAAACAGCCCCAAAGCATGATGTTTCCACCACCATGCTTTACAGTAGGTATGGTGTTTGATGGATGCAACTCAGTATTATTTTTCCTCCAAACACGACAAGTTGTGTTTCTACCAAACAGTTCCAGTTTGGTTTCATCAGACCATAGGACATTCTCCCAAAACTCCTCTGGATCATCCAAATGCTCTCTAGCAAACTTCAGACGGGCCCGGACATGTACTGGCTTAAGCAGTGGGACACGTCTGGCACTGCAGGATCTGAGTCCATGGTGGCGTAGTGTGTTACTTATGGTAGGCCTTGTTACATTGGTCCCAGCTCTCTGCAGTTCATTCACTAGGTCCCCCACGTGGTTCTGGGATTTTTGCTCACCGTTCTTGTGATCATTCTGACCCCACGGGGTGGGATTTTGCGTGGAGCCCCAGATTGAGGGAGATTATCAGTGGTTCTAATTATTGCTTCCACTGTTGATTTCTTCACTCCAAGCTGGTTGGCTATTGCAGATAGTCTTCCCAGCCTGGTGCAGGGCTACAATTTTGTTTCTGGTGTCCTTTGACAGCTCTTTGGTCTTCACCATAGTGGAGTTTGGAGTCAGACTGTTTGAGGGTGTGCACAGGTGTCTTTTTATACTGATAACAAGTTTAAACAGGTGCCATTACTACAGGTAATGAGTGGAGGAAAGAGGAGACTCTTAAAGAAGAAGTTACAGGTCTGTGAGAGCCAGAAATCTTGATTGTTTGTTTCTGACCAAATACTTATTTTCCACCATAATATGCAAAAAAATGTTAAAAAAACAGACAATGTGATTTTCTGGATTTTTTTTTCTCAGTTCGTCTCCCATAGTTGAGGTCTACCTATGATGTAAATTACAGATGCCTCTCATCTTTTTAAGTGGTGGAACTTGCACTATTACTGACTGACTAAATACTTGTTTGCCCCACTGTATGTAGTGATGGGCTCTCAATTCAGCAGCTTTAAAGTTCACATGTCTGTTTTAGCTTGAGCTACAGTATGTTTTATAAAGAAGCAGCTTAGCATACCTAGTGGAAAGACACTCAGACTTTGATACAGTGAGTTAATGAGTGTATTGATCAGAGTGAGGCAAAGCCAAGGCCCTGATCTTATTGCAATGAAGAGCATCTGTGTTTGGAGTTCATACTGCTAGAAGGAGTCTTCATTCTGAAATCCAACAGTGTGGTCTTGCAAATTTGCCTGTGCTGTGGACCTAACTTGAGCTGTTATTTGGGCTTTTTAGAGCAAACACTCGATGAATAAAGGTTGTTTTGGTTGTTCCAAGTAACTTCTAACCTATAGCCTATATCTTGGATCTGAGACGCTCGCCGTGTCAGCCAGCTAAGCCCTACAACTGCCTACTCTGAGTTATTTGTGATACTGTGCTGAGAGACTTTTCTTTTGATTTTGTGTAATCTATTTCCCTCAATTTTGAGGTGTAACCACCAAACATTCTGCATCTACTTTGATGTTTAACTGACATACTCTGTGAATATATTATGTTGTATGATCACTAATTTTTGTCTCTTAAGATGTTGTCCTATGTCACCTCTTATTGCCGACAAGCTCAGTGAAATGTACAATAATATACTGAGCTTTGCATACCTTTCCCTGGTTCTTCATATCGACAGCACTGAATACAACCACTCAGCTCAGAGCTCGGTAATTGGATACAGCTCTGTTGACATGACATCATCACAGCAGTCAATCATCAGAGACCTGGGTAGCTGCGCAGAGGCAGCGCTGGACCCAGGGAAGATAGGCAAAGCCCAATTTGTTATTTCACATATCATTGAAACTGTGGGCTATAAATAGGTGATTGAGGACAACCACTCTAATACTATATATATATATACATATATATATATATATATATGTATATATATATGTATATATATATATATATATATATATATATATATATATATATATATATATATATATATATATATATATATATATATATATATATATATAGTCAAGATTGTGCCAGGGAATATGACATAAGAAAAAGACCTATTGTTAACATCATGTTTCTATGTTAAAACAAATCTGTTACCATATTTCATAACACAAACTCCATATGTTGTAAAATAGGTCTCTTAGACTTGGTGAGGCAGGAGGACTTACTTTGAAATGCATGATTGGTTTATTCAGTGTGTAATGGTGTTTGAAAGTTTGTTTATCCTCCAGAATTATCCATACATGCATACATTTGACCTAAAACTATTCTGTCATTCTGAACTAACTGTTCTATTTTCACAAGTTCTAAAAGTAGATAAAAAGAACCGAATCAAACATATGAGTTCAAAATATTAGACGTTGCTATTTTTAAATGGAGAGACTGTTTCAATTTCACATGTCTGTGAGTGGCAGAAGTATGTCAACCTTTATTACTAGCAGAAAATTTGAAGGCGAAATTCAAGTCTAGTGTTTTCAATAAAAGGGATGATAATCAGACTTCATTGGACAACTTGTTTTTTTAAACAAGCTATAGACTTCAATGTAAAGAAAAGGATCCAGTTGAAATCAATTTTTTAAAACGAACAAAAAAGTTGTGTCAACATAACTTTTTAGCCAACTGATTAATGCTAGATCCATTCTTACAAATAATTACTGGACATGTGAACATAGCCTACTCTCTGACATCTGGACAGAATGCCTGTAAATCTTGTTACCTTCTGGAATTCCAGGTTCTTCTTTTAACTCTCCAGGATGACACAATGTCATCAATATAGCAGCCTTTCTAATAAAAAAAAGAGCCTGATATGCAACAAGGTAAGGAGATTCGTAGGCCTCCGATCCAGCATTTTTAGATTACTTACCTGACCAATCGATTGAATCCTGTGAATCGATACTACACTCCCTGACAGAAGTTATGTCGCTTATCCATGTTATGTAAATAAAAGCTTATGACCTGACGCTAAATTCATCCATTAGTTGTATAAATTATTTATTTGAAAGCTGAAACCCTCCGAAATGTGGTTTACGTTAAGAAAATAAATTGGCATCAATGCAGAAATATTGATCACTTAATGGACACAGAATGGTCAGATTTTGGCAAGAGAAAAGTTTTGTCGCCCACAAAAAGTAATGTGATATTCAAACAAATAATTAACTTAAAATACAAATATATGTTGCATAACATTGGTGAATGAAGTTGTGGTGCTATTAGAGACATATTTAAGATTTTGTGTGACTTCCATGAGCTTGAAGGACTGCATCCATGCAGTGCAACAATGATTCATACAATTTGTTAATGACGTCATCATGAATAGCAAAGAATGCAGTCTTACATGCCTCCCAGAGTTCATCTAGATTCTTTGGTTTTGTCTTCCAAGCCTCCTCTTTCATCCTACCCCAAACATGCTCAGTGATGTTCATGTCTGGTGACTGGGCTGGCCAGTCCTTGAGCACCTTGATCTTTTTTGCCTGGAGGAACTTTGTTGTAGAGATGGATGTATGAGATGGAGCACCATCCTGCTGCAGAATTTGACTCCTTTTATGATTTGGAATATAAGAGGTAGCTAATACTTCTTGATATTGTAGGCTATTGATATTGCCTTCCACCTTGCAAATGTTTCACCCCCCATACTGAATGTAACCCCAGACCATGATCTTTCCACCACCAAATCTAACTGTTTTCTGGATGTATTTTGGATCCATACGGGCTCCAGTAGGTCTCCTGCAGTATTTGCGGCAGCTGTGGTGTAATTCTACTGAAGATTCATCAGAGAAATCCACCTTCTGCCATTTTTCCAGCATCCATCTGTTTAGCAGGCTGTGGGACTTTGTAACTGCCACCCGGTTTTTTATTTGCTTTTTGTTTAGTGCTGGCTTCTGGGCACTGATTCGACCATGGAAGTCATTTCGAGACAGAATCCTACAAACTGTTCTAGGTGACACAGTGACTTGAGGTGACCAGGCCTGTTGGAGCTCTGCTGCAGTGGAAGAGGGGCTTGCTTTGGATCTTCTAACTAACAAACGTTCCTCCTGAGCAGTGGTTTTGCTGGGTCTGCCAGACCTGGGCTTGTCAAACACATCTCCAGTCTCTTCAGATCTTTTTTTAATTCTTTGTACTTGACGCTGAGACACATTAAAGGTGCCAGCCACCTATGCAGTGGATTTGGTCTTCAGCCTCTTAATAATCCAGGCTTTGGTCGCAGGGCGGATTTTTGGCATGTTGTCAGAGCTCAAGTTGCAGTTCAAGTGAAGGTCTGGGGTGCTGGGTTTCTTTTTATACACACACTAATTAACCGATTATTTACTGAACGCAGGTGAGGATGTAAACTAGGATTGGGTGCATTATATGACCAGGTGACAAAACTTTTGTCTTGCCAAAAAATGACCATTCTGTATCCATTATCTGATCAATATTTCTGCATTGATGCCAATTTATTTTCTTAACCTAAACCACATTTCGGAGGGTTTCAGCTTTCAAAAGAATAATTTATACAACCAATGGATGAATTTAACGTCAGGTTATAAGCTTTAATTTACATAACATGGATAAGCGACATAACTTCTGTCAGGGAGTGTACAATATTTAAAAGTTTCTCAAGGATCTCAGTGAATTATGATGCTCATCAGGTTGGAAAAGGTTTCAAAACCATAGGCGATGAGTTTGAACTACACCAAACCAGCCAGCACCCCCTCTAATCAGCTGTTATCATTAGCTGAATATAAACATAGAACGGAGCTGAGTGGCACAGCTCCATTCAATGTGTGGTGGACACTGCAGAACAGTTATATTTATAGTTGATCCTATACATTGATCTCATATTGATGACGAATTCTGTGGATAAGACTTTTCATTTTTATTTGCCTGGACAATTCCTTTAAAGGGATTGTTTGGTCCAGATCAATAAATCTGCAGTCACTCTGCAGACTTATGCATCCCCCCCCAGGGGGCGCACTGTGTGCCTGGGGGGATTAGCCGATTTCCGATCCGGTATGTGTGAGTTATACATAATCCCCTTCAGTGGGCGAGGCCTTGCTCTCTGTACACTTGTACTGAGCGAGGCCACGCCTTCTATTTGGACACGCCCACTGGCTGGCCGCATCACTAGTCGGGGGCAGTCTCGACTCAATACAAGTGTATGGTGAGCAACCACAGGCCGGGAGTATGTATAACCCATCCATACCCTCTGGTCCCTGGTCAGAAACCAGTGTGCATGCACTGGGGGATTCATAGTTTGCAGTCACACAGTGACTGTGGACTTATTCATTTGGGCCGGACCCTTTAAGCTTTAGTTGAAGGACAGGCCTTAGCCAACATTGTACATAATTAATAACAAGTTAAAAAAATAGTCAATCAATTTCACCCCAACTGATTGTACTACTGTTATCTCGTCTTTTGGATCAACCAGGTTGGGGGGCCTAAATAAGATTAAAACATTTGGTATAACATTGTTGTTAATATGTTCATGGCATACTTAACCCCTTAGCGACCGCCGATACGCCTTTTAACGGCGGCCGCTAAGGATACTTAAACCACAGCGCCGTTAATTAACGGCGCTGTGGAAAAAGTCCATAGCGCCCCCCAGAGGCCGATTTTCTCCGGGGTCTCGGCTGCCGAGGGTAGCCGAGACCCCAGAGAACATGATTCGGGGTTTTTTTAACCCACCCCGCATTTGCGATCGCCGGTAATTAACCGTTTACCGGCGATCGCAAAAAAAAAAAAAAAAAAGCGATCTCTTTTTAATTTCTCTGTCCTCCGATGTGATCGCACATCGGAGGACAGAGAAAAGGGGTCCTAGGTGGCCCCCCAATACTCACCTAGCTCCCCCGATGCTCCTCGTGTCTCCCGGTGGGCGCCGCCATCTTCAAAATGGCGGGCGCATGCGCAGTGCGCCCGCCGGCCGGCACCGGGAGAATCTTTGGGGTCTCGGCTGCCGGGGGTAGCCGAGACCCCAAAGAGCATGATCGGGGTCGGTATTACCGACCCCTGTTTTGTGATCGCCGGTAATTAACTGTTTACCGGCGACCGCAAAAAAAAAAAAAAAAAGTAAAGTGTAATTCTCTGTCCTCTGATGTGATCGCACATCAGAGGACAGAGAAATAGGGGGATTCGGGGACCCTAGCATACTCACCTAGGTCCCTGGATCCTCTTGCTGCTCCTCCTGGCCGCCGGCAGAAGAACATGGCGGACGCATGCCCAGTGCGCCCGCCATCTGTCTCCATCTGCCGGCCGGCAGGAGAACAGCAGTTGGGGCTAAAATTAGGGTTAGGGGTAGGGTTAGGGTTAGGGTTAGGGGTAGGGTTAGGGTTAGGGGTAGGGGTAGGGGTAGGGGTAGGGGTAGGGTTAGGGTTAGGGGTAGGGTTAGGGGTAGGGCTAGGGTTAGGGCTAGGGTTGGGGCTAAATTTAGGGTTAGGGTTGGGGCTTAATTTAGGGTTAGGGTTGGGGCTAAACTTAGGGTTAGGCTTCTTTCACACTTACGTCGGTACGGGGCCGTCGCAATGCGTCGGCCCGACATACCGACGCACGTTGTGAAAATTGTGCACAATGTGGGCAGCAGCTGCAGTTTTTCAACGCATCCGCTGCCCAATCTATGTCCTGGGGAGGAGGGGGCGGAGTTACGGCCACGCATGCGCGGTCAGAAATGGCGGATGCGATGTACAAAAAAACGTTTCATTGAACGTTTTTTTGTGCCGACGCTCCGCCAAAACACAACTGATCCAGTGCACGACGGACGCGACGTGTGGCCATCCGTCACGATCCGTCGGCAATACAAGTCTATGGGCAAAAAACGCATCCTGCGGGCACATTTGCAGGATCCGTTTCTTGTCCAAAACGACGGATTGCGACGGAATGCCAAACGACGCAAGTGTGAAAGTAGCCTTAGGGCTAGGGTTAGGGTTGGGGCTAAAGTTAGGGCTAGGGTTGGGGCTAAAGTTAGGGTTAGAGCTGGGATTAGGGTTAGGGTTTGGATTAGGGTTGGTATTAGGGTTAGGGTTGGCATTAGGGTTATGCTTGGGATTAGGGTTAGGTTTGGGATTAGGGTTAAGGTTAGGGTTGTGATTAGGGGTGTATTGGGATTAGGGTTAGGTTTGAGGTTAGGGTTGAGATTAGGATTAGGGGTGTGTTGGATTTAGGGTTTTGATTAGGGTTATGGTTAGGGTTGACATTAGGGTTGTTTTGGGGTAAGGGTTGTGATTATGGTTAGGGTTAGTGATTAGGATTATGGATCAGGTTGGGATTAGGGTTAGGGGTGTGTTGGGGTTAGGGTTGGAGCTAGAATTGGGGGGTTTCCACTGTTTAGGTACATCAGGGGGTCTCCAAACACGACAGCCAATTTTGCGCTCAAAAAGTCAAATGGTGCTCCCTCCCTTCTGAGCTCTGCCGTGCGCCCAAACAGTGGATTACCCCCACATATGGCGCATCAGCGTACTCGGGATAAATTGGACAACAACTATTGCAGTCCAATTTCTCCTGTTACCCTTGTGAAAATAAAAACTTGGGGGCTACAATATCTTTTTTGTGGAAAAAAAAAATATTTTTTATTTTCACGACTCTGCATTCTAAACTTCTGTGAAGCACTTGGGCATTCAAAGTTCTCACCACACATCTAGATAAGTTCCTTGGGGGGTCTAGTTTCCAAAATGGGGTCACTTGTGGGGGGTTACTACAGTTTAGGTACATCAGGGGCTCTGCAATCGCAACATAATGCCCACAGACCATTCTATCAAAGTCTGCATTCCAAAAAGGCGCTCCTTCCCTTCCGAGCTCTGCCGTGCGCCCAAACAGTGGTTTACCCCCACATATGGCGCATCAGCGTACTCGGGATAAATTGGACAACAACTATTGCAGTCCAATTTCTCCTGTTACCCTTGTAAAAATAAAAACTTGGGGGCTACAATATCTTTTTTGTGGAAAAAAAAAATTTTTTTTATTTTCACGACTCTGCATTCTAAACTTCTGTGAAGCACTTGGGCATTCAAAGTTCTCACCACACATCTAGATAAGTTCCGTGGGGGGTCTAGTTTCCAAAATGGGGTCACTTGTGGAGGGTTTCTACTGGTTAGGTACATCAGGGGCTCTGCAAACGCAACATAATACCCGCAGACCATTCTATCAAAGTCTGCATTCCAAAACGGCGCTCCTTCCTTCCGAGCTCTGCCGTGCGCCCAAACAGTGGTTTACCCCCACATATGGGGTACCAGCATACTTAGGACAAATTGGACAACAACTATTGCAGTCCAATTTCTCTTGTTACCCTTGTGAAAATAAAAACTTGGGGGCTAAAAAATCTTTTTTGTGGAAAAAAAAAATATTTTTTATTTTCACGGCTCTGCATTATAAACTTCTGTGAAGCACTTGGGCATTCAAGGTTCTCACCACACATCTATATAAGTTCCATGGGGGGTCTAGTTTCCAAAATGGGGTCACTTGTGGGGGATTTCTACTGTTTAGGCACATCAGGGGCTCTCCAAACGCGACATGGCGTCCGATCTCAATTCCAGCCAATTCTACATTGAAAAAGTAAAACGGCACTCATTCTCTTCCAAGCTCTGCGGTGCGCCCAAACAGTGGTTTACCCCCACATATTGGGTATCGACGTACTCAGGAGAAATTGCACAACAACTTTAGTGGTCTAATTTCTCCTGTTACCCTTGTGAAAATAAAAATTTGTGGGCAAAAATATCATTTTTGTAGAAAAAATGCAATTTTTTTTTTCACGGCTCTACGTTATAAACTTCTGTGAAGCACTTGGGGGTTCAAAGTGCTCACCACTAGGGTTGAGCGAAACGGGTCGTTCATTTTCAAAAGTCGCCGACATTTGGCAAAGTCGGGTTTCATGAAACCCGATCCGACCCCTGTGCGGGGTCGGCCATGCGGTACGCGACTTTCGCGCCAAAGTCGCGTTTCAATGACGCGAAAAGCGCCATTTCTCAGCCAATGAAGGTAAACGCAGAGTGTGGGCAGCGTGATGACATAGGTCCTGGTCCCCACCATCTTAGAGAAGGGCATTGCAGTGATTAGCTTGCTGTCTGCGGCGTCACAGGGGCTATAAAGGGGCGTTCCCGCCGACCGCCATGTTACTGCTGCTGATCTGAGCTTAGGGAGAGGTTGATGCCGCTTCGTCAGAAGCAGGGATAGCGTTAGGCAGGGTCCATTAACCACCAAACCGCTTGTACTGTAGCGATTTCCACTGCCCAACACCACATTCGGTGTGCAGGGATAGTGGAAGCTACATTTTTTTTTTTCCCTCAGCGCTGTAGCTCATTGGGCTGCCCTAGAAGGCTCCCTGATAGCTGCATTGCTGTGTGTACGCCGCTGTGCAAACCAACTGCTTTTTTCAAAGCACAAATCCTCTTGTTCCTTCCTTTCTGCACAGCTATCTTGTTTGTTTGTCCACACTTTTTATTTAATTTGTGCATCAGTCCACTCCTTATTGCTGCCTGCCATACCTGGCTGAGATTACTGCAGGGAGATAGTAATTGAAGGACAGTTCCTTTTTTTTTTGTGGGAGATTAAGATTGGCATTTCTGCTAGAGTGCCATCCCTGTCTGTGTCATCTCTCACTCAGTGGGCCATAGAAAGCCTATTTATTTTTTTGCTTGATTTGGGTTCTAAAATCTACCTGAAAAAATCACTACATCAATCAGTGGGAGAAAAATATTTGTCTCAGGGCTTGTGTGCCACTCCTTACTCCTGTGTGTGCCATCTCTCACTCAGTGGGCCATAGAAAGCCTATTTATTTTTTTGCTTGATTTGGGTTCCAAAATCTACCTGAAAAAATCACAACATCAATCAGTGGGAGAAAAATATTGGCCTCAGGGCTTGTGTGCCACTCCTGACTCCTGTGTGTGCCATCTCTCACTCAGTGGGCCATAGAAAGCCTATTAATTTTTTTGCTTGATTTGGGTTTATAAATTTTCCCTGGAAAAAAAAAAAAAAAGTGGGAGATTAATATTGGCCTCTGGGCTTGTGTGCCAGTCCTGAGCGTGCCATCTCTCTCACAAATAGTGGGCCATAGAAAGCCTATTTATTTTTTGGGTTGATTTGGGTTCTAAATTCTACCTGAAAAAATCAATAAATCAATCAGTGGGAGATTAATATTGGCCTTTGGGCTTGTGTGCCAGTCCTAAGCGTGCCATCTCTCTCTCTCAGATAGTGGGCCATAGAAAGCCTATTTATTATTTTTTTTATTGGGTTTATAAATTTTCCCTGGAAAAAAAAAAAAAAAGTGGGAGATTAATATTGGCCTCTGGGCTTGTGTGCCACTCCTGACTCCTGTGTGCGTCATCTCTCACTCAGTGGGCCCTAGAAAGCCTATTTTTTGTTTTATTTGTTTTCTAAATTCTCCCTGAAAAAATCATTTTATTTTATTTGGTTTCTAAATTATTCCTGAAAAAATCATTTTTTTTGTATTTTTTTTTTTCTAAAGTCTCCCTGAAAAAAAAAAAAAAATCAAATCAGTGGGAGATTAATATTGCCCTTTCTGCTTGTGTGCCAGTCTTGACTCCTGGGTGTGCCATCTCTCTCTCTCTCTCTCCAATTGTGGGCCATAGAAAGCCTATTTATTTTTTTGCTTGATTTGGTTTCCAAAATCTACCTGAAAAAATCACTATATCAATCAGTGGGAGATAAATATTGGCCTCTGGTCTTGTGTGCCACTCCTGACTCCTGTGTGCGTCCTCTCTCACTCAGTGGGCCCTACAAAGCCTATTTTTTTTTATTTGTTTTCTAAATTCTCCCTGAAACAATCATTTTATTTTATTTTGTTTCTAAATTCTTCCTGAAAAATTCATTTTTTTGTATTTTTTTTTTCTAAAGTCTCCCTGAAAAAAAAAAAAAAAATCAAATCAGTGGGAGATTAATATTGCCCTTTCTGCTTGTGTGCCAGTCTTGACTCCTGGGTGTGCCATCTCTCTCTCTCTCTCCAATTGTGGGCCATAGAAAGCCTATTTATTTTTTTGCTTGATTTGGGTTCCCAAATCTACCTGAAAAAATCACTAAATCAATCAGTGGGAGATAAATATTGGCCTCTGGGCTTGTGTGCCACTCCTGACTCCTGTGTGCGTCCTCTCTCACTCAGTGGGCCCTAGAAAGCCTATTTTTTGTTTTATTTGTTTTCTAAATTCTCCCTGAAAAAATCATTTTATTTTATTTGGTTTCTAAATTATTCCTGAAAAAATCATTTTTTTTGTATTTTTTTTTCTAAAGTCTCCCTGAAAAAAAAAAAAAAAAATCAAATCAGTGGGAGATTAATATTGCCCTTTCTGCTTGTGTGCCAGTCTTGACTCCTGGGTGTGCCATCTCTCTCTCTCCAATTGTGGGCCATAGAAAGCCTATTTATTTTTTTGCTTGATTTGGGTTCCAAAATCTACCTGAAAAAATCACTAAATCAATCAGTGGGAGATAAATATTGGCCTCTGGGCTTGTGTGCCACTCCTGACTCCTGTGTGCATCCTCTCTCACTCAGTGGGCCATAGAAAGCCTATTTTTTTTTTATTTGTTTTCTAAATTCTCCCTGAAACAATCATTTCATTTTATTTGGTTTATAAATTCTTCCTTAAAAAATCATTTTTTTTAATTATTTTTTTTTCTAAAGTCTCCCTGTTAAAAAAAAAAACAACAAATCAGTGGGAGATTAATATTTACATTTGCGCTTCAGTGACAGTCCTGCGTGTGTGGCATCTCTCTCATTTGTTGCCACCAACAACAGAGTGTGTAACATTGTGCCTGATTTTCGTTGTGGTCTCACCCACCTGTAAAGGGGTAGCTAAATCATACTGAAGTTATAGCTCACCGTGTAAGTTGTGTGACAGCAACAAATACCGTTAGTTTGGTAACGTTTTTAAAAAAATGAGGAAGTCTGGTGGAAGAGGTCGTGAGGGTAGTGGTAGTGGTGGAGCATCAGGTGGTCGTGGGAAAAAAAATATTGCACCTAAGTCTGGAGCTGTGGAGCCAGGTTCGTCGTCTGGCTACACAAGGCCTCGAACGCTCCCTTTTCTGGGAGTAGGAAAACCGCTTTTAAAGCCGGAGCAGCAAGAGCAAGTTTTGGCTTATCTTGCTGACTCAGCCTCTAGCTCTTTTGCCTCCTCTCGTGAAACTGGTAAAAGTAAAAGCAGCGCGTCGTTAGTGGATGTTCACGGTCAGGGACAAGTCGCTTCCTTGTCCTCTTCAGCAAAAACAACAACAGAGAAGAATGCAGCAGGCGACACAACGGGTTACTCCATGGAGCTCTTTACACATACCGTCTCTGGCTTAGAAAGTGAAGCAGTTAACAGTCCATGCCCATTACAAGTTGAATCTGACATGGAGTGCACTGATGCACAGCCACAGCCAGACTACTATGCTGGTCCTTTGACTCAGACCACAACATTGCCCTCGCAGGGTGCTGATCAAGAATCAGACCCTGATGAGACTATGTTGCCCCATCACGAACGCTATACCACCGACCGACACGGTGACACAGACGAAGTTGCACACGAGCTACAAGAAGAGGTAATAGATGACCCAGTTCTTGACCCCGATTGGCAGCCATTGGGGGAACAGGGTGCAGGCGGCAGCAGTTCTGAAGCGGAGGAGGAGGGGCCGCAGCAGGCATCAACATCGCAACAGGTTCCATCTGCCGGGCCCGTATCTTGCCCAAAACGCGTGGCAAAGTCAAAACCTGTTGGAGGACAGCGTGGCCATCCGGTTAAAGCTCAGTCTGCAATGCCTGAAAAGGTATCCGATGCTAGAAAGAGTGCAGTCTGGCATTTTTTTAAACAACATCCAATTGATCAGCGCAAAGTCATCTGTCAAAAATGTTCAACTACCTTAAGCAGAGGGCAGAATCTGAAAAGTCTCAATACAAGTTGCATGCATAGACATTTAACCACCATGCATTTGCAAGCTTGGACTAACTACCAAACGTCCCTTAAGGTTGTAGCACCCTCGGCCAATGAAGCTAGTCATCAACGCAACATCCCTTCCGGCAGTGTAGGGCCACCATTTTCTGCACCACCTGCAGTATCTGTGCAGGTTTCTTTGCCAGGCCAAAGCAGTCAGGGTCAGGGAATCACCAGTTTCGTAGTAGGAAACACTGCATCTAGGGCACCGGCGGCAACAATACCATCTCCCACCGTCTCTCAGTCTGCCATGTCCACCGGCACCCCCGCTAGTTCCACGATCTCCAGCTCTCCAGTCCAGCTCACCCTACATGAGACTATGGTTAGAAAAAGGAAGTACTTAGCCTCGCATCCGCGTACACAGGGTTTGAACGCACACATAGCTAGACTAATCTCGTTAGAGATGATGCCCTACCGGTTAGTTGAAAGCGAAGCTTTCAAAGCCCTGATGGACTACGCTGTACCACGCTACGAGCTACCCAGTCGACACTTTTTTTCCAGAAAAGCCATCCCAGCCCTCCACCAGCATGTTAAAGAGCGCATCGTCCATGCACTCAGGCAATGTGTGAGCACAAAGGTGCACCTGACAACAGATGCATGGACCAGTAGGCATGGCCAGGGACGTTACGTGTCCATCACGGCACACTGGGTAAATGTGGTGGATGCAGGGTCCACAGGGGACAGCAAGTTTGGGGCAGTTCTGCCTAGCCCACGGTCTAGGAAACAGTTGGCTGTAGCCGTTCGCACCCCCTCCTCCTCCTCCTCGTCCTCCTGCAGAAGCGAGACCTCGTCCACAGACCGCAGTCGCACAACCACTCCATCCGCAGCTGCCACTGTTGCACACCAGGTCTCCCATTATGGGGCAGCTACTGGCAAACGTCAGCAGGCTGTATTGGCTATGAAGTGTTTGGGCGACAACAGACACACCGCTGAAGTTCTGTCCGAGTTCTTGCAGAAAGAAACGCAGTCGTGGCTGGGCACTGTAGATCTTGAGGCAGGCAAGGTAGTGAGTGATAACGGAAGGAATTTCATGGCTGCCATCTCCCTTTCCCAACTGAAACACATTCCTTGCCTGGCTCACACCTTAAACCTGGTGGTGCAGTGCTTCCTGAAAAGTTATCCGGGGTTATCCGACCTGCTCCTCAAAGTGCGTGGACTTTGCTCACATATCCGCCGTTCGCCCGTACACTCCAGCCGTATGCAGACCTATCAGCGTTCTTTGAACCTTCCCCAGCATCGCCTAATCATAGACGTTGCAACAAGGTGGAACTCAACACTGCACATGCTTCAGAGACTGTGTGAACAGAGGCGGGCTGTTATGTTTTTGTGGGAGGATACACATACACGGGAGGCAGTAGGATGGCAGACATGGAGTTGTCAGGTGTGCAGTGGTCGAAGATTCAAGACATGTGTCAAGTCCTTCAGTGTTTTGAGGAATGCACACGGCTGGTTAGTGCAGACAACGCCATAATAAGCATGAGCATCCCCCTAATGCGTCTGCTGATGCAAAGTTTGACGCACATAAAGGATCAGGCGTCTGCAGCTGAGGAAGAGGAAAGCCTTGATGACAGTCAGCCATTGTCTGGCCAGGGCAGTGTACAGGACGAGGTAGCGGGCGAACAGGAGGAGGACGAGGAGGATGATGGGGATGATTATATTTTTAATGAGGAAGCTTTTCCGGGGCTAGTGGAAATTGTTGGCGCGGCAAGGCCGGGTTCTGGTTTTTGGAGGGACACAAGTGACGTGGATTTGCCTGAAACTGCCCCTCAAGCAAGCACAACCACAGATTTGAGAACTGGAACTTTGGGCCACATGGCGGATTATGCCTTACGTATCCTCAAAAGGGACACACGCATAACAAAAATGATGAACGATGACGATTACTGGTTGGCCTGCCTCCTTGATCCTCGCTATAAAGGCAAATTGCAAAATATAATGCCACATGAGAACTTGGAACTAATATTAGCAACCAAACAATCAACTCTTATTGACCGTTTGCTTCTGGCATTCCCTGCACACAGCGCCCGTGATCGTTCTAACACGAGCTGCAGGGGCCAGCAGACCAGAGGTGTTACATAGTAACATAGTTAGTAAGGCCGAAAAAAGACATTTGTCCATCCAGTTCAGCCTATATTCCATCATAATAAATACCCAGATCTACGTCCTTCTACAGAACCTAATAATTGTATGATACAATATTGTTCTGCTCCAGGAAGACATCCAGGCCTCTCTTGAACCCCTCGACTGAGTTCGCCATCACCACCTCCTCAGGCAAGCAATTCCAGATTCTCACTGCCCTAACAGTAAAAAATCCTCTTCTATGTTGGTGGAAAAACCTTCTCTCCTCCAGACGCAAAGAATGCCCCCTTGTGCCCGTCACCTTCCTTGGTATAAACAGACCCTCAGCGAGATATTTGTATTGTCCCCTTATATACTTATACATGGTTATTAGATCGCCCCTCAGTCGTCTTTTTTCTAGACTAAATAATCCTAATTTCGCTAATCTATCTGGGTATTGTAGTTCTCCCATCCCCTTTATTAATTTTGTTGCCCTCCTTTGTACTCTCTCTAGTTCCATTATATCCTTCCTGAGCACCGGTGCCCAAAACTGGACACAGTACTCCATGTGCGGTCTAACTAGGGATTTGTACAGAGGCAGTATAATGCTCTCATCATGTGTATCCAGACCTCTTTTAATGCACCCCATGATCCTGTTTGCCTTGGCAGCTGCTGCCTGGCACTGGCTGCTCCAGGTAAGTTTATCATTAACTAGGATCCCCAAGTCCTTCTCCCTGTCAGATTTACCCAGTGGTTTCCCGTTCAGTGTGTAATGGTGATATTGATTCCCTCTTCCCATGTGTATAACCTTACATTTATCATTGTTAAACCTCATCTGCCACCTTTCAGCCCAAGTTTCCAACTTATCCAGATCCATCTGTAGCAGAATACTATCTTCTCTTGTATTAACTGCTTTACATAGTTTTGTATCATCTGCAAATATCGATATTTTACTGTGTAAACCTTCTACCAGATCATTAATGAATATGTTGAAGAGAACAGGTCCCAATACCGAACCCTGCGGTACCCCACTGGTCACAGCGACCCAGTTAGAGACTATACCATTTATAACCACCTTCTGCTTTCTATCACTAAGCCAGTTACTAACCCATTTACACACATTTTCCCCCAGACCAAGCATTCTCATTTTGTGTACCAACCTCTTGTGCGGCACGGTATCAAACGCTTTGGAAAAATCGAGATATACCACGTCCAATGACTCACCGTGGTCCAGTCTATAGCTTACCTCTTCATAAAAACTGATTAGATTGGTTTGACAGGAGCGATTTCTCATAAACCCATGCTGATATGGAGTTAAACAGTTATTCTCATTGAGATAATCCAGAATAACATCCCTCAGAAACCCTTCAAATATTTTACCAACAATAGAGGTTAGACTTACTGGCCTATAATTTCCAGGTTCACTTTTAGAGCCCTTTTTGAATATTGGCACCACATTTGCTATGCGCCAGTCCTGCGGAACAGACCCTGTCGCTATAGAGTCACTAAAAATAAGAAATAATGGTTTATCTATTACATTACTTAGTTCTCTTAGTACTCGTGGGTGTATGCCATCCGGACCCGGAGATTTATCTATTTTAATCTTATTTAGCCGGTTTCGCACCTCTTCTTGGGTTAGATTGGTGACTCTTAATATAGGGTTTTCATTGTTTCTTGGGATTTCACCTAGCATTTCATTTTCCACCGTGAATACCGTGGAGAAGGTGTTTAATATGTTAGCTTTTTCCTCGTCATCTACAACCATTCTTTCCTCACTATTTTTTAAGGGGCCTACATTTTCAGTTAGAGGGGCAGAAATCAGAAGTGGCGTTGGCCAGAGGGGTTTTCTGACCAGGTTGTGGAGTGATTTTGCTATGACCGCAGACAGGACAGGTACTGCAGCATCAATTCAAAGTGACAGGAGACAACATTTGTCCAGTATGGTTACTAACTATTTTTCATCCCTTATCGACATTCTCCCTCAACCGTCATTCCCATTTGATTACTGGGCATCAAAATTAGACACCTGGCCAGAATTGGCAGAATATGCATTGCAGGAGCTTGCTTGCCCGGCAGCTAGTGTCCTATCAGAAAGAGTATTCAGTGCTGCAGGTTCAATACTAACAGAAAAAAGGACTCGTCTGGCTACCCAAAATGTAGATGATCTAACCTTCATTAAAATGAACCACAACTGGATTTCGAAATCTTTTGCCCCACCTTGCCCGGCTGACACCTAGCTTTCCTATGTAAAGGTCTTGCCTGTGGACTATTCTGAACGACTTTTCCAATCTCGTAATTTGCAGCACCTGATTGTCCAGCATCCGACATGTTAACACCTCCCTAAATGGCCAAAGTCCCCACACGGGGCCGTGGTATCGCCACTTGGCGCCAGCACCCGTGAGAGTACTGTTTGTCTGAAGAGGTGGGTGTGCCCGCTTTTGGTCGACGGCACTGCCACTAGGTCCCTCATAGTACAATAAAGTGTCTGGCGGTGGTGGTGCGCACCCAACGTCAGACACACCGTTGTAATATGAGGGGCCCTGGGCCTGTACTGCCGGCCACAAGACAGTCCCCCCCCCAGGTCAAACAGTGCTCTACCACTTGCAAAATTTTCTCTCACAGCTCCACCAATGTTTAGTCTATGCGCTGACATCCTTCAATGCCTGACACTGTCAATACCATTGTATTGACATTTTTCTTATGTTAGGCCTTCGAAGCCTGTCTGCGGTCACTCCTTCCACTAGGCCTCCACTGACCTGTCTACTGCTGCCCGTGTTCCCCTGGAACCAATTTTAAATTGCCTACAGCCAGCCCAATTTATTATGTTAGGGCTTCGAAGCCTGTCTGCGGTCCTTCCTTCCACTAGGCCTCCACTGACCTGTCTACTGCCGCCCGTGTTCCCCTGGAACCAATTTTAAATTGCCTACAGCCCAATTTTTGTTATGTTAGGCCTTCGAAGCCTGTCTGCGGCCCGTTCTTTCCACTACTACTACACTGACCTGGCTACTGCCGCCCGTGTTCCCCTGGAACCAATTTTAAATTGCCTACAGCCAGCCCAATTTATTATGTTAGGGCTTCGAAGCCTGTCTGCGGTCCCTCCTTCCACTAGGCCTCCACTGACCTGTCTACTGCTGCCCGGGTTCCCCTGGAACCAATTTTAAATTGCCTACAGCCAGCCCAATTTATTATGTTAGGGCTTCGAAGCCTGTCTGCGGTCCCTCCTTCCACTAGGCCTCCACTGACCTGTCTACTGCCGCCCGTGTTCCCCTGGAACCAATTTTAAATTGCCTACAGCCCAATTTTTGTTATGTTAGGCCTTCGAAGCCTGTCTGCGGTCACTCCTTCCACTAGGCCTCCACTGACCTGTCTACTGCTGCCCGGGTTCCCCTGGAACCAATTTTAAATTGCCTACAGCCAGCCCAATTTATTATGTTAGGGTTTCGAAGCCTGTCTGCGGTCCCTCCTTCCACTAGGCCTCCACTGACCTGTCTACTGCTGCCCGTGTTCCCCTGGAACCAATTGTAAATTGCCTACATCCCAATTTTTGTTATGTTAGGCCTTCGAAGCCTGTCTGCGGCCCGTTCTTTCCACTACTACTACACTGACCAGGCCACTGCTGCCCGTGTTCCCCTGGAACCAATTTTAAATTGCCTACAGCCAGCCCAATTTATTATGTTAGGCCTTCAAAGCCTGTCTGCGGTCCCTCCTTCCACTAGGCCTCCACTGACCTGTCTACTGCCGCCCGTTTTCCCCTGGAACCAATTTTAAATTGCCTACAGCCAGCCCAATTTATTATGTTAGGGCTTCGAAGCCTGTCTGCGGTCCCTCCTTCCACTAGGCCTCCACTGACCTGTCTACTGCTGCCCGTGTTCCCCTGGAACCAATTTTAAATTGCCTACAGCCAGCCCAATTTATTATGTTAGGGCTTCGAAGCCTGTCTGCGGTCCCTCCTTCCACTAGGCCTCCACTGACCTGTCTACTGCCGCCCGTGTTCCCCTGGAACCAATTTTAAATTGCCTACAGCCAGCCCAATTTATTATGTTAGGGCTTCGAAGCCTGTCTGCGGTCCCTCCTTCCACTAGGCCTCCACTGACCTGTCTACTGCTGCCCGGGTTCCCCTGGAACCAATTTTAAATTGCCTACAGCCAGCCCAATTTATTATGTTAGGGCTTCGAAGCCTGTCTGCGGTCCCTCCTTCCACTAGGCCTCCACTGACCTGTCTACTGCCGCCCGTGTTCCCCTGGAACCAATTTTAAATTGCCTACAGCCAGCCCAATTTATTATGTTAGGGCTTCGAAGCCTGTCTGCGGTCCCTCCTTCCACTAGGCCTCCACTGACCTGTCTACTGCCGCCCGTGTTCCCCTGGAACCAATTTTAAATTGCCTACAGCCAGCCCAATTTATTATGTTAGGGCTTCGAAGCCTGTCTGCGGTCCCTCCTTCCACTAGGCCTCCACTGACCTGTCTACTGCTGCCCGTGTTCCCCTGGAACCAATTTTAAATTGCCTACAGCCAGCCCAATTTATTATGTTAGGGCTTCGAAGTCTGTCTGCGGTCCCTCCTTCCACTAGGCCTCCGCTGACCTGTCTACTGCTGTCCGTGTTCCCCTGGAACCAATTGTAAATTGCCTACATCCCAATTTTTGTTATGTTAGGCCTTCGAAGCCTGTCTGCGGCCCGTTCTTTCCACTACTACTACACTGACCAGGCCACTGCTGCCCGTGTTCCCCTGGAACCAATTTTAAATTGCCTACAGCCAGCCCAATTTATTATGTTAGGCCTTCAAAGCCTGTCTGCGGTCCCTCCTTCCACTAGGCCTCCACTGACCTGTCTACTGCTGCCCGTGTACCCCTTGAACCAACATCAGAAAATATAAAAATAAGTATTTTGCTTATAAAAAAGAAAATACTGGAGAGATATCAAATGCAGACATTGTAACATTAAAAACAAACACATACAACAAAAATCTGGTACAGTACTAAAAATGGCCACCAGCTACAATAACTTTCTCCTGCAAGTAGTTAACTGAAAGTTTTTTTCAATTTAAAACACAGATATGGCATCCACCGAGTGTTGTCCTGTCGCGTCTTCTTTATATTATTGCCAAGAAGATGCAAAACAATGAAAATAATAAAATCATTATTTACCAAAAAAATAGAGTAAGTCAAAACCACATTGCAAATAAACATTCATTACAAATAAAGAAGCAGGGCGCGTCCGAGGGTGAGTATATACCTAATAAGAATATAATCACCCTCGGACGCGCCCTGCTTCTTTCCGACAGCCTTCCTTCCTAAGAATCAGCCCTTCCGTGGTGTAGAGAGAGGGTGTGTTACACTCCAAGGTGTTCCCCAGGTTGCCTTTCCTGAGCTTCGATCTTCATGCTCTCGTTTAGTAGTTGTCGGAAAGTAGGCTGCATTAGGCCTAAAAATTGGGTATGGGGTGGAGAGAGATGGTGTGTTACACTCCAAGGTGTTCCCCAGGTTTCCTTGCCATTGCTTCGGTCTTCCGACTCTCGTTTAGTAGTTGTAGAAAACTACACTGCATTAGGCCTAAAAAATGGGTATCGGGTGGAGAGAGATGGTGTGTTACACTCCAAGGTGTTCCCCAGGTTTCCTTGCCATTGCTTTGGTCTTCCGACTCTCGTTTAGTAGTTGTAGAAAACTACACTGCATTAGGCCTACAAAATCGGTATCGGGTGGAGAGAGATGGTGTGTTACACTCCAAGGTGTTCCCCAGGTTTCCTTGCCATTGCTTCGGTCTTCCGACTCTCGTTTAGTAGTTGTAGAAAACTACACTGCATTAGGCCTACAAAATTGGTATCGGGTGGAGAGAGATGGTGTGTTACACTCCAAGGTGTTCCCCAGGTTTCCTTGCCATTGCTTCGGTCTTCCGACTCTCGTTTAGTAGTTGTAGAAAACTACACTGCATTAGGCCTACAAATTGGGTATCGGGTGGAGAGAGATGGTGTGTTACACTCCAAGGTGTTCCCCAGGTTTCCTTGCCATTGCTTCGGTCTTCCGACTCTCGTTTAGTAGTTGTAGAAAACTACACTGCATTAGGCCTACAAAATGGGTATCGGGTGGAGAGAGATGGTGTGTTACACTCCAAGGTGTTCCCCAGGTTTCCTTGCCATTGCTTCGGTCTTCCGACTCTCGTTTAGTAGTTGTAGAAAACTACACTGCATTAGGCCTAAAAAATGGGTATCGGGTGGAGAGAGATGGTGTGTTACACTCCAAGGTGTTCCCCAGGTTTCCTTGCCATTGCTTCGGTCTTCCGACTCTCGTTTAGTAGTTGTAGAAAACTACACTGCATTAGGCCTACAAAATGGGTATCGGGTGGAGAGAGATGGTGTGTTACACTCCAAGGTGTTCCCCAGGTTTCCTTGCCATTGCTTCGGTCTTCCGACTCTCGTTTAGTAGTTGTAGAAAACTACACTGCATTAGGCCTACAAATTGGGTATCGGGTGGAGAGAGATGGTGTGTTACACTCCAAGGTGTTCCCCAGGTTTCCTTGCCATTGCTTCGGTCTTCCGACTCTCGTTTAGTAGTTGTAGAAAACTACACTGCATTAGGCCTACAAAATGGGTATCGGGTGGAGAGAGATGGTGTGTTACACTCCAAGGTGTTCCCCAGGTTTCCTTGCCATTGCTTCGGTCTTCCGACTCTCGTTTAGTAGTTGTAGAAAACTACACTGCATTAGGCCTACAAATTGGGTATCGGGTGGAGAGAGATGGTGTGTTACACTCCAAGGTGTTCCCCAGGTTTCCTTGCCATTGCTTCGGTCTTCCGACTCTCGTTTAGTAGTTGTAGAAAACTACACTGCATTAGGCCTACAAAATGGGTATCGGGTGGAGAGAGATGGTGTGTTACACTCCAAGGTGTTCCCCAGGTTTCCTTGCCATTGCTTCGGTCTTCCGACTCTCGTTTAGTAGTTGTAGAAAACTACACTGCATTAGGCCTACAAAATGGGTATCGGGTGGAGAGAGATGGTGTGTTACACTCCAAGGTGTTCCCCAGGTTTCCTTGCCATTACTTCGGTCTTCCGACTCTCGTTTAGCAGTTGTAGAAAACTACACTGCATTAGGCCTACAAAATGGGTATGGGGTGGAGAGAGATGGTGTGTTCCACTCCAAGGTGTTCTCCAGGTTGCCTTTCCTGAGCTTCTATCTTCAGGCTCTCGTTAAATTGTGGTTAAATGGAACAACTGCATTTGGCGTACTAGTTGGTTTGGGGACTACTAACAGTGTCTGCCGCTCCTTGCTGTTCTCCTGGTTTCCTGTCCTGAAATTCCGTTTTCAGGCGCTCGTTAAGTAGTTGTTAATGTTAGACTGCATTTGGCCTACTAGTTGGGTTGGGGCCTACTATCGGTGTCTGCCTCTCATTCCAGTTGTCCTCCACTGCAATGCCCCCTGGTTATTCCTGTGTTACCAATTTTGAACTGCATTTAGCCAACTTTATTCTTTGGGCCTATATCTGTGTTTCCTCCTCATCCTGCCCATTGCCCAGCCAGTGATAGATGAGTCTGCTGGTACATTGACCCATAATGCAACATTCCCCGTGCACGCTACACAACAACATTGTGACCCTGCTGAAAGTCAGGTTGCTCTTCCCGCATACCATACCACCTTACACGGGGACAAAGAGGAAGGTGCAGATGAAAGTGCAGGTTCCTTCATCAGGTGGGGGGAGGAATACTAGTTGGCGACGTCACTGGCACAGGGCCTCTCATAGTACGCAAAAGTGTTGCTGCCGGTGGGAGGCGCCCCCGCCGTGCAAACACACCGCTGTACTTTGAGGGGCCCTGTGCCAGTGCCAATGCCAACGAGTGGGCCCCCCCTGCTTGCTCAGGTTCACAGCACTTGCAAAGTTGAAATACTTACCTCTCCCTGCTCCACTGCCGTGACGTGGTCCAGATTTCCTGGGCCCACTAATTACTTGAACCAGCCCTACCCACCACAACTTTAGCCAAATGACCCCCAATTTCAAATGCCTTCCATTTATTACAAGGTAAATTACGCTTGACAAGCTTCATTAAGAAGAATGGATGGTTTTGACATTAAAATGGGCACTCTAGGTGTTTTCCTGGCCCCCACTCACTCCCCGACTATGCTGCCCCATTGACTTGCATTGGGTTTCGTGTTTCGGTCAATCCCGACTTTACGTCATAATCGGCCGATTTCACTCGACCCGACTTTTGAGATAGTCGGGTTTCGCGAAACCCGGCTCGACTCTAAAAAGGTCAAGGTCGCTCAACTCTACTCACCACACATCTAGATAAGTTCCATAAGGGGTCTAGTTTCCAAAATGGTGTCACTTGTGGGGAGTTTCCACTGTTTAGGCACATCAGGGGCTCTCTAAACGTGACATGGCGTCCGATCTCAATTCCAGCCAATTCTGCATTGAAAAAGTCAAACGGCGCTCCTTCACTTCTAAGTTCTGCGGTGCGCCCTAACAGTGGTTTACCCCCACATATGGGGTATTGGCGTATTCAGGAGAAATTGCATAACAAAATTTATGGTTACATTTCTGTTTTTACACTTGTGAAAATAAAAAAAATGGTTCTGAATTAAGATGTTTGCAAAAAAAAGTTAAATGTTCATTTTTTCCTTCCACATTGTTTCAGTTCCTGTGAAGCACATAAAGGGTTAATAAACTTCTTGAATGTGGTTTTGAGAACCTTGAGGGGTGTAGTTTTTAGAATGGTGTCACACTTCATTATTTTCTATCATATAGACCCCTCAAAATGACTTCAAATGTGATGTGGTCCCTAAAAAAAAATGGTGTTGTAAAAATGAGAAATTGCTGGTCAACTTTTAACCCTTATAACTCCCTAACAAAAAAAAAATTTGTTTCCAAAATTGTGCTGATGTAAAGTAGACATGTGGGAAATGTTATTTATTAACTATTTTTCGTGACATATCTCTCTGATTTAAGGGCATAAAAATACAAAATTTGAAAATTGTAAAATTTTCAAAATTTTCGCCATATTTCCGTTTTTTTCATAAATGATCGCAAGTAATATCGAAGAAATGTTACCACTATCATGAAGTACAATATGTCACGAAAAAACAATCTCAGAATCAGCGGGATCCGTTGAAGCGTTCCAGAGTTATAACCTCATAAAGTGACAGTGGTCAGAATTGCAAAAATTGGCCTGGTCATTAAGTACCAAATTGGCTCTGTCACTAAGGGGTTAAAAATAAATGACAGGTTTTTTTGCATTTATTAAGCAGAATTGTGATATAGCAGAAAAAGAAGCACTGCCATATGTATACAATCTTATAACTCACAAACAGTGTGACCAACAGTAAAAAATTGATCTCCACTAGGGTACTTGGTATATAAAATAACAATTTTATTGAAATCAGATATTAAAATATGTAAAAATACATTTTACCACATGCCAATGAAAGGTGCTAAATCCACAAAAAAGGGACTATACTGCCATAGGCAAACTCAAAACCAGGATAGGCACCATGCATGGCGTTTTTTATAGTTCTCATACTAAGGGGACTCTAGCATTGGCTCAGGTTATTTGATGTGGATGGCTAATTCCTATTGTTTATGCTGGTGCCTATCCTGGTTTTGAGTTTGCCTATGGCAGTATAGTCCCTTTTTTGTGGATTTAGCACCTTTCATTGGCATGTGGTAAAATGTATTTTTACATATTTTAATATCTGATTTCAATAAAATTGTTATTTTATATACCAAGTACCCTAGTGGAGATCAATTTTTTACTGTTGGTCACACTGTTTGTGAGTTATATATTGTTAGTTGGTACTTACCCTCTCTTCAGAAGGGATGTGTTTAGTATTTTGTGAGCAACTATTGGTGAATACATGTATACAATCTTAGTAAGAAATAAGATATCTATAGTTCAATTAAATGCAATATATTGACTGCATAACTTGTAATGTTACTTTGCCTGTCTGTTCCTCAATGCTTGGAAACATATAGGGATTCTAGGACACTGAAATGTAACAGTCTTTTAAACATATAGCACATAAGGCTCATACATAGTCTCTGGGGTAACACCATGGGATGAGTCTGCCAGTTTCATTAAACAAATGTTGAACTTTAGCTGCTGCAGTGCCATTTTTGATCAGCAGGGGGTGCTATTTCCACTTTCTTTTTATTTTTTTGAGTAGCATTTTGCTTAAAGGGACTCTGTCACCTGAATTTGGAGGGAACAATTTTCAGCCATGGAGGCAGGGTTTTGGGTGTTTGATTCACCCTTTCCTTACCCGCTGGCTGCATGCTGGCTGCAATATTGGATTGAAGTTCATTCTCTGTTCTCCGTAGTACATGCCTGCACAAGGTAATCTTGCCTTGTGCAGGCGTGTACTATGGAGGACAGAGAATGAACTTCAATCCAATATTGCAGCCAGCATGCAGCCGGCGGGTAAGGAAAGGGTGAATCAAACACCCGAAACCCCCCCCCCTATGGCTGAAAATTGTTCCCTCCAAATTCAGGTGACAGAGTCCCTTTAAGAGTTTCCATTATGGGCCACAAAATTGGCATATCCAAACTTCACTTAAATATTTTACTAAATCTCAAATATTGGAATATGTGATGCCCCAAGTATTTGTAATAGTCTTAGATTGTGCTTGGCACACGATAAATTCCAAACATTGATTCTGCTCATTAATTAACAGGTCACAAAATTTCAGGAAATTTTCAAGAGACACTAAAATGTATCTATTTAATTTTTATTAAATGCAATTTATTCTTCGTCACTGACTTTAGTCCATAATGCTGCAGAGAAATTAACGAATGCAAGTGCCGATGGAGATATAATAATGAAAATAGTGCAATTAAGCTGCCTAAGGGTTAAAGCTGCAGTAACTCGAAATGAAGCTTGATCACGGTCTAGTGGCCAGGTTAGTAGTTTGTGGCCCTTGGATGGGAGTCCTGAGAACCACTGCCTAATTCCCAGCATCCAGCGCTTTTCTTTTGATTAGCCGACCTGGTGTTATGTCACATGTGCGTCACGCTGCAATGCTGATGTCCCGCCAGGCCAGCTAATCAAAAGAAGAACCAAAGATGCCATCAGGTAAGAGCAGTGGCGTAACTACCACGGTCGCAGCAGTCGCCACTGCGACCGGGCCCGGGGGAAGTCAGGGGCCCCGGCAGGTCAGATGCACGCCGACACCAGCAAAAAGTTAAAAACTGTTGCCGTGCAGGTGATTCCTCCCGCACGGCAACAGACAGACCGGCCCTCCACCTGACCTGCCGGGCGCACACATCAGATCAGCAGCCGACGCCTGATCTGAAAGGAAGAGCTGAAGATCCTGTGGTAACGTCATCACTATCATAGGGCTTTCACCATTTATCAGCTCTGCCTCCTGATCACATGACGATGACGTCACCACAGGTCCTTCAGCTCTCAGCAGCTCAGTCCTGGTTGTGTGCAGCTCGTGTTCTCTGGTATCAACCAGCAGCAGATTTCCGGTTCCTGCTGTTCTGGTGAGATATGGAGACAGGGGCAGAATGTGGAGACGGATGGGGCAGAATGCGGAGTCGGATGGGGCAGAATGTGGAGACGGATGGGGCAGAATGTGGAGACGGATGGGGCAGAATGTGGAGACGGATGGGGCAGAATGCGGAGTCGGATGGGGCAGAATGCGGAGACGGATGGGGCAGAATGCGGAGACGGATGGGGCAGAATGTGGAGACGGATGGGGCAGAATGTGGAGACGGATGGGGCAGAATGCGGAGACGGATGGGGCAGAATGGGGAGACGGATGGGGCAGAATGCGGAGACGGATGGGGCAGAATGCGGAGACGGATGGGGCAGAGTGCGGAGTCGGATGGGGCAGAATGCGGAGACGGATGGGGCAGAATGCGGAGTCGGATGGGGCAGAGTGCGGAGTCGGATGGGGCAGAGTGAGGAGTCGGATGGGGCAGAGTGAGGAGTCGGATGGGGCAGAGTGAGGAGTCGGATGGGGCAGAGTGAGGAGTCGGATGGGGCAGAGTGAGGAGTCGGATGGGGCAGAGTGAGGAGTCGGATGGGGCAGAGTGCGGAGTCGGATGGGGCAGAGTGCGGAGTCGGATGGGGCAGAGTGCGGAGTCGGATGGGGCAGAGTGCGGAGTCGGATGGGGCAGAGTGAGGAGTCGGATGGGGCAGAGTGAGGAGTCTGATGGGGCAGAGTGAGGAGTCTGATGGGGCAGAGTGCGGAGTCTGATGGGGCAGAGTGCGGAGTCTGATGGGGCAGAGTGCGGAGTCTGATGGGGCAGAGTGCGGAGTCTGATGGGGCAGAGTGCGGAGTCTGATGGGGCAGAGTGCGGAGTCTGATGGGGCAGAGTGCGGAGTCTGATGGGGCAGAGTGCGGAGTCAGATGGGGCAGAGTGCGGAGTCGGATGGGGCAGGAGCATGGGCAGGATGTGGATTTGGGTGAAAAATATTTTGGCGGGGGGGGCCCCATTTGAAAGTTCGCACCGGGGCCCATAACTTTGTAGTTACGCCACTGGGTAAGAGGCAGTTCGCAGGGCTCCCACCTCACAGTCACAGATTACAGATCTGCCCGTTGGAGTTGTCTTGCAAATCGATTCCCACTATCTTTACAGTAACATGCAAAGTATAACTTGAAATGCAAATTTCATATCTGCATCACATGGCAATGTGCACTGGATATTCTCTGCAGAGCTTACATCACATTTCTTAAATTGCTGAAAATCTGGACAGAACGACCTCTTATGTTTAGTTATTTTTTGTAATTCCTGTATAATTGCTACCATCACAGCAAAATGATCTCTGCCTTCCCCGCATCTACAGTATGTCACTGGCTCCATGATACGTATGCATAATAATGGTAACTCTCTGTAGTTGGCCGGAGTCACACTAGACCGTAATACGGACGAGTGCTATGCGATAAAAAATCGCATAGCACTCGGACCAATGTTAATCTATGAAGTAGCTCACATCATCCGTTGTTTTCTAG
The DNA here is from genome assembly GCF_032444005.1 of Ranitomeya imitator. NCBI lineage: Eukaryota > Metazoa > Chordata > Amphibia > Anura > Dendrobatidae > Ranitomeya > Ranitomeya imitator. The sequence continues at coordinate 274,261,645 of NC_091282.1, forward strand.
GCCGTATTATACGTGTGAGACAAATCGCAGCATGCTGTGATTTGCACCATATATCGGCCGAGAATCGCCAATGAAAGTCTATTGGTGCGAGAAAAACTCGCACACCACACAGACCATCAGTGTGACTTGCGAGAAATACGCACCGGTGTCCTATAGAAAAGCCGTAAATGCAGTGCGGTGTACAGTAAAATCACACTGACAGGTTAGAATAGAATAGATAGAATAAATGTCTACACATGGTATAGGTGTATATGTATGTATATATATATATATATATATATATATATATATATATATGTGTGTGTGTGTCATCGACACACACATATACAGTATATATATATATAATACATAAAGCTGAATGTGTGTATGTGTGTATGTCCGGGATTGGCATCTGCACCGTCGCAGCTACAGCCACAAAATTTTGCACAGTCACACGTCTGGACCCCGAGAGCGTCATAGGTAATGTTGTGAGGTGAAATTTTAACCCCGCGCGTTCCAATTCACCTAACAATTTTGCCCCAATCTACATAATGGGGAAAAAAGTGAAAGGAAAAGTGTTGGAGGCGTCACAGCTACAGCCACAAAATTTTGCACAGTCACACGTCTGGACCCTGAGAGCTTCATAGGCTATGTTGTGAGGTGAAATATTAACCCCCGCGCTTTCCAATTCACCAAACAATTTTGCCCCTATCTACATAATGGGGAAAAAAGTGAAAGGAAAAGTGTTGGAGGAGTCGCAGCTACAGCAACAAAATTTTGCACAGTCACACGTCGGGACCCTGAGAGCGTCATAGGCTTCGTTGTGAGGTGAAATTTTAACCCCGCGCGTTCCAATTCACCAAAAAATTTTGCCCCTATCTACATAATGGGGAAAAAGTGAAAGGAAAAGTGTTGGAGGCGTCGCAGCTACAGCCACAAAATTTTGCACAGTCACACGTCTGGACCCCGAGAGCGTCATAGGCTATGTTGTGAGGTGAAATTTTAACCTCGCGCTTTCCAATTCACCAAACAATTTTGCCCCTATCTACATAATGGGAAAAAATAAAAGGAAAAGTGTAGGAGGCAAATTGACAGCTGCCAGATGTGAACAAGGGGGACTTAAAGAATGAGAGCGATGGCGCCAAAGAGTATATACCGTACAGTTGTTAAGGTGGGGCCCCGACATGGGATACTCACCACACACGGGGATATGAACACACACAAAATGCGCCACACACTACCACGTGCTTGAACACGTTACCCTCAGCACACATTTCACCACAAATACACCAACCTCGCCACATAAAAGTCAAAACACAAAAGTCGCCGCTCAAAACTCGCCACGCGCAGAACTCGCCACATGCAAAAACTAGGCTCTTGCAAAACTCGCCACAAGTGCAAAACTCACCTCATGGAAAACTCGCCACATGCAAAACTTGCACACGCGGAAAAATTGCCACATGCACAAAAGTTGCAACACATGCAAAAGTTGCCTCACACAAAACTTGCACATACTCAAAAGGCACCACACATAAAACTCGCCACGCGCAAAACTTGCCATGCGCAAAACTTGCTGCACACAACTTGCTACACTAACCTGTCACATGCAACTTGACACACAAAAAGTTGCTACACGCATGTTGCCACACAAAACTCATCTCACAAAAGTCGCTACATGCATGTCGCCACACGCAACTCAACACACACAACTTGACAAATGAAACTCGCCCTAAAACACACACAAGTCTGGTATTATCCTTCAAAAATAAAAATCTGATTAATAAGGAGACAAACTACAACAAATGTACCATATAGGAAATACGGCAGCTGTCAGTCACATGACCTGTCTATTATGTGTATGTGTGAGCTAATATATACTGCCAGGGGGAGGGCTTCCTGTTGGCTGGGGATTTATCAGGCTGCCAATTTAGCTTACAAATACTGAGGTAAAAATACTGAGCAAATAACATGTGAACAAGGTCTAATAAGGGAGGAGATGACACACAGGTATATACTATATACAGGGGAGATGACACACAGATATATACTATATACAGGAGAGATGACACACAGGTATATACTATATAGAGGAGATGACATACAGGTACATATATATACAGGAGGAGATGACATACAGGTATATACTATATACAGGAGGAGATGACACACAGGTATATACGATATACAGGAGCAGATGACCTACAGGTATATACTATATACAGGAGGAGATGACATACAGGTATATGCTATATATAGAAGATGACATGCAGGTATATACTATATACAGGAGGAGATGACACACAGATATATACTATATACAGGGGAGATAACACACAGGTATATACTATATACAGGAGGAGATGACATACAGGTATATACTATATATAGAATGAGATGACATTCAGGTATATACTATATATAGGGGAGATGACACAGCAGGTATATACTATATACAGGGGAGATGACATACAGGTATATACTATATACAGGAGATGACATACAGATGTATACTATATATAAGGGAGATGACAAACATGTATATACTGAGGTGATGAGGTGAAAATGAGAGGTGTGAGGTGAAAATGAAAAGGTGTGAGTGCAAAATGAGAGGAGTGAGGAAAAATAGTGGAGTGATCAGAAAATGACAGATGTGAGGTTGAAATGACAAGTGTTAGGGGGGAATGAGAGGTGTGAGGGAGAAAATGAGAGATGTGAGGGGGAAAATGAAAGATGTGATTGGGAAAATGAGAGGCGTGATGGGAAAATAAGAGAAGTGAGGTGCTATAACTAACCACAGATATTTACTATGCCCAGGCAACGCCGGGCTCTTCAGCTAGTATATATATATATATCTGTATGCAGAGATCTGGTCATTGCAGTATGACGCTCTGCCACTAAGGGGAGTGATGGTACGTCTGATGGCACTAAAGTAGTTCTCCTGACCAGTTATCACCAGAACACATTACACTTCACACTCCGGCCACTAGGGGGAGCAAAGGGCTTTATTTATTGGGCCACTCCTCACACTGGTAAAACTGCTCATCAGGTTGGAAAAGGTTTCAAAACCATAGGCGATGAGTTTGAACTACACCAAATCAGTCAGATGAATTATGTATAAATGCAGGAAATTCAAGACTATTATTTCCTTCCACATGGTATATAGGGTATATAATCATATGAAAAATAAAAAATGAAATATATCAAATGTTTTTAAAAGAGATTGTACACAGTAAAAGTCTGTGTCAGTAGCACCTTAATGAGTATATATGCCCTCATGCTCCATCCATGAGTGGGGTATTGACTTTTGGGTCATAGGCTACACATCGGCTTACATTTGGATAGTCGGCAGGATTAAACCTGAGAAAAAGTGTGACTAGAGATGCAAAGCAGGCCTTTTGTAGAGGGATGTCAATTAAGAGATTGTCCCATAGTCCAAGCCACCCTTAATAGTCTGCCATTAACCTGTTTGTTGGACAAGGTTATGAAGGGATCAATATGTCTAACTGGCTCTATCTTGCTTATTTCCTCGAAGAGGAATGAATGATGATGCCATTACTACTGTTAGCCACTTTCTCATGTCAGTACTGAGGGTTCTCAAAAAGGACATTGAGCTATATGACTACTGAATGATATAGAGAACAATGATGATTATCTGATACTGTGTGAGGCTAGGGAGCATATTCTCATAATCAGGAACATGCTCTAAGAGTTAAAAGAAATGAAAGTACAACAACTATTTACAATATGTTTAACAGTGGGGCCAAGACATAAGAACAATATAGTGAGAAGGCAAGGTTCAGAATTTGCCTTGTGACATATTTTAATCTAGTTGCTCTCCTTGACCAAAAACCCACAGAAACTCTAAGCACATAAATTCTAAGCACATAAACAGGACAGACCGTAGTAAAGGTTAGCCTTTCGGGGGAATCTTAGTGGAACAAAAGGAGCTAGCTGTGAACCCTCAGTCTCTTTGATGCTGTCCAACTTTGCGATAACACAAGCAGACATAAAGATCTAAGGATCACCCAGAAAGGCAGTAACACTGTATAATATAACAGCTTACTTAACTATAGCTTCTGTGTCATTCTGGTGTGGCTGTATTACACACATCTGTTTCTCAACATTTCACTACATAATTGCTATTACTATACTCACAAATATATATATATATTCTGTTCTTTACAGCAAGGCTATGGCAAAAGCTTTAATTTGAATAGTAAATGTCCATTCTACCATTTTTAAACTTAATCGGTCATCTAATTGTGAGGGTTATTCCGAAAAATAAGCTGAACATAAATGACTTTGTTGTTGGAACCTCCAGCAATCCTATCAGATGTAATCTTCAGAGAAACCTGACAGATATTTATTTCTACAGTTTAACATCATTTTGGTACAGACTTCTTTTGCAAAGTGATGAGATGAGAAGATCTACCAAGATTCGAATTTGTCATATCACGTTGATTTTGAACGGGAATTCATTTTTCAACAGTTATTCTCTGCATGTTGAATGTTCATTATTAGGCTCCCTCCAGAACATAATAAACATAGGTGTTACCTGATCCATCTTTGCGCACATTATCTTTGGCCTATTCACTCCAGGCCAGGACTTCTGGCAAAAATAAGCCTCCGCTGCCACTGCACAGCATGACATCACCCAGGCAATGTGAGACATAACATGATGACGTCATGTTGTGCATGGTAACAGCCTTGAATGCAGAGATGTAAGAGGCCTAGCATTCTGGAAATTCTGGCATGGAGCGGAGACGACAAAGAGCAGCCATGCGACTGGGGAAGAGTACAAGAAGAGGCCAGATGGCACGTTGTAGGGACAGGTGGCCGGTGAATAGTATTATAATATTTTTGTTAACTTTTTCCCTGGCCTTCTACTGGTCAGCAGAATGGCAGCCTCCATTGGCTGTCATTTTGTTGAATTTGTGTGGTGTGAATGACAAAAAAAAAATCTGTATTCTGGACAATACAAATTTGTGGAGAATTCCATTCCAGATGTTTAAATTGTCTCATCTCTTAAAATAAGACAACAGATGATTGGGGTAGACTTAGACTAGCCAGATTCAAAATGGTCTAAATTTATCAAACAACATATGCCACTATTGCATAGTGATTTCCTTGAGGAGTCTTGAGAAGTCAGGTCAAAACAAGGACTCATTATAGCAGTAATATTTAATTGTATATATACCTGATGAGTGATGACTAGAAAAGTTGGTGAACTGACATTGTTCATGTAAAACCTAAATAAACGGGACTTTTTAAATTTTTTCACCTTTTACGGGTTCAAATTCTTCTAAACGCAATACATTTTCCAAACCTTTAAACTTTTATTTCCTGCCTAAAATGTTGGCATACACTTTTCTTTGGTGCTTGTAATTCTGAATAGCATTTTACAACTAAGCCGAAGCAAAAATCGCTAATGGACTCTAGCATTTGGAAAAATGGAGGTACAGTAACAAAAGGCAACCTTATATCAGGCAACAGGATTTGTTACTATGTAGGCTTTCAACCTCTGCATCCATTGTAGTTTTTAAAAAAAATGAAAAGATAACTTTGAGCCAAGTTTTTTTATGAAGAGAATATTAAAATTTCATGTTTTTCAGTGGAGCCTCTATTTGTTTAGCAATAAATAGCCTTGTGTTTTATGCCTCTCATAGAGGTCCTGTGGGCAGTTATGAGTCCCATAAATCACTTTGGCACTGATATATTGGTAAAGCCATGAAACAACATATTTTGCTTAGGAATAAAATTTTAACCTCTTACAGTCAAAATAGCTCATTCTCACTTTGTAATTTTCAAGAAATCTATTAAAATTTTTCCTGTATTGTAAATTGATTTTGCACAGCTGAAAGCAATTGTAAAATTACCGCTATTATTTGGCATTAATATGTCCCCATTGTCACCTGTCTGTCCATAAAGTTTACAGGAATCATCTAATTACTTCTTTAGATTGTGTTCTTTCTGTGTAATGCTCAAGCTGCTGTTTACTTACTTCTAATATTATTAGTATTTATTTTAAAAAAAATCAGACCCCAACAATTCTCATAGACAATATTTTTTACTGCAAATAATTCAATCTCACTGACTTCTAATTAATTCAGCTTCAGTTTCCGAGAATAAATATATGAGAATTTTCCCTTTGCCTATACTTTAGGTTAACATGTTCATTTCATCTGCTTGGTGATTCTTCCAGCTTCATAACTGTTAACTCAACTTTGGATCCCTAAACATGGTGATGAATATTTCAGTAGCATAGTGTATGATTTCAGATTTATGGAACAAGAGTATCTGCCAAAAGTGACATTGAGGCAAAGGATATACTATGTAGAAAAAGCCACCGAGCCGAATCGTGACATTGTAGTGACAGGGAGAAAGACGCCTATGCAGTTCATAAAAAAAAGTCTGTAACATTGCTTCTTTGACAAATGTTTCCCCGGCAACGCTTCTTATTAAACTGCTCATATCGCGCTCTTGTTCAAAATGCAACATATTTCTTCTAGTGCCAAGCTGGATTCCAGTGTTTCACATTCATCAGCATGCGTTACTGGTGGTCTAGGGCAGTTGAGAAGATGGTAATAAAATATTTAGAAAGTTCGGATCAAGTAAGGTCGCACTTGCGATTTACACAGGGTTAAGCTGATGTCATTTCATTTTCTAAATCCGCGCTTCTGTTTTATCTGCTAGTATAATGTTAATCCTAGAAAGGTTAAGAGAAGTTACATCTCGCTCGCTAGCTCATTTACTAATCAGGCAAGATGAATTCGATTTCAAATATGTGGCTATTACACTTGTGTTATACACATCTCGAAAGGAAAGTGGTTCTAAAGTCCTGTCTCGTCAAATCCAAATTAGGTCCAAAACTCTGCGCTGATTAGCATATAACTCTGTTGGAGGCAGAGCATCAGGTTTTTTTTTCTTTCCTATGAGACTTTCTTTCAAGTATTCGGTCAATCCAATTATGGTGACAAATCCTCTGGATGGCTCTAAAGGTACCTTCACAGTCAGCAACTTTACAATGAGAACGACAACGATCCGTGACGTTGCAGCGTCCTGGATAGCGATCTCGTTGAGTTTGACACGCAGCAGCGATCTGGATCCCGCTGTGATATCGCTGATTGGAGCTAGAAGTCCAGAACTTTATTTGGTCGTCAGGTCGGCGTGTATTATCGTGTTTGACATCAAAAGCAACGATGCCAGCAATGTTTTTCACGGAGCTAACAACCAGCGAGAACGATAAGTACGTCACTGGATCGCTCCTGCATCGTTTTGGTGTTGCTGTGTTTGACGTCTCTACAGCGACCTAAACAGCGACGCTGCAGCGATCGGCTTGTTGTCTATATTGCTGCAGCGTCGCTGAGTGTGACGGTACCTTAAATATAGTCCAAATCCCCTCCTTCACATAAAACCAACCAGGGGATTTGTCCTCACAATAGGTTTGGCCTAATATCTAAAAAAACTGAGTAGGAAAGAAAAAAATTCTATTTTATCACACGGCCACCATTTCCTTGTGAAGTTGAATTGGATAAGTTTAGTCCAATATGCAAATAAAGTGTAATTGTAAAATCTGAGTTTATCGATGCAGGCACACATGACTACTCTCTGTAGCTCTGTATCAATGTCTGACTGTGGATAAGTACTACCTGCAGAGAACTGTATTTCAGAGATCAGCAGCACGCTCATTACCTTATTGATGCCTACTGAGCATGGCCATGTACTGTCTGTTGAAGGGATTTTGTCATATTAAACTAGCAGTCTGATATTTCAGTATCATGTTACAGCCTGAGAGGAACTTAGCAGATTAATATATATTTTTTGTAGGAAAAGACTTGTATTATCTTTAACTCCTTCATGACCCCAGCTTTTTTCGGTTTTGCGTTTTCGTGTTTCGTTCCCCTCCTTCCCAGAGCCATAACTTTTTTATTTTTCCATCAATATGGCCATGTGAGGGCTTATTTTTTGTGGAACAAGTTGCACTTTTGAATGAAATCTTTGGTTTTAGCATGTCGTGTACTAGAAAATGGGAAAAAAATTCCAAGTGCGGAGAAATTGCAAAAAAAAAGTGCAATCCCATACTCGTTTTTTGTTTGGCTTTTTTGCTAGGTTGACTAAATGCTAACACTGACCTGCTATTATGATTCTCCAGGTCATTACGAGTTCATAGACACCTAACATGTCTAGGTTATTTTTTATCTAAGTGATAAAAAAAAAATTGCGCAATATTCCAATACCCATAGAATCTCCATTTTTCGTGATCTGGGGTCTGGTGAGGGCTTATTTTTCTGCGTGCCGAGCTGATGTTTTTAATGATACCATTTCAGTGCAGATATGTTCTTTTAATCGCCGGTTATTGCTTTTTAATGCAATGTTGTGGCGACCAACAAAACGTAATTCTGGTGTTTCAAATTTTTTTCTCACTATGCCATTTAGTGATCAGATTATTCCTTTTTTTATTGATAGATCGGGCGATACCAAATATGTGTAGGTTTGATTTTATTTTTTATTGTTTTATTTTGAATGGGGCGAAAGGGGGTGATTTAACCCCTTAGCGACCGCCGATACGTCTTTTAACGGCGGCCGCTAAGGGTACTTAAACCACAGCGCCGTTAATTAATGGCGCTGTGGAAAAAGTGAATAGCGCCCCCCAGAGGCCGATTTTCTCCGGGGTCTCGGCTGCCGGGGGTAGCCGAGACCCCAGAGACCATGATTCGGGGGGTTTTTAACCCACCCCGCATTTGCGATCGCCGGTAATTAACCGTTTACCGGCGATCGCAAAAAAAAAAAAAACCGCGATCTCTTTTTAATTTCTCTGTCCTCCGATGTGATCGCACATCGAAGGACAGAGAAAAGGGGTCCCAGGTAGCCCCCCAATACTCACCTATCTCCCCCGATGCTCCTCGTGTCTCCTGGTGGGTGCCGCCATCTTCAAAATGGCGGGCGCATGCGCAGTGCGCCCGCCGGCCGGCCCCGCGAGAATCTTTGGGGTCTCGGCTGCCGGGGGTAGCCGAGACCCCAAAGAGCATGATCGGGGTCGGTTTTACCAACCCCTGTTTTGCGATCGCCGGTAATTAACTGTTTACCGGCGACCGCAAAAAAAAAAAAAAAGTAAAGTGTAATTCTCTGTCCTCTGATGTGATCGCACATCAGAGGACAGAGAAATAGGGGGATTCGGGGACCCTACAATACTCACCTGTGTCCCTGGATCCTCTTGCTGCTCCTCCTGGCCGCCGGCAGAAGAAAATGGCGGGCGCATGCGCAGTGCGCCCGCCACCTGTCTCCATCTGCCGGCCGGCAGGAGAAAAGCAGTTGGGGCTAAAATTAGGGTTAGGGTTAGGGTTAGGGGTAGGTGAAAATTGTGCACAACGTGGGCAGCAGCTGTAGTTTTTCAACGCATCCGCTGCCCAATCTATGTCCTGGGGAGGAGGGGGCGGAGTTACGGCCACTCATGCGCGGTCAGAAATGGCGGATGCGACGTACAAAAAAACATTTCATTGAACTTTTTTTGTGCCGACGGTCCGCCAAAACACAACTGATCCAGTGCACGACGGACGCAACGTGTGGCCATCCGTCACGATCCGTCGGCAATACAAGTCTATGGGCAAAAAACGCATCCTGCGGGCACATTTGCAGGATCCGTTTCTTGTCCAAAACGACGGATTGCGATGGAATGCCAAACGACGCAAGTGTAAAAGTAGCCTTAGGGCTAGGGTTAGGGTTGGGGCTAAAGTTAGGGCTAGGGTTGGGGCTAAAATTAGGGTTAGAGCTGGGATTAGGGTTAGGGTTTGAATTAGGGTTGGTATTAGGGTTAGGGTTGGCATTAGGGTTACGCTTGGGATTAGGGTTAGGTTTGGGATTAGGGTTAAGGTTAGGGTTGTGATTAGGGGTGTATTGGGATTAGGGTTAGGTTTGAGGTTAGGGTTGAGATTAGGATTAGGGGTGTGCTGGATTTAGGGTTTTGATTAGGGTTATGGTTAGGGTTGACATTAGGGTTGTTTTGGGGTAAGGGTTGTGATTATGGTTAGGGTTAGTGATTAGGATTATGGATCAGGTTGGAATTAGGGCTAGGGGTGTGTTGGGGTTAGGGTTGGAGTTAGAATTGGGGGGTTTCCACTGTTTAGGTACATCAGGGGGTCTCCAAACACGACAGCCAATTTTGTGCTCAAAAAGTCAAATGGTGCTCCCTCCCTTCTGAGCTCAGCCGTGCGCCCAAACAGTGGGTTACCCCCACATATGGGGCATCAGCGTACTCGGGATAAATTGGACAACAACTTCTGGGGTCCAATTTCTCTTGTTACCCTTGTGAAAATAAAAACTTGGGGGCTACAATATCTTTTTTGTGAAAAAAAAAATATTTTTTATTTTCACGACTCTGCATTCTAAACTTCTGTGAAGCACTTGGGCATTCAAAGTTCTCATCACACATCTAGATAAGTTGCTTGGGGGGTCTAGTTTCCAAAATGGGGTCACTTGTGGGGGGTTACTACAGTTTAGGTACATCAGGGGCTCTGCAATCGCAACATAATGCCCACAGACCATTCTATCAAAGTCTGCATTCCAAAAAGGCGCTCCTTCCCTTCCGAGCTCTGCCGTGCGCCCAAACAGTGGTTTACCCCCACATATGGCGCATCAGCGTACTCGGGATAAATTGGACAACAACTATTGCAGTCCAATTTCTCCTGTTACCCTTGTGAAAATAAAAACTTGGGCGCTACAATATCTTTTTTGTGGAAAAAAAAATATTTTTTATTTTCACGACTCTGCATTCTAAACTTCTGTGAAGCACTTGGGCATTCAAAGTTCTCACCACACATCTAGATAAGTTCCATGGGGGGTCTAGTTTCCAAAATGGGGTCACTTGTGGAGGGTTTCTACTGGTTAGGTACATCAGGGGCTCTGCAAACGCAACATAATACCCGCAGATCATTCTATCAAAGTCTGCATTCCAAAACGGCGCTCCTTCCTTCCGAGCTCTGCCGTGCGCCCAAACAGTGGTTTACCCCCACATATGGGGTACCAGCATACTCAGGACAAATTGGACAACAACTTTTGGGGTCCAATTTCTCTTGTTACCCTTGTGAAAATAAAAACTTGGGGGCTAAAAAATCTTTTTTGTGGAAAAAAAAAATATTTTTTATTTTCACGGCTCTGCATTATAAACTTCTGTGAAGCACTTGGGCATTCAAGGTTCTCACCACACATCTAGATAAGTTCCATTGGGGGTCTAGTTTCCAAAATGGGGTCACTTGTGGGGGATTTCTACTGTTTAGGCACATCAGGGGCTCTCCAAACGCGACATGGCGTCCGATCTCAATTCCAGCCAATTCTACATTGAAAAAGTAAAACGGCACTCTTTCTCTTCCAAGCTCTGCGGTGCGCCCAAACAGTGGTTTACCCCCACATATTGGGTATCTACGTACTCAGGAGAAATTGCACAACAACTTTAGTGGTCTAATTTCTAATGTTACCCTTGTGAAAATAAAAATTTGTGGGCAAAAATATCATTTTTGTAGAAAAAATGCAATTTTTTTTTTTCACGGCTCTACATTATAAACTTCTGTGAAGCACTTGGGGGTTCAAAGTGCTCACCACACATCTAGATAAGTTCCTTAAGGGGTCTAGTTTCCAAAATGGTTTCACTTGTGGGGAGTTTCCACTGATTAGGCACATCAGGGGCTCTAAACGTGACATGGCGTCCGATCTCAATTCCAGCCAATTCTGCATTGAAAAAGTCAAACGGCGCTCCTTCACTTCTAAGTTCTGCGGTGCGCCCAAAAAGTGGTTTACCCCCACATATGGGATATTGACGTATTCAGGAGAAATTGCATAACAAAATTTATGGTTACATTTCTGTTTTTACACTTGTGAAAATAAAAAAAATGGTTCTGAATTAAGATGTTTGCAAAAAAAAGTTAAATGTTCATTTTTTCCTTCCACATTGTTTCAGTTCCTGTGAAGCACGTAAAGGGTTAATAAACTTCTTGAATGTGGTTTTGAGAACCTTGAGGGGTGTAGTTTTTAGAATGGTGTCACATTTCATTATTTTCTATCATATAGACCCCTCAAAATGACTTCAAATGTGCAAATGTGATGTGGTCCCTAAAAAAAAATGGTGTTGTAAAAATGAGAAATTGCTGGTCAACTTTTAACCCTTATAACTCCCTAACAAAAAAAAAATTTGTTTCCAAAATTGTGCTGATGTAAAGTAGACATGTGGGAAATGTTATTTATTAACTATTTTTCGTGACATATCTCTCTGATTTAAGGGCATAAAAATACAAATTTTGAAAATTGCAAAATTTTTAAAATTTTCGCCATATTTCCATTTTTTCATAAATAATCGTAAGTAATATCGAAGAAATGTTACCACTAACATGAAGTACAATATGTCACGAAAAAACAATCTCAGAATCAGCGGGATCCGTTGAAGCGTTCCAGAGTTATAACCTCATAAAATGACAGTGGTCAGAATTGCAAAAATTGGCCTGGTCATTAAGTACCAAATTGGCTCTGTCACTAAGGGGTTAAATATTTATATTTTGTTTATTTATTTTCATTTTTTAACCCCTTCACGACATGCGCCATACTAGTACGGCGCATGCCATGTCACCCCCTTTAATGTGGGCTCCGGCTGTGAGCCCACATCAAAGTCGCGACATGTCAGCTGTTTTGTACAGCTGACATGTGCGCGCAATAGCGGCGGGTGAAATCGCTATTCACCCGCTGCTATAAACCTGTTTAACCGGCGCTTCCGGCCGGGTGGCCGGAAATGATGTCATCGCCGACCCCCGTCACATGATCGGGGTCGGCGATGCATCAGGAAGGTAACCATAGAGGTCCTTGAGACCTCTATGGTTACTAAGGCCGGCCTGCTGTGAGCGCCCTCATGTGGTCACTGCTCACAGCACACCTGCATTTCAGCTACATATTAGCGATCTGATGGAGACGCTTCGGGTATCAGAAAATGGCACTTTTTTTTTTTTTTTAAAGCAAAGTTTTGAATTTTTTTTCACCACTTGGATAAAAAATAACCTAGGCATGTTAGGTGTCTATGAACTCGTAATGACCTAGAGAATCACAATGGCTGGTCAGTTTTAGCATTTAATGAACCTAGCAAAAAAGCCAAACAAAAAACAAGTGTGGGATTGCACTTTTTTTGTAATTTCACCGCACTTGGAATTTTTTTTCCCGTTTTCTAGTAAAAGACATGGTAAAACCAATGGTGTTGTTCAAAATTACAACTCATCCCGCAAAAAATAAGCCCTCACATGACCATATTGACGGAAAAATAAAAAAGTTATGACTCTGGGAAGGAGGGAAGTGAAAAATGAAAACGCAAAAACTAAAAAGGGCCGCGACTTGAAGAGGTTAAAACTTTTTTTTTTACTTTTGCTATGCTTCAATAGCCTACATGGGAGGCTAGAAGCTGGCACAACTCGATCGGCTCTGCTACATAGGAGCGAAGATCAGATGCATTTAACTAGTTAATAGCGGCGGGTGGAACGCGTACAAAACTGCTGACATGTCCCGGCTTTGATGCAGGCTCACCGCCGCCGGATCCCGCATCAAAGCAGGGGATCTGACCTCAGACGTACTTTTCCATCCGAGGTCAGAAAGAGGTTAAATATCTGCTCATTCTGGGATTGGTAGCCTAGTGAGAGGTCCAACTGAGTGATTGACAGCTGTCTTTGTATACATGCAGATTAGGATGTCAGTCTCTGATATTACAGCTGTTTCACACCTGCCCCTGTCCATTAGACTTTCATGTGCTGCACATTGGGCTTTACAAGTAGCCCAGCCTGCTTCCATGTCTTGTATTTATTATGCCCATATAAGATCTCTCAAGACACACACATTTGTCTTAGTATTGTACTAAGACCTTCTAGAGATTCTGTTAGTGTGTATGTGCACAGTTCCTGTCCACAGGCTCTTGGCCGTTTCCTGGTAACCTGTAGTCTCTAGTTCCTAAGTTACGTGTCTGAGACTTCCAGTAACACTGGTGCCTGTCAGTGATCTTCAGGTCTTCACCTGTTTGTGAGTCGCCCGTCAGAGCCATGGGGTATTCGGTACCAGGTCTGGTTGCAATTAAAGGGATGGTCACTGTGGCAACGACCCGGTCCGTGGCCCTGGGCGCCCAAGTAAAAGGGGTTCTGGAAATAAGGGAAGCTCGTGACGCCACCTGTGGTGTTCAGTTAGGGGTGACCAACGCTGCTTAAAGGTGTCCTCTGGGGTGATGTTATGGCAGCCGGATGGTATAACTTCCCACAGGTGAAGAAGTTCCCCAGGGCTCCCGGTGAACAGATGGAAGATGGTGAGTGGTGCAGTAAAGAACGAAGGATGCAGTTGTGTAGTCTTTTTTTCCTGGTTTACTGATGGTAGCAGGTAGCCACAGTTCAGGGCACCAGATCACAGGTACAGGCAGGGTCTGGCCGGCTAGGAAGCGAGTTCAGAGTCCAGCTTTATCAGGTGGAGTTAAAAGCCTTCCTTCTAGCGCTGTGTTATTATAGTCCCTTACTGCCTATGGCTTTGCAGCAAGGTCCTCTCAGTTATCTCTGTCCTTTGTTGAACTGGGACACAAACTCGTATGACAGGTGACTGGCACCAACTGACTAAATCTTCCCAACTGCCTAGCAACTAACTCCTCCTCCCGACCAAAGAGAGAGCACCTCCCCTGATTTTGGGTGTAAAGCTCCCCCTTCTGGCCTGTAGTCAGAATGGTGTTGTATGTGCTAGTTGCCCGTTAAAAGGAATTCTCCACTGCTTCCAAGCGTGACATCACTCTCTACATATGGAAAGCAATGCCACTGTGACAACCAGGACCCTGGGGCATCACACTCCCCCCCACCCCCGTTAAATCCAGTACTCCCAGACTGGGAAAACAAAAAGATGATAAATGGTTAACCCCTTTCTGACATGGGACGTACTATCCCGTCGAGGTGGGGTGGGCCCCCATGACCATGGACGGGATAGTACATTATTATTATTATTATTTATTATTATAGCGCCATTTATTCCATGGCGCTTTACATGTGAGGAGGGGTATACATAATAAAACAAGTACAATAATCTTGAAAAATACAAGTCACAACTGGTACAGGAGGAGAGAGGACCCTGCCCGCGAGGGCTCACAATCTACAAGGGATGGGTGAGGATACAGTAGGTGAGGGTAGAGCTGGCCGTGCAGCGGTTTGGTCAATCGGTGGTTACTGCAGGTTGTAGGCTTGTCGGAAGAGGTGGGTCTTCAGGTTCTTTTTGAAGGTTTCGATGGTAGGCGAGAGTCTGATATGTTGTGGTAGAGCATTCCAGAGTAGGGGGGATGCACGAGAGAAATCTTGTATGCGATTGTGGGAAGAGGAGATAATAGGGGAGTAGAGAAGGAGATCTTGTGAGGATCGGAGGTTGCGTGCAGGAAAGTACCGGGAGACGAGGTCACAGATGTATGGAGGAGACAGGTTGTGGATGGCTTTATATCCATGGATGGCTTTACATCCAGCGCGATCGACGGCACTCACGGGGGGAGCGCCGCCGATCGCGGCCGGGTGTCAGCTGTTTATCGCAGCTGACATCCGGCACTATGTGCCAGGATCGGTCACGGACCGCCCCCGGCACATTAACCCCTGGCACACCGCGATCAAAGATGATCGCGATGTGCCGGCGGTATAGGGAAGCTTCCCGCAGGGAGGGGGCTCCCTGCAGGCTTCCCTGAGCCCCCCGCAACAACGCGATGTGATCGCGTTGCTGCGAGGGTCTTACCTCCCTCCCTGCTTCCTCCAGCCCCGGATCCAAGATGGCTGCGGATCCGGGTCCTGCAGGGAGGGAGGTGGCTTCACAGAGCCTGCTCAGAGCAGGCACTGTGAAGGCTGCAGCGCTGCATGTCAGATCAGTGATCTGACAGAGTGCTGTGCAAACAGTCAGATCACTGATCTGTGATGTCCCCCCCTGGGACAATGTAAAAAAGTAAAAAAAAAATTTTCAAAATGTGTAAAAAAAAAATAAAAAAAAATATTCCTAAATAATGAAAAAAAAATATATATATTATTCCCCTAAATACATTTCTTTATCTAAATAAAAAAAAAACAATAAAAGTACACATATTTAGTATCGCCGCGTCCGTAACGGCCCGACCTATAAAACTGGCCCACTAGTTAACCCCTTCAGTAAACACCGTAAGAAAAAAAAAAAAACGAGGCAAAAAACAACGCTTTATTATCATACCGCCGAACAAAAAGTGGAATAACACACGATCAAAAAGACAGATATAAATAACATCTTGTCCCGCAAAAAACGAGCCGTCACACAGCATCATCAGCAAAAAAAAAAAAAGTTATAGTCCTGAGAATAAAGCGATGCAAAAATAATTATTTTTTCTATAAAATAGTTTTTATCGTATAAAAGCGCCAAAACATAAAAAAATGATATAAATGAGGTGTCGCTGTAATCGTACTGACCCAAAGAATAAAACTGATTTATCAATTTTACCAAACGCAAAACGGTATAAACGCCTCCCCCAAAAGAAATTCATGAATAGCTGGTTTTTGGTCATTCTGCCTTGCAAAAATCGGAATAAAAAGCGATCAAAAAATGTAACGTGCCCGAGAATGTTACCAATAAAAACGTCAACTCGTCCCGCAAAAAACAAGACCTCACATGACTCTGTGAACCAAAATATGGAAAAATTATAGCTCTCAAAATGTGGTAACGCAAAAAATATTTTTTGCAATAAAAAGCGTCTTTCAGTGTGTGACGGCTGCCAATCATAAAAATCCGCTAAAAAACCCGCTATAAAAGTAAATCAAACCCCCCTTCATCACCCCCTTAGTTAGGGAAAAATTAAAAAAATGTATTTATTTCCATTTTTCCATTAGGGCTAGGGTTAGGGCTCGGGTTAGGGTTTGGGTTAGGGCTAGGGTTAGGGCTAGGGTTAGGGCTAGGGTTAGGGTTAGGGCTAGGGTTAGGGCTAGGGTTAGGGCTAGGGTTAGGGCTAGGGTTAAGGCTACAGTTAGGGTTGGGGCTAAAGTTAGGGTTAGGGCCATGGTTAGGGCTAGGGTTAGGGCTACAGTTTGGGTTGGGGCTAAAGTTAGGGTTGGGGCTAGGGTTAAGGCTACAGTTAGGGTTGGGGCTAAAGTTACAGTTAGGGTTTAGATTACATTTACAGTTGGGAATAGGGTTGGGATTAGGGTTAGGTGTGTGTCAGGGTTAGAGGTGTGGTTAGGGTTACTGTTGGGATTAGGGTTAGGGGTGTGTTTGGATTAGGGTTTCAGTTATAATTGGGGGGTTTCCACTGTTTAGGCACATCAGGGGCTCTCCAAACGCGACATGGCGTCCGATCTCAATTCCAGCCAATTCTGCGTTGAAAAAGTAAAACAGTGCTTCTTCCCTTCCGAGCTCTCCCGTGTGCCCAAACAGGGGTTTACCCCAACATATGGGGTATCAGCGTACTCAGGACAAATAGGACAACAACTTTTGGGGTCCAACTTCTCCTGTTACCCTTGGGAAAATACAAAACTGAGGGCTAAAAAATAATTTTTGTGGGAAAAAAAAGATTTTTTATTTTCACGTCTCTGCGTTATAAACTGTAGTGAAACACTTGGGGGTTCAAAGTTCTCAAAACACATCTAGATAAGTTCCATGGGGGTCTAGTTTCCAATATGGGGTCACTTGTGGGGGATTTCTACTGTTTAGGTACATTAGGGGTTCTGCAAACGCAATGTGACGCCTGCAGACCATTCCATCTAAGTCTGCATTCCAAATGGCACTCCTTCCCTTCCGAGCCCTCCCATGCGCCCAAACGGTGGTTCCTCCCAACATATGGGGTATCAGCGTACTCAGGACAAATTGGACAACAAATTTTGCGGTCAAATTTCTCCTCTTACCCTCGGGAAAATACAAAACTGGGGGCTAAAATATAATTTTTGGGGGAAAGATTTTTTTTTTCAATTTTCACGGCTCTGCGTTACAAACTGTAGTGAAACACTTGGGGGTTCAAAGCTCTCACAGCACATCTAGATAAGTTCCATGGGGGTCTAGTTTCCAAAATGGTGTCACTTGTGGGGGGTTTCTACTGTTTCGGTACATTAGGGGCTCTGCAAATGCAATGTGACACCTGCAGACCATTCCATCTAAGCCTGCATTCCAAATGGAGCTCCTTCCCTTCCGAGTCCTCCCATGCGCCCAAACAGTGGTCCCCCCCCACATATGGGGTATCAGCGCACTCAGAACAAATTGGACAACAAATTTTGGGGTCCAATTTCTCCTGTTACCCTCGGGAAAATACAAAACTGGGGGCTAAAAAATTATTTTTGTGGGAAAAAATTTTTGTTTTATTTTTACGGCTCTCCATTATAAACTTCTGTGAAGCCCTTGGTGGGTCAAAGTGCTCACCACACCTCTAGATAAGTTCCTTAGGGGGTCTACTTTCCAAAATGGTGTCACTTGTGGGGGGTTTCAATGTTTAGGCACATCAGTGGCTCTCCAAACGCAACATGGCGTCCCATCTCAATTCCTGTCAATTTTGCATTGAAAAGTCAAACAGCGCTCCTTCCCTTCCGAGCTCTCCCATCTGCCCAAACAGTGGTTTACCCCCACATATGGGGTATCAGCGTACTCAGGACAAATTGTACAACAACTTTTGGGGTTCAATTTCTTCTCTTACCCTTGGGAAAATAAAAAATTGGGGGCGGAAAGTTAATTTTTGTGAAAAAATATGATTTTTTATTTTTACGGTTCTACATTATAAACTTCTGTGAAGCACTTGGTGGGTCAAAGTGCTCACCACACATCTAGATAAGGTTCTTAAGGGGTCTACTTTCCAAAATGGTGTCACTTGTGGGGGGTTTCAATGTTTAGGCACATCAGGGGCTCTCCAAACGAAACATGGCGTCCCATCTCAATTCCAGTCAATTTTGCATTGAAAAGTCAAATGGCGCTCCTTCGCTTCCGAGCTCTGCCATGCGCCCAAACAGTGGTTTACCCCCACATGTGGGGTATTGTCGTGCTCAGGACAAATTGTACAACAATGTTTGGGGTCCATTTTCTCCTGTTACCCTTGGTAAAATTAAACAAATTGGAGCTGAATTAAATTTTTTGTGAAAAAAAGTTAAATGTTCATTTTTATTTAAACATTCAAAAAATTCCTGTGAAGCACCAGAAGGGTTAATAAACTTCTTGAATATGGTTTTGAGCACCTTGAGGGGTGTAGTTTTTAGAATGTTGTCACACTTGGGTATTTTCTATCATATAGACCCCTCAAAATGACTTCAAATGAGATGTGGTCCCTAAAAAAAAATGGTGTTGTAGAAATGAGAAATTGCTGATCATTTTTTAACCCTTATAACTCCCTAAAAAAAAAATATGTTGGTTCCAAAATTGTGCTGATGTAAAGTAGACATGTGGGAAACGTTACTTATTAAGTATTTTGTGTGACATATCTCTGTGATTTAATTGCATAAAAATTCAAAGTTGGAAAATTGCGAAATTTTCATAATTTTCGCCAAATTTCCGTTTTTTGTCACAAATAAACGCAGGTACTATCAAAGAATTTTTACCATTGTCATGAAGTACAATATGTCACGAGAAAACAATGTCAGAATCACTGGGATCCGTTGAAGCGTTCCAGAGTTATAACCTCACAAAGGGACAGTGGTCAGAATTGTAAAATTTGGCCCGGTCATTAACGTGCAAACCACCCTTGGGGGTAAAGGGGTTAAAGATATATGCAAAAATTATAAAATATGCATTACAATAAGTTATGTAAAATTTTCTTCCCTTTATGGGAGGCTGTTTTCTTAAACGTTGCAGGAACATTTATACAAGTGCAAAAAATAACTTTGCTTCCCTTTATGGGAGGTTTCTGTCTTTAATGTTACAGAATGCAAATGCAAGCATTTTTCAAGTGCACATTAATAACACTTATTTTTGGTTCCAAGGCAAGGTCATCAGGCCTGCATCTTCCTAGCCTGGAGGTAGCTGGATCTTCTCCTTTGGGGGCATTGGCATGGACTGCACTATTTTGGTTAAGGGCATAGTCCCGCATGCTGTCCTGCACCCTCTGTTTACATCCAAAGAATCTCATTTTTACTATTGTTGCAGCGTGAGTGTCAAAAGTGTCTTTCAGTTTGGCTAATATTTGCTCAACACTTCCTTTTCCAATATCCGGCCAGGATTTTGCTTCTCTGAGTGCTGCAGTCAGGCCAGTCAGGACGCTAACTTTTTGTTTTTCCAACAGGCGGTAGACCTGAAATAAGCTGCAGAGTCTATCTTTATTGTCACTGAATGTATGGGACTCTCCGGAATATTGTGGCAGCCAGGCCGCTCCTGGTAAATAGATTTGGACAAACAACTGCACTCAGAAAGTATTTTCAGATTGCATCAAAGTTGTGAAGTATTTATTGAGTAACACCACAGTGGTCAATAGAATTCTGAGGTAATGTTTATATAGGGCATGGATAGCGGCTTAATAGGAGCTGTTACTGTGGCTGGGTCTGGCCTGTTTGCAGGAACTGCGGGGACTGGTGGCATTATGGGACCTGCTGCTGCGACCACTGCTGGGCCTGGGGATACTATGGGGCCGGCGGCTGCGACTGCCACCAATACTCCTCCCCGGGCAGATATGGCTTTTCCCCCCTGCTAACCTTATAGGGGCAAGCGTCTCTCTTCCGGAGGCTGTAGCGGTTCCTCTGCTGTGTGGTCTGCAGCGGTTCCTTTGGTCAGTGGTCGGGCGCTTCTCCCGGCCCTCCGTCCAGGGCCTCCACACGACGTCTTCACTTGTGGCTCTGCTGTACGGCATCTTCATTTGTGGCTCCTCTCGCAGCATGGCACCCGCTTCTTCTTTGCGCTCTCCCTTCAGGCTCCGCCAACAATGGCACATCCCTCTTTTTCCTGTGCTCCTCACAGCGCTCCTTCTGGCGGCTGTTGGCAGTTACTTTTAAGACAAAGTGCGCACACCATGTGGCGCAGTTATGGTGGCAGTTATGATGTGATGCAGTTATGGCGATGTTTTAATGGCGATGTTTTAGAAGTTCATTAAAGTCTCTGGTATACAATCCAACAAAGTCTCTCTAGTTTCTCAATAAAGCACAGTCTCTGGGTCGGTCCATCCGGTTTGTGACTCCAAAATGGGTCGCCCGTCAGAGGAAGCGAGTTCTGAGCCCAGCTTTATCAGGTGGAGTTAAAGGGCCACTGTCACCCCCTCCAGCCGTTATAAACTAAAAGAGCCACCTTGTGTAGCAGTAATGCTGCATTCTAACAAGGTGGCTCTTTTAGTTTTTGTTGCTGATATTCCCACAATAAAGGTATTTATAATTTTGCTCAAATACCTGTCTTTGTACCTGGAGGCGGGTCTGAAGCCTCCTCTTTGAAGCGCCCAACTGCCATCAGTCATCTCTTCTGGGGCGATTGTCACAGCCCCCTCAGCACTGTTATTGTCTGAAATCCGGCGCCTGCGCTCTGCTCTTCTGCCTGGAGCAGGCGCATAGAGCAGCAGCCGTCCTAGCTCTGATGCCGGGTTCCGGTCTGCGCCTGTGCGGCCACCCTGTTACTGAATCCCCGCCCCGCACTGTGCATAATGCATAACACAGTGCGGGGCGGGGATTCAGTAACAGGGTGGCTGCACTGCCCGCACAGGCGCAGACCGGAACCCGGCATCAGAGCTAGGACGGACGCTGCTCTATGCGCCTGCTCCAGGCAGAAGAGCAGAGCGCAAGCGCCGGATTTTGGACAATAACAGTGCTGAGGGGGCGGCGACAATCGCCCCAGAAGAGATGACTGACGGCAGTTGGGCGCTACAAAAGGAGGCTTCAGACCCGCCTCCATGGACAAAGACAGGTATTTGAGCAAAATTATAAATACCTTTATTGTGGGAATATCAGCAACAAAAACTAAAAGAGTCACCTTGTTAGAATGCAGCATTACTGCTGCACAAGGTGTCTCTTTTAGTTTATAACGGCTGGAGGGGGTGACAGTGGCCCTTTAAAAGCATTCCTTCTAGCGCTGTGTTATTATAGTGCTTTACTGCCTATGGCTTTGTAGCAAGGTCCTCCCAGTTATCTCTGTCCTTTGTTGAACTGGGACACAAACCCATATGACAGGTGACTTGAGCCTTTTTACAGGATCTCTATAATGAGCCGGGCTCTCTGTATCACTGTGTCTCCTGGGTGTTAGGGTGGACAGGTTATGTGTTGTCTAGCTGTCCTACCAGTTTCTGCTATGTGTCTTAGAGTCCCACAAAAGCCTCAGTCTTCCGGTTACGGGTATCTGTCCTCTGTCATGGAGGTAGCCTTGTCATAGCTATTCTCCCTTGTTATCACACTCCTGTGCTTCGCTCTCTGGCATGTTAGCTAAAGGCTGTTCTTCCTTCTATTTCTTGCTACCTAGGAGCTACAGCACCTCAAGCTGTGCGGCCCCTCACCCATCCTTCTGCCTCAGACTGCTCCAGTCTGCTGTCTGGCACCAACTGACTAAGTCTTCCCAACTGCCTAGCAACTAACTACTCCTCCCAACCAAAGAGAGCAGCTCCCCTGATTTTGGGTGTAGAGCTCCCCCTTCTGGCCTGAAGTCAGAATGGTGTTGTATGTGCTAGTTACCTGTTAAAAGGTATCCTCCATCGCTTCCAAGCGTGACATCACTCTCCCCATGAGGAAAGCAATGCCACTCTGACAACCAGGACCCTGGGGCATCACACTTGCCTGTGGCTTCCAGTAACCTGCTGCCTGTCAGTGGTCTCTATTTCCACTTTAATACTTCAGCTCTACTCGTCCTTCTGTGACTTTCAGGATGTCTCCTGTACGCTTGCGGCTTCTAGGACCCCTTTAAGACTTTCAGTTTGCCTCTATGTGTTTGCCTGTAGCCTCCAGGACATATCTTGTCCGCTTGCAGCTTCCAGGACCCCTTTAAGACTTTGTTTGCTTCTATATGTCTGCCACTGGCTTCCAGGATGTCTTCTGTCCGCTTGTTGCTTTCAGGATCCTTTAAAATTTTAGTTTGCCTTCAGTTCCCCTTTCTTTTTTCCGCATGCAACACCCACCTTTTGCACTGATGCCCATGGCCTGTGTACCCACCCGGACCTTGAGCTTAAAGGATCCACCTCACCTAGTGTGCTAGCTTTGTGTACCAGCAGCTCACCAGACCTTTGAGTCCAGAAGGAGCAAGGATTTCAATAAATAAAATAATGATTTTTCTTCAATAAAACTGGTTAGCAGTTCTTTCAGCTCTTTCTGTTAAATAAAATGCTGGAAGAATATTGGACTGTATTTACAGGGTTTTTGGTTCCCTTGCCCTGACACTGTTGCCTCTGGTGGTATGACCAAGATACCTTCTAATAGCTCAAATTCTGCGTTGAGTAGCAAACAGCTCTGTTATCTCTTTACTTCCTGGTTGCTGGGTGGAGAGAACGCCTCCCTGAATAACAGTCCTGGAAGTAACTTCTCATACTACTGTGACACATTATTGGTCTGTCATTAATCTGAAGTATATTCTGTTATTACTAGATTTAAATATAAACATAACAGTGCCTTTGAACAAGCACATGGCTCAGGAAAGCGAGAGCTGTGAATATGAGAACTATATCGGAAACTGTTGTTGCCAGGCCAGACATTATGATTATGCAGAAAAAAATGCAGGAATGATAACAGCAGTTCAGTCAGGAACTGACAGTAAGGGGGAGGGAAGTGAGCAGCTAACTGCTGTATTGAAATCAACGATGGTATAGGGGTTGTTCAGCCTAAAACTACAAGTCTTCAGTCACTGTGTGCTGTGAGGATTCTCCATGTCAGCGGCGGGAATGGCTGCAAGTATGTGATATGCACACTCTCAGCCACATTCTGATTAGATGAGTGCCACCTTGGTCAATGCAAGTGTATTGACGGTGGCCGGAAACATAGCACAAATTAACCTGTTCATTGAAAACAGAAATTTATTTTTCTGTTTTTAGAATAGTTCAGCATGCATTAACGCTAATAAACAGTGTGCACCTCTTTAAAATCTTGGTGCATTTCACTCCCATAAACCTGTTTAAAGGTGGTTCATGCGCTTCGTGGAAGGAATATGATGTGATGACCTTGTGGCCTCTGGAAAACCTGAATAACAATGGCAGGAGAGTTAGTGCAGCAGTGCTTCCTTACCTGCCACCAAAATATTCCATAATTTCAATCCACAACCTTGGGTTGAATATTTTGACTTTCATCCTTTCAATCCTCATCATCACTCCATATTCCGGCACATTCTGCAATGCAAAATGGTAGCCTTACTGATGAAAGTTCCAGCTGTGATCTCTGATTTAACCCTGCTGTTCTGTTCGGTCTGGGGAGACCTATTTTGAACTTTGGTATTTTTTGGGGTGTTCAAGATGCGGTTCTGAAACTTGTGGTTGATTGACTTAAATGAGGATGGGTCGGTCGGCCACGGGTTTCAGAGCCGCATCTTGAATATTTTAAAGAATATTGAAGTTCAAAGTCGGTCATTTTTGACCAACAGAACAGCAGGGTTAAGTAGAGGTCCCTTGGGAGATCCACTACTATTCCTGGGAGAAAAAAAACAGTTGTTTGCAAAATAATTAGACCTTGCAATTATTATTCAAGTACAGAAAAGAAATGAAGCACTAGAACGTTACCTTTCACCTTTTGTTTCTGATGACTGCATGTCAGCATCACAAAGAGCGGATTTGAGTTGTTGGCTTTCCAAGCACAAGATCATTCGAGGATGTTTCCTGTTTATTTTAAAGCAATTTTCATCCTTCTCTGCTCTCAACCAATGAAGACGACTCAAGGGGGCTCTTGAGAAATAAGGTTGAATAGTAAATATCCTCTGTTAAGTACTCGCTGTATTGCATGAACGTGTATCTGGTGAAGGACGGGCAGCTGTTTGCATAAAGCTAACAATTTTCTGCATTCAACAGTTTTAATGGAAGTGTAGGGAGCCAGAGGAATTCTGGATATAGGAGATATTCATTGCAAAGCAAAACATTCTTGTTTGCCGTTTTCCTCGTTATTGTTATTGTGTGAACCTTAAAACTCTGTGTAATGTACATCGCCTACTGTTTCCCACCAGCTGCTCCAAGTATAATCTTCTTGCAGATACTGCTAATTGACTCATTCCATAGCCCAAGCCTGCATTCCTGGAACAAGAGAGGGGTAATCATTTTGTGTCTTTTCTTGTTTCTTGCCGGTTATGCTGCAGAGCTCTGTTAAAATTGAAGAACACATATTATTCATAGCCGTGGTGTAGCTACCATAAAGGCAGAGCAAGGAACTGATATGAAGCCTTGGAGAAATGGCAGATTGAAATGCTCTCCAGCTTTCTGGTGGGGTTTGTCAGCAGATGCCACTAGAGGAAATTCAATGTACAAAGGTTTACAGCTTCTATTGGGGTTTAGAATAAATCAACAAACTTAAAGAGTTATCCAAGATATTTTTAAAACATTGATGCTTTTATTTCTTCCAAAACATGATGATTTTCAATTTTTTTACGCTGTTTTTTTCTTCCCTTTCTTGCAAGATCCATATCTTTTTTATTTTCCATCCACATAGACAAATGAGGGCCTGTTTTTTTGTGTGACTACTTGTAGTTTTGAATGACATTATCCATTTCAACCCTTCAATATACAAGAATACAGGAAAAAAAAATCCAAGTGTGGTGAAATTGCACAAAAAAGTAATTCTGCAATTGTTTTATAGGGTTTTGTTCTTTGCAGCATTATTTGCGCTTTACAAATTATCCAACGGTGTGATTTTCCACATCAGTATGATTACAGCTATATCAAACTTGTATATTTTTTTAACATACAATTTGTAATAAAATATGTTTTGCCTTTGTCACTATTTTCCGAGACTTATAACACTTTCATTTTTATGTTGATGGAATTGTGTGCCGGGTTTCTGTGACGAGCTGATGTTTTTATTGATACCATTTTGGGGCAGATATATTTTTCATTGCGGAATTTACCAATTGTGTTGATTTATTTTATAGCGTGATAGATCGGATTTAAAACATGTTTAGGTTTTAACTTTTTTATATATAAAAAATCTATATATTGTCTTATGTTGAGCAGGGATTAATATAAAAAGCAAGGCACCCTTGTGTACAAAGTGCATAGCATAACGAAACCTTACTAAGGAATTGAGTCATGGTGGACACTATGCTCATTTCTATACCTAGTGATCATCATTTCACTGCAGAGTAGTAGTAGAGTTTTAGCAGAAAGAGTGAGACCACTGCCATAGCTGACAGACGGGACAACAGGCAAATTCTGCCCCCATTGGCACAGATTTTTGCAGGGACACATGGAAGCAAGAGAAATGTGTTTGCTAACGACACAACCTGATTTTCAATTGCAATTATATCTTTCATTAATGTAAAATATTCAATAAATATTGTTATATATTGACAAGCCCCTGCTAAATACAAGAGTTAAAACCCTTCATTTTACCAGTGGGTTATAAAATAAGACACCGCACAAGTATTTCTTGTAGTACTTTACTACATTAACTTATGTAGTGGTACATCATTCTGAAGGGGTTTTTGTGTTTATACAGACCTGCAATGGAAAACTAACATATGAGAGAGAATACAGTTTCCTGCTGTGTAGCCAGGGCACAACAGCAGAAAGCCTCTGATTACTGTGAAACAGGGTGAATGGAGGGCATTGTACATTCC
Organism: Ranitomeya imitator; assembly: GCF_032444005.1. Lineage (NCBI taxonomy): Eukaryota > Metazoa > Chordata > Amphibia > Anura > Dendrobatidae > Ranitomeya > Ranitomeya imitator. The sequence continues at coordinate 274,288,273 of NC_091282.1, forward strand.
ACAAATCCATATTTTATTGTGTGAGTCCGGCAAAGAATGAACAAAGTGCTGATGGACCTCTCACGGCAGACGTCTCCAACCTTTTCTGAGCTTCAGAGTCGAATATAAAGATAACAGATAATGCTGTTCCAGACCAGCTGTAAAAGAAAACATGGGTGAAAGATGGGTCAATTTTACATGTAGTGATTCCTTACAACTATTTAAAAGCAAATATTAAAAATTATTATAAACTGTTGTGAGCAACACAAGACTACAGGAAAAACTCCAGTAAACAAAAGGGCCAGAGATAGCAAGGAAATACCTGGCCACATTCCCAACCTGAAGCACAGTCTGTATCTCTCTCTCTGTCTCTATGCTGAGGAACATATCTGTGTTTTGTTGTGGTATCTGGTCTTTACTTGGTCGCTCTGGCTTAGAGCAGGAAGATAAGACTCTGCCTACAGTCCCACCAAGGAACACGGGCATATCATTAGCTGAAAACTTCTAACTCTGGTTACACAAGAACTACAAGAATGATTTCTTCAACCCACGTATCATGTTAATCAGTATAACGGTGCTAACCAGACAGTGTTTGTAGGTTACTTAGCAAAATCCTGCTGACAAGTTCATTTTAAAGGGAACCTGTCACCCCCAAAATCGCGGGTGAGGTAAGCCCACCGGAATCAGGCGCTTATCTACAGCCTTCTGGAATGCTGTAGATAAGCCCCCGATGTATCCTAAAAGATGAGAAAAAGATGTTAGATTATACTCACCCAGGGGCGGTCCCGCTGTTGGTCCGGGTCCGGCGCGTCCCATCTTCATCAGACGACGTCCTCTTCTGGTCTTCACACTGTAGCTCCCTGTTGAGGGCAGAGCAAAGTACTGCAGTGCGCAGGTGCCGGGCCTCTCTGACCTTTCCCGGTACTTGTGCACTGCAGTTCTTTGCTCTGCCCTCAACAGGGCAGACAAAGTACGCCTGCGTCGGAGCCGTAGCGTGAAGACCAGAAGAGGACGTCAGCTGATGAAGATGGGAGGTGCCGGACCCAGACCAATAGGGTGACCGCCCCTGGGTGAGTATAATCTAACATCTTTTTCTCATCTTTTAGGATAAATCGTAGGCTTATCTACAGAATTCAAGAATGCTGTAGATAAGCCCCTGGTGCCGTTAGGCTTACCTCACCCGCGATTTTGGAGGTGACATGTTCCTTTAAAGGCAACAATCCGGAATTCCCCTTAATAAGGCACATGTTTCTATTTTACATGTACAGCAGTTCCATGATAATCATCTTTAGACCGGTAGTTTAATAATTTGTGCATTATAACAATTTTACCCTTGCTGTAATAGAGATAAGCTCTCCATGCACTAACTTTCTGGTGAGTTTGGGATAGACTTGTTCCTATAAATGGCAACTTATCTGAAAAGGTAGCGTTGCAGGCAGATCAATGATGATCCAGGAGGTGTGCCTCAGACTGCCTCTTTAGGAAGTGTAGTTGGGCTGTAGTCAAAGATCACAACTCTGCTCTAATGAACGTGAGGTCAAAGTAGCACAAGATAACTTTATAGCACTTTACATGTACCTTACCACTTGGTTATCCTATTATTTAATTAAGTAATATATGCTAATAACATTTACAATATCTTACCTGTGTCAAAAATTTGTTAGAACACTAATGCTATCTAGGAGTTTTCATCTCTGTATACTCTGTATACATGAACATTTTGTTCCCTGTACGACACATAATTGTTTTTTTATACAGTAGTTGTGCATAAAATAACTATTGCTATTTGGCAAGGTGTCTATACATACAGTATTGCTCATAGATCAAATGATTGTTTAATATACTGAGATTCTCCGATAGTTTGTACTTTGAGGACAAATTTCCCTTGAAGTTTTATTGATTTGAAGATGTGATTAATACAATTCTAAAATTTTATTGAATATTTTAGTTGTGTGTTACATTTATAGGTTTATATTTTTACATGTTGCAAACTATAGCATTATGATACCATTTTCTGAGCATAATATATATAGTTGGCAGTGAATAACTCAACAAAATGTCTGGTATATTAAGCATAAAAACAAGTTGCCTCTCTAATAATCACATATTTCCATATTGGTTGTTTAGAGTACCATAACATAATTTTATGAATCCAATATATATAGGGAAACTGATAGCTGTCAGTGAATGACACTCAGCAGTACGCCTGGCACATGCCCGCTGTAGGAACTCTTACTCCAGTTGGGTATTATTTTACGACAAGTTACTATGTTATTAAACTCGAGGAGGACATATTCTATTATTATGCTCAATGTGGTCATTATTTAATGATTTTACTCTTTTGGGAGTGCTTATTTAACCCTTTACCCACATATTACGTACTACTAATACGTCATATGTCTGCTCCCTAGGAAATGAACTCTCATTCTTGCTGGCAGATGATGACTGTGTTATTCAGTCAACATCATCTGCCTCCAACAGCCGAGAATAGTGTAGTGGAGCTCGGTCTGTGGCTGTTATCCTGTTAGATGCCTCTGTCAATCTGTGAGAGTGGCATTTACAGATGCAGGTGGGGCACCATAATTGATCAAGAAAGGTAAATTACCTGTGCCTTTTTTCAACCTAAGTACTATTCAAGTATCTAACTATGTAACATCTTTTATTCCAGGTTCTTCATTGGTTATCTGCATTGTATCTGCTACATCTGCTCTCGACAGCTACGGAGTGGGGGAAAAGTAAGTGTAGACATGTAATTTCTGATATATAGTCTAAGGCTACCTGATTAAATATCTGGAGAGCTGTAAAATCATATGATGTTTGCTCCTGCAATTAAGACAGCAGTCTAACAGTAGGAGGACACTGCTTAGTTTACTGCAACCTGCTCAAACAGGAGAAAAATACGAGCTCTACTGGGTATGTATATAAAATATAACAAAGTTTATTGAGAGTACAAAAAATTACACATACTTATACAAGAAGAACATACATAAAGACAACACATGTGCAAAGGATAACACACCAGGGTCCACAGGACCCGCCACTACCCTAATCAGTACGTGCCCTGCAGTAATCCGCTCCTAAAGTGCATGTGCAAAAGGATAATAAGGCACTGGTAAGTGTGCCTGCCAGATGGAATATGAAACTAACCCCCCCAAGAGATAGATAAATCCCCATAACGGGGTACTAATGATAAAAGAGGGTCGGCAGGTGCTTACCGCTAGCTAGGGTAGACGGGTCCTGGGCTGGGTGTGCAAAGAAAGCCCCCCGACGCGCATTTCGCGTCCCTTCCTGACCGCTTTTTCAAGGGAAGTGCTTAAAATGCCAATCAGTAGGACCTTTAAAGGTCAAAGGGTATATCACATGGGGAGACCAGGGATTCAAGCTTCAGGAGGCTAATTTGCATATTCCAGGTGCCTTCTGGGAGAAGCGAAGTCTCCCTAAGCTAGAAGATCGTTGGGTACAGCCGGGACCAGCTGCTTCGAAAGCATCACCAAACCAGGGATTCAAGCTTCAGGAGGCTAATTTGCATATTCCAGGTGCCTTCTGGGAGAAGCGAAGTCTCCCTAAGCTAGAAGATCGTTGGGTACAGCCGGGACCAGCTGCTTCGAAAGCATCACCAAACCAGGGATTCAAGCTTCGGGAGGCTAATTTGCATATTCCAGGTGCCTTCTGGGAGAAGCGAAGTCTCCCTAAGCTAGAAGATCGTTGGGTACAGCCGGGACCAGCTGCTTCGAAAGCATCACCAAACCAGGGATTCAAGCTTCAGGAGGCTAATTTGCATATTCCAGGTGCCTTCTGGGAGAAGCGAAGTCTCCCTAAGCTAGAAGATCGTTGGGTACAGCCGGGACCAGCTGCTTCGAAAGCATCACCAAACCAGGGATTCAAGCTTCAGGAGGCTAATTTGCATATTCCAGGTGCCTTCTGGGAGAAGCGAAGTCTCCCTAAGCTAGAAGATCGTTGGGTACAGCCGGGACCAGCTGCTTCGAAAGCATCACCAAACCAGGGATTCAAGCTTCAGGAGGCTAATTTGCATATTCCAGGTGCCTTCTGGGAGAAGCAAAGTCTCCCTAAGCTAGAAGATCGTTGGGTACAGCCGGGACCAGCTGCTTCGAAAGCATCACCAAACCAGGGATTCAAGCTTCAGGAGGCTAATTTGCATATTCCAGGTGCCTTCTGGGAGAAGCGAAGTCTCCCTAAGCTAGAAGATCGTTGGGTACAGCCCGGACCAGCTGCTTCGAAAGCATCACCAAACCAGGGATTCAAGCTTCAGGAGGCTAATTTGCATATTCCAGGTGCCTTCTGGGAGAAGCGAAGTCTCCCTAAGCTAGAAGATCGTTGGGTACAGCCGGGACCAGCTGCTTCGAAAGCATCACCAAACCAGGGATTCAAGCTTCAGGAGGCTAATTTGCATATTCCAGGTGCCTTCTGGGAGAAGCGAAGTCTCCCTAAGCTAGAAGATCGTTGGGTACAGCCGGGACCAGCTGCTTCGAAAGCATCACCAAACCAGGGATTCAAGCTTCAGGAGGCTAATTTGCATATTCCAGGTGCCTTCTGGGAGAAGCGAAGTCTCCCTAAGCTAGAAGATCGTTGGGTACAGCCGGGACCAGCTGCTTCGAAAGCATCACCAAACCAGGGATTCAAGCTTCAGGAGGCTAATTTGCATATTCCAGGTGCCTTCTGGGAGAAGCGAAGTCTCCCTAAGCTAGAAGATCGTTGGGTACAGCCGGGACCAGCTGCTTGGAAAGAATCACCAAACCGCGCGCAAATTTTTGCCTGTAGGACATTATTGCAAGAGAGCTTGGCTGAGTAGATTACACAAGAAGGAAAACACACAGCAAGTCAGCAGGATCTAGGAGCAACATGGCAGATGTGACAACCTACATGGTGAGCTGCAGCATGTGCTACATGTTCACAGATCGACCAGAAGAAGAATCCAATTTCACCTGTCAGAAGTGTAGACTAGTGGCCCTTTTAGAAGAAAAGGTGCGGGGTCTGGAAGAAAGAATAGCAACTTTGAAACTCATCAAAGAGAATGAAGACTTTCTAGACAGAACAGAAGCATCTCTACTGGTCACAGAAGGTGCAAAAAGTGTCAGAGAACCTCCAAAAGCAGATGAGTGGAAGCATGTGACCAAAAGAAGCAAGAAGACCATGGAGAAATCACCAACCACACAACTGAAGAACCGATATCAAATCTTTGTAGAGGATGAAGATGGCACACCTAAGAATGAAGCAATACCAGCATGCAAAAAAGAAAAGGGCACACAGCAACAAGTGACAGCAAAAAGTACAGCCAAGAAGCAACGAAGAGTGGTGGTGGTGGGAGACTCACTACTGAGAGGCACAGAAGCAGCCATCTGCAGACCGGACATAACTGCAAGAGAAGTATGCTGCCTTCCAGGTACGATGATCAAGGATGTGACCGATAGGATACCAAAGCTCTTCAGCTCCAAGGACGTCCACCCATTTCTTCTGATACATGTTGGCACCAATGACACGGCAAGGAAGGACCTACCGACAATCTGCAAGGACTTTGAAGAGTTGGGGAAGAAAGTAAAGGAACTGGATGCACAGGTAGTTTTTTCTTCTATCCTTCCAGTAGATGGGCATGGCACCAGGAGATGGAACAGGATCCTTGATGCAAACAACTGGCTAAGACGATGGTGCAGACAACAAGGATTCGGATTCCTGGACCACGGTGTGAATTACTTGTACGATGGACTCCTCGCCAGAGACGGACTACACCTCAACAAACCTGGGAAACACACATTCGCCAGAAGACTCGCTACACTCATCAGGAGGGCGTTAAACTAGAAGAAGAGGGGACGGGAAGAAAAACATTAGACTTGAACAAAGACGACCCAGGAAAACATACTCAGAAGGGAGGTAAGAACATTTCTAAAACAATCCACAGTGAGGAGATTGGAACAAAACAAAATCCTCTAAACTGCATGCTCGCAAACGCCAGAAGCCTGACAAACAAGATGGAAGAACTAGAAGCAGAAATATCTACAGGTAACTTTGACATAGTGGGAATAACCGAGACATGGTTAGATGAAAGCTATGACTGGGCAGTTAACTTACAGGGTTACAGTCTGTTTAGAAAGGATTGTAAAAATCGGAGAGGAGGAGGGGTTTGTCTCTATGTAAAGTCTTGTCTAAAGTCCACTTTAAGGGAGGATATTAGCGAAGGGAATGAGGATGTCGAGTCCATATGGGTTGAAATTCATGGAGGGAAAAATGGTAACAAAATTCTCATTGGGGTCTGTTACAAACCCCCAAATATAACAGAAACCATGGAAAGTCTACTTCTAAAGCAGATAGATGAAGCTGCAACCCATAATAAGGTCCTGGTTATGGGGGACTTTAACTACCCGGATATTAACTGGGAAACAGAAACCTGTGAAACCCATAAAGGCAACAGGTTTCTGCTAATAACCAAGAAAAATTATCTTTCACAATTGGTGCAGAATCCAACCAGAGGAGCAGCACTTTTAGACCTAATACTATCTAATAGACCTGACAGAATAACAAATCTGCAGGTGGTTGGGCATTTAGGAAATAGCGACCACAATATTGTGCAGTTTCACCTGTCTTTCACTAGGGGGACTTGTCAGGGAGTCACAAAAACATTGAACTTTAGGAAGGCAAAGTTTGAACAGCTTAGAGATGCCCTTAATCTGGTAGACTGGGACAATATCCTCAGAAATGAGAATACAGATAATAAATGGGAAATGTTTAAGAACATCCTAAATAGGCAGTGTAAGCGGTTTATACCTTGTGGGAATAAAAGGACTAGAAATAGGAAAAACCCAATGTGGCTAAACAAAGAAGTAAGGCAGGCAATTAACAGTAAAAAGAAAGCATTTGCACTACTAAAGCAGGATGGCACCACTGAAGCTCTAAAAAACTATAGGGAGAAAAATACTTTATCTGAAAAACTAATTAAAGCTGCCAAAAAGGAAACAGAGAAGCACATTGCTAAGGAGAGTAAAACTAATCCCAAATAGAGTTGAGCGACCTTGACCTTTTTAGAGTCGAGCCGGGTTTTGCGAAACCCGACTATGTCCAAAGTCGGGTCGAGTGAAATCGGCCGATTATGACGTAAAGTCGGGATCGACCGAAACACGAAACCCAATGCAAGTCAATGGGGCAGCATAGTCGGCAGTGAGTGGGGGCCAGGAAAACACCTAGAGTGGCCATTTTAATGTCAAAACCATCCATTCTTCTTAATGAAGCTTGTCAAGCGTAATTTACCTTATAATAATTGGAAGGCATTTGAAATTGGGGGTCATTTGCCTAAAGTTGTGGGGGGTAGGGCTGGTTCAAGTAATTAGTGGGCCCAGGAAATCTGGACCACGTCACGGCAGTGGAGCAGGGAGAGGTAAGTATTTCAACTTTGCAAGTGCTGTGAACCTGAGCAAGCAGGGGGGGCCCACTCGTTGGCATTGGCACTGGCACAGGGCCCCTCAAAGTACAGCGGTGTGTTTGCACGGCGGGGGCGCCTCCCACCGGCAGCAACACTTTTGCGTACTATGAGAGGCCCTGTGCCAGTGACGTCGCCAACTAGTATTCCTCCCCCCACCTGATGAAGGAACCTGCACTTTCATCTGCACCTTCCTCTTTGTCCCCGTGTAAGGTGGTATGGTATGCGGGAAGAGCAACCTGACTTTCAGCAGGGTCACAATGTTGTTGTGTAGCGTGCACGGGGAATGTTGCGTTATGGGTCAATGTACCAGCAGACTCATCTATCACTGGCTGGGCAATGGGCACGATGAAGTGGAAACACAGATATAGGCCCAAAGAAGAAAGTGGGCTAAATGCAGTTCAAAATTGGTAACACAGGAATAACCAGGGGGCATTGCAGTGGAGGACAACTGGAATGAGAGGCTGACACAGAGAGTAGGGCCAAATCAGTAAGTAGTCGAAATGCAGTTCAAAATTGGCAACCGTAGTAAACAGGCGGCACAGCTTTGTTCAGTGGAGGAGAACAGCAAGGAGTGGCAGACACCGATAGTAGGCCCCAACCCAACTAGTAGGCCAAATGCAGTCTAACATTAACAACTACTTAACGAGAGGCTGAAAATGGTATTTCAGGACAGGAAACCAGGAGAACAGCAAGGAGTGGCAGACACCGATAGTAGGCCCCAAACCAACTAGTACGCCAAATGAAGTTGTTCCATTTAACCACAATTTAATGAGAGCCTGAAGATAGAAGCTCAGGAAAGGCAACCTGGGGAACACCTTGGAGTGTAACACACCATCTCTCTCCACCCCATACCCATTTTGTAGGCCTAATGCTGTGTACTTTTCTACAACTACTAAACGAGAGTCGGAAGACCGAAGCAATGGCAAGGAAACCTGGGGAACACCTTGGAGTGTAACACACCATCTCTCTCCACCCCATACCCAATTTGTAGGCCTAATGCAGCCTACTTTCCGACACCTACTAAACGAGAGCATGAAGATCGAAGCTCAGGAAAGGCAACCTGGGGAACACCTTGGAGTGTAACACACCATCTCTCTCCACCCCATACCCATTTTGTAGGCCTAATGCTGTGTACTTTTCCACCAACTACTAAACGAGAGCCGGAAGATCGAAGCTCATGAAAGGCAACCCGGGGAACACCTTGGAGTGTAACACAACCTCTCTCTACACCACGAAAGGGCTGATTCTTAGGAAGGAAGGCTGTTGTAAATAAGCATTGCGCGTCCGAGGGTGATTATATTCTTATTCGGTATCTACTCACCCTCGGACGCGCCATGCTTCTTGATTTGTAATTAATGTTTATTTGCAATGTGCTTTTGACTTACTCAATTATTTTTTTAATTATTGATTTTATTAAATTAATAGTTTAACATCTTATTGGAAATAATTTAAAGGAGACGCGACAGGACAACACTCGGTGGATGCCATATCTGTGTTAACAACTCCAAAAAACTTTCAGTTAACTTCTTGCAGGAGAAAGAAATTGTAGCTGTTGGACCTTTGTAGTACAGTTCCAGATATTTGTTGTGTGTTTGTTTTGATTGTTAAAATGTCTGCATTTGAGATCTCAACACGATCTTATTTTTTATAATCAAATTAATTTTTTAAATATTTTATTAGGTTGGTTCAAGGGGTACACGGGCAGCAATAGACAGGTCAGTGGAGGCCTAGTGGAAGGAGTGACGGCAGACAGGCATCAAAGGCCTAACATTGGGCTGGCTGTAGGCAAGTTAAAATTGGTTCCAGGGGAACACGGCCATCAGTGGCCTGGTCAGTGTAGTTGTAGTTGAAAGAACGGGACGCAGACAGGCTTCGAAGGCCTAACATAACAAACTTGGGCTGGCTGTAGGCACTTTTAAATTTGTTCCAGGGGTACATGGGCAGCAGTGTATGGTCAGTGGAAGTCTAGTGGAAGGAGTGACCGCAGACAGGCTTCCAAGGCCTAACATAACAAACTTGGGCTGGCTGTAGGCACTTTTAAATTGGTTCCAGGGGTACACGGGCAGCAGTGGTCTGGTCAGTGGAAGTCTAGTGGAAGGAGTGACCGCAGACAGGCTTCCAAGGCCTAACATAACAAACTTGGGCTGGCTGTAGGCACTTTTAAATTGGTTCCAGGGGTACACGGGCAGCAGTGGTCTGGTCTGTGGAAGTCTAGTGGAAGGAGTGACCGCAGACAGGCTTCGAAGGCCTAACATAACAAACTTGGGCTGGCTGTAGGCACTTTTAAATTGGTTCCAGGGGTACACGGGCAGCAGTGGTCTGGTCTGTGGAAGTCTAGTGGAAGGAGTGACCGCAGACAGGCTTCGAAGGCCTAACATAACAAACTTGGGCTGGCTGTAGGCACTTTTAAATTGGTTCCAGGGGTACACGGGCAGCAGTGGTCTGGTCAGTGGAAGTCTAGTGGAAGGAGTGACCGCAGACAGGCTTCCAAGGCCTAACATAACAAACTTGGGCTGGCTGTAGGCACTTTTAAATTGGTTCCAGGGGTACACGGGCAGCAGTGGTCTGGTCTGTGGAAGTCTAGTGGAAGGAGTGACCGCAGACAGGCTTCCAAGGCCTAACATAACAAACTTGGGCTGGCTGTAGGCACTTTTAAATTGGTTCCAGGGGTACACGGGCAGCAGTGGTCTGGTCTGTGGAAGTCTAGTGGAAGGAGTGACCGCAGACAGGCTTCGAAGGCCTAACATAACAAACTTGGGCTGGCTGTAGGCACTTTTAAATTGGTTCCAGGGGTACACGGGCAGCAGTGGTCTGGTCTGTGGAAGTCTAGTGGAAGGAGTGACCGCAGACAGGCTTCCAAGGCCTAACATAACAAACTTGGGCTGGCTGTAGGCACTTTTAAATTGGTTCCAGGGGTACACGGGCAGCAGTGGTCTGGTCTGTGGAAGTCTAGTGGAAGGAGTGACCGCAGACAGGCTTCGAAGGCCTAACATAACAAACTTGGGCTGGCTGTAGGCACTTTTAAATTGGTTCCAGGGGTACACGGGCAGCAGTGGTCTGGTCAGTGGAAGTCTAGTGGAAGGAGTGACCGCAGACAGGCTTCCAAGGCCTAACATAACAAACTTGGGCTGGCTGTAGGCACTTTTAAATTGGTTCCAGGGGTACACGGGCAGCAGTGGTCTGGTCAGTGGAAGTCTAGTGGAAGGAGTGACCGCAGACAGGCTTCGAAGGCCTAACATAACAAAATTGGGCTGGCTGTAGGCACTTTAAATTGGTTCCAGGGGTACATGGGCAGCAGTGTATGGTCAGTGGAAGTCTAGTGGAAGGAGTGACGGCAGACAGTCTTCGAAGGCCTAACATAACAAAATTGGGCTGACTGTAGGCACTTTTAAATTGGTTCCAGGGTAACACGGCCAGCAGTGGCCTGGTCAGTGTAGTAGTTGTAGAAAGAAGGGACCGCAGACAGGCTTCGAAGGCCTAACATAACAAAAATGTCAAAACAATGGTATTGTCAGTGCCAGGCATTGAAGGATGTCAGCGCCTAGACTACACATTGGTGAAGCTGTGAGAGATAATTTTGCTAGTGGTAGAGCACTGTTTGAGCTGGGGGGGGGAACTGTCTTGTGGCCGGCGGTACAGGCACAGGGCCCCTCATATTACAACGGTGTGTCTGACGTTGGGTGCGCACCACCACCGCCAGAGACACTTTATTGTACTATGAGGGACCCAGTGGCAGTGCCGTCGACCAAAAGCGGCCACACCCACCTCTTCAGACAAACAGCACTCTCAAGGGTCCAAGCGCAAAGTGGCGATAGCACGGCCCCGTGTGGGGAGTTTGGCCATTTCGTGAGGTGGAAACATGTCGTATGCTGGACAATCAGGTGAAGAAAATTACGAGATTGGAAAAGTCATTCAGAATAGTCCACAGGCAAGACCTTTTCATAGGAAAGCTAGGTGTCAGCCGGGCAGGGTGGGGCAAAAGATTTTGAAATCCAGTTGTGGTTCATTTTAATGAAGGTTAGATCATCTACATTTTGGGTAGCCAGACGAGTCCTTTTTTCTGTTAGTATTGAACCTGCAGCACTGAATACTCTTTCTGATAGGACACTAGCTGCCGGGCAAGCAAGCTCCTGCAATGCATATTCTGCCAATTCTGGCCAGGTGTCTAATTTGGATGCCCAGTAATCAAATGGGAATGACGGTTGAGGGAGAACGTCGATAAGGGATGAAAAATAGTTTGTAACCATACTGGACAAATGTTGTCTCCTGTCACTTTGAATTGATGCTGCAGTACCTGTCCTGTCTGCGGTCATAGAAAAATCACTCCACAACCTGGTCAGAAAACCCCTCTGGCCAACGCCACTTCTGATTTCTGCCCCTCTAACACCTCTGGTCTGCTGGCCCCTGGAGCTCGTGTGAGAACGATCACGGGCGCTGTGTGCAGGGAATGCCAGAAGCAAACGGTCAACAAGAGTTGATTGTTTTGTTGCTAATATTAGTTCCAAGTTCTCATGTGGCATAATATTTTGCAATTTGCCTTTATAGCGAGGATCAAGGAGGCAGGCCAACCAGTAATCGTCATCGTTCATCATTTTTGTAATGCGTGTGTCCCTTTTGAGGATACGCAAGGCATAATCCGCCATGTGGGCCAAAGTTCCCGTTGTCAAATCTGCGGTTGTGCTTGGTTGAGGGGCAGTTGCAGGCAAATCTACGTCACTTGTGTCCCTCAAAAAACCAGAACCCGGCCTTGCCACGCCACCAATTTCCCGTGCCCCCGGGAAAGCTTCCTCATTAAAAATATACTCATCCCCATCATCCTCCTCATCCTCCACCTCCTCTTCGCCCGGTACCTCGTCATGTACACTGCCCTGACCAGACAATCGCTGACTGTCATCAAGGCTTTCCTCTTCCTCTGGTGCAGACGCCTGATCCTTTATGTGCGTCAAACTTTGCATCAGCAGACGCATTAGGGGGATGCTCATGCTTATTATGGCGTTGTCTGCACTAACCAGCCGTGTGCATTCCTCAAAACACTGAAGGACTTGACACATGTCTTGAATCTTCGACCACTGCACACCTGACAACTCCATGTCTGCCATCCTACTGCCTGCCCGTGTATGTGTATCCTCCCACAAAAACATAACAGCCCGCCTCTGTTCGCACAGTCTCTGAAGCATGTGCAGTGTTGAGTTCCACCTTGTTGCAACGTCTATGATTAGGCGATGCTGGGGAAGGTTCAAAGAACGCTGATAGGTCTGCATACGGCTGGAGTGTACAGGCGAACGGCGGATATGTGCGCAAAGTCCACGCACTTTGAGGAGCAGGTCGGATAACCCCGGATAACTTTTCAGGAAGCACTGCACCACCAGGTTTAAGGTGTGAGCCAGGCAAGGAATGTGTTTCAGTTGGGAAAGGGAGATGGCAGCCATGAAATTCCTTCCGTTATCACTCACTACCTTGCCTGCCTCAAGATCTACAGTGCCCAGCCACGACTGCGTTTCTTGCTGCAAGAACTCGGACAGAACTTCCGCGGTGTGTCTATTGTCGCCCAAACACTTCATAGCCAATACAGCCTGCTGACGTATGCCAGTAGCTGCCCCATAATGGGAGACCTGGTGTGCAACAGTGGCAGGTGCGGATGGAGTGTTTGTGCGACTGCGGTCTGTGGACGAGCTCTTGCTTCTGCAGGAGGACGAGGAGGAGGAGGAGGAGGAGGGGGTGCGAACGGCTACAGACAACTGTTTCCTAGACCGTGGGCTAGGCAGAACTGTCCCAAACTTGCTGTCCCCTGAGGACCCTGAATCCACCACATTTACCCAGTGTGCCGTGATGGACACGTAACGTCCCTGGCCATGCCTACTGGTCCATGCATCTGTTGTCAGGTGCACCTTTGTGCTCACAGATTGCCTGAGTGCATGGACGATGCGCTCTTTAACATGCTGGTGGAGGGCTGGGATGGCTTTTCTGGAAAAAAAGTGTCGACTGGGTAGCTCGTAGCGTGGTACAGCGTAGTCCATCAGGTCTTTGAAAGCTTCGCTTTCAACTAACCGGTAGGGCATCATCTCTAACGAGATTAGTCTAGCTATGTGGGCGTTCAAACCCTGTGTACGCGGATGCGAGGCTAAGTATTTCCTTTTTCTAACCATAGTCTCATGTAGGGTGAGCTGAACTGGAGAGCTGGAGATCGTGGAACTAGCGGGGGTGCCGGTGGACATGGCAGACTGAGAGACGGTGGGAGATGGTATTGTTGCCGCCGGTGCCCTAGATGCAGTGTTTCCTACTACGAAACTGGTGATTCCCTGACCCTGACTGCTTTGGCCTGGCAAAGATACCTGCACAGATACAGCAGGTGGTGCGCTAAATGGTGGTCCTACACTGCCGGAAGGGATGTTGCGTTGATGACTAGCTTCATTGGCCGAGGGTGCAACAACCTTAAGGGACGTTTGGTAGTTAGTCCAAGCTTTCAAATGCATGGTGGTTAAATGTCTATGCATGCAACTAGTATTGAGACTTTTCAGATTCTGACCTCTGCTTAAGGAAGTAGAACATTTTTGACAGATGACTTTGCGCTGATCAATTGGATGTTGTTTAAAAAAATGCCAGACTGCACTCTTTCTAGCATCGGATACCTTTTCAGGCATTGCAGACTGAGCTTTAACCGGATGGCCACGCTGTCCTCCACCAGGTTTTGGCTTTGCCACGCGTTTTGGGCAAGATACGGGCCCGGCAGATGGAACCTGTGGCGATGTTGATGCCTGCTGCGGCCCCTCCTCCTCCTCTGCTTCAGAACTGCTGCCGCCTGAACCCTGTTCCCCCAATGGCTGCCAATCGGGGTCAAGAACTGGGTCATCTAATAACTCTTCTTGTACCTCCTGCGCAACTTCGTCTGTGTCACCGTGTCGTTCGGTGGTATAGCGTTCGTGATGGGGCAACATAGTCTCATCAGGGTCTGATTCTTGATCAGCACCCTGCGAGGGCAATGTTGTGGTCTGAGTCAAAGGACCAGCATAGTAGTCTGGCTGTGGCTGTGCGTCAGTGCACTCCATGTCAGATTCAATTTGTAATGGGCATGGACTGTTAACTGCTTCACTTTCTAAGCCAGGGACGGTATGTGTAAAGAGCTCCATGGAGTAACCCGTTGTGTCGCCTGCTGCATTCTTCTCTGTTGTTGTTTTTGCTGAAGAGGACAAGGAAGTGACTTGTCCCTGACCGTGAACATCCACTAACGACGCGCTGCTTTTACTTTTACCAGTTTCACGAGATGAGGCAAAAGAGCTAGAGGCTGAGTCAGCAAGATAAGCCAAAACTTGCTCTTGCTGCTCCGGCTTTAAAAGCGGTTTTCCTAATCCCAGAAAAGGGAGCGTTCGAGGCCTTGTGTAGCCGGACGACGAACCTGGCTCCACAGCTCCAGACTTAGGTGCAATATTTTTTTCCCCACGACCACCTGATGCTCCACCACTACCACTACCCTCATTACCAGCTGACAATGAACGCCCCCGGCCACGACCTCTTCCACTAGACTTCCTCATTGTTTTAAAAACGTAACCAAACTAACGTTATTTGTTGCAGTCACACAACTTACACGGTGAGCTATAACTTCAGTATGATTTAGCTACCCCTTTACAGGTTGGTGAGACCACAGCGAAAATCAGGCCCAATGTTACACACTCTTTTTTTGGTGGCTGCAAATTAGAGAGATGCCCCACACGCAGGACTGTCACTGAAGCACAAATGTTAATATTAATGTCACACTATTATTTTTTTTTTTTTTTTATTTTTTTCAGGAACACTTTAGAAACCCCCCCCAAAAAAAAAAATAGATTTTTGCAGGGAGAATTTAGAAAACAAATGTAACAAACTATATGCTTTCTATGGGCCACTGAGTGAGAGATGACGCACACAGGAATCAGGAGTGGCACACAAGCCCAGAGGCCAATATTTTTCTACCAATGATTGATGGAGTTATTTTCTCTGGTAGATTTTGGAACCCAAATCAAGGAAAAAAAATGTAGGCTTTCTATGGACCACAATTGGAGAGAGAGAGAGAGAGAGAGAGAGAGATGGCACACCCAGGAGTCAAGACTGGCACACAAGCAGAAAGGCCAATATTAATCTCCCACTGTTTTTTTTGGTTGTTTTTTTTTTTTTTTTTTCAGGGAGACTTTAGAAAAAAAAATAATAAAAAAAATATGATTTTATCAGGAAGAATTTAGAAACCAAATAAAATAAAATGATTTTTTCAGGGAGAATTTAGAAAACAAATAAAACCAAAAATAGGCGTTCTATGGCCCACTGACTGAGAGATGACGCACCCAGGAGTCAAGACTGGCACACAAGCAGAAAGGCCAATATTAATCTCCCACTGTTTTTTTTTTTTTTTTTCAGGGAGACTTTAGAAAAAAAAATAATAAAAAAAATATGATTTTATCAGGAAGAATTTAGAAACCAAATAAAATAAAATGATTTTTTCAGGGAGAATTTAGAAAACAAATAAAACCAAAAATAGGCGTTCTATGGCCCACTGACTGAGAGAGAGAGAGAGATGGAACGCTTAGTACTGGCACACAAGCCCAAAGGGCAATATTAATCTCCCTTTTTTTTTCCAGGGAGAATTTCTAAAACCCAAAAAAAAAAAAAAATAGGCTTTCTATGGCCCACTATTTGTGAGAGAGATGGGACGCTCAGGACTGGCACAGATGGCACGCTCAGGACTGGCACAGAAGCCCAGAGGCCAATATTAATCTCCCTTTTTTTCTGGGAGAATTTATAAAACCAAAAAAATATTTAAATAGGCTTTCTATGGCCCACTATTTGTGAGAGAGATGGCACGCTCAGGACTGGCACAGATGGCACGCTCACAACTGGCACACAAGCCCAGAGGCCAATATTAATCTCCCTTTTTTCAGGGAAAATTTATAAAACAAAAAAAAAAATTAAATAGGCTTTCTATGGCCCACTATTTGTGAGAGAGATGGCACGCTCAGGACTGGCACAGATGGCACGCTCACAACTGGCACACAAGCCCAGAGGCCAATATTAATCTCCCTTTTTTCAGGGAAAATTTATAAAACAAAAAAAAAAATTAAATAGGCTTTCTATGGCCCACTATTTGTGAGAGAGATGGCACGCTCAGGGCTGGCACAGATGGCACGCTCAGGACTGGCACACAAGCCCAGAGGCCAATATTAATCTCCCTTTTTTTCAGGGAGAATTTATAAAACCAAAAAAAAAAATAAATAGGCTTTCTATGGCCCACTATTTGTGAGAGAGATGGCACGCTCAGGGCTGGCACAGATGGCACGCTCAGGACTGGCACACAAGCCCAGAGGCCAATATTAATCTCCCTTTTTTTCAGGGAGAATTTATAAAACCAAAAAAAAAAATAAATAGGCTTTCTATGGCCCACTATTTGTGAGAGAGATGGCACGCTCAGGGCTGGCACAGATGGCACGCTCAGGACTGGCACACAAGCCCAGAGGCCAATATTAATCTCCCTTTTTTTCAGGGAGAATTTATAAAACCCAAAAAAAAATAAAATAGGCTTTCTATGGCCCACTATTTGTGAGAGAGATGGCACACTCAGGACTGGCACACAAGCCCAAAGGCCAATATTAATCTCCCACTGTATTTTTATCAGGGAGAATTTATACACCCCACAAAAAAAAATACAGAAAAATGAAAAGGCTTTCTATGGCCCACTATGTGAGAGAGATGGCACACACAGGGATGGCACTCTAGCAGAAATGCCAAATTGCCAATCTTAATCTCCCACCAAAAAAAAAAAAAAAAAAAAAAACAGGGAATGTCCTACAATTACTATCTCCCTGCCTGCAGTAATCTCAGCCAGGTATGGCAGGCAGCTACTATCTCCCTGCCTGCAGTAATCTCAGCCAGGTATGGCAGGCAGCAATAAGGAGTGGACTGATGCACAAATGAAATAAAAAGTGTGGACAAACAAAAAAGATAGCTGTGCAGAAAGGAAGGAACAAGAGGATTTGTGCTTTGAAAAAAGCAGTTGGTTTGCACAGCGGCGTACACACAGCAATGCAGCTATCAGGGAGCCTTCTAGGGCAGCCCAATGAGCTACAGCGCTGAGGGGAAAAAAAAAAAAAAAAAAAAATTCCACTGTCCCTGCACACCGAGGGTGGTGTTGGACAGTGCAAATCGCTGCAGCACAAGCGGTTTTGTGGTTAATGGACCCTGCCTAACGCTATCCCTGCTTCTGACAAAGCGGCAGCAACCTCTCCCTAAGCTCAGATCAGCAGCAGTAAGATGGCGGTCGGCGGGAACGCCTCTTTATAGCCCCTGTGACGTCGCAGACAGCAAGCCAATCACTGCAATGCCCTTCTCTAAGATGGTGGGGACCAGGACCTATGTCATCACGCTGCCCACACTCTGCGTTTACCTTCATTGGCTGAGAAATGGCGCTTTTCGCGTCATTGAAACGCGACTTTGGCGCGAAAGTCGCGTACCGCATGGCCGACCCCGCACAGGGGTCGGATCGGGTTTCATGAAACCCCGACTTAGCCAAAAGTCGGCGACTTTTGAAAATGTTCGACCCGTTTCGCTCAACCCTAATCCCAAACTGTTCTTCAACTATATCAATAGTAAAAGAATAAAAACTGAAAATGTAGGCCCCTTAAAAAATAGTGAGGAAAGAATGGTTGTAGATGACGAGGAAAAAGCTAACATATTAAACACCTTCTTCTCCACGGTATTCACGGTGGAAAATGAAATGCTAGGTGAAATCCCAAGAAACAATGAAAACCCTATATTAAGAGTCACCAATCTAACCCAAGAAGAGGTGCGAAACCGGCTAAATAAGATTAAAATAGATAAATCTCCAGGTCCGGATGGCATACACCCACGAGTACTAAGAGAACTAAGTAATGTAATAGATAAACCATTATTTCTTATTTTTAGTGACTCTATAGCGACAGGGTCTGTTCCGCAGGACTGGCGCATAGCAAATGTGGTGCCAATATTCAAAAAGGGCTCTAAAAGTGAACCTGGAAATTATAGGCCAGTAAGTCTAACCTCTATTGTTGGTAAAATATTTGAAGGGTTTCTGAGGGATGTTATTCTGGATTATCTCAATGAGAATAACTGTTTAACTCCATATCAGCATGGGTTTATGAGAAATCGCTCCTGTCAAACCAATCTAATCAGTTTTTATGAAGAGGTAAGCTATAGACTGGACCACGGTGAGTCATTGGACGTGGTATATCTCGATTTTTCCAAAGCGTTTGATACCGTGCCGCACAAGAGGTTGGTACACAAAATGAGAATGCTTGGTCTGGGGGAAAATGTGTGTAAATGGGTTAGTAACTGGCTTAGTGATAGAAAGCAGAGGGTGGTTATAAATGGTATAGTCTCTAACTGGGTCGCTGTGACCAGTGGGGTACCGCAGGGGTCAGTATTGGGACCTGTTCTCTTCAACATATTCATTAATGATCTGGTAGAAGGTTTACACAGTAAAATATCGATATTTGCAGATGATACAAAACTATGTAAAGCAGTTAATACAAGAGAAGATAGTATTCTGCTACAGATGGATCTGGATAAGTTGGAAACTTGGGCTGAAAGGTGGCAGATGAGGTTTAACAATGATAAATGTAAGGTTATACACATGGGAAGAGGGAATCAATATCACCATTACACACTGAACGGGAAACCACTGGGTAAATCTGACAGGGAGAAGGACTTGGGGATCCTAGTTAATGATAAACTTACCTGGAGCAGCCAGTGCCAGGCAGCAGCTGCCAAGGCAAACAGGATCATGGGGTGCATTAAAAGAGGTCTGGATACACATGATGAGAGCATTATACTGCCTCTGTACAAATCCCTAGTTAGACCGCACATGGAGTACTGTGTCCAGTTTTGGGCACCGGTGCTCATGAAGGATATAATGGAACTAGAGAGAGTACAAAGGAGGGCAACAAAATTAATAAAGGGGATGGGAGAACTACAATACCCAGATAGATTAGCGAAATTAGGATTATTTAGTCTAGAAAAAAGACGACTGAGGGGCGATCTAATAACCATGTATAAGTATATAAGGGGACAATACAAATATCTCGCTGAGGATCTGTTTATACCAAGGAAGGTGACGGGCACAAGGGGGCATTCTTTGCGTCTGGAGGAGAGAAGGTTTTTCCACCAACATAGAAGAGGATTCTTTACTGTTAGGGCAGTGAGAATCTGGAATTGCTTGCCTGAGGAGGTGGTGATGGCGAACTCAGTCGAGGGGTTCAAGAGAGGCCTGGATGTCTTCCTGGAGCAGAACAATATTGTATTATACAATTATTAGGTTCTGTAGAAGGACGTAGATCTGGGGATTTATTATGATGGAATATAGGCTGAACTGGATGGACAAATGTCTTTTTTCGGCCTTACTAACTATGTTACTATGTTACTATGTTACTATGAGACCGGGCCAATCATCGTGGTTATGATGCGGCGCATAGGCACCGCATACCGCAGGTCCTGGAAGTCCAGAGGAGCGTCGCGCATTACTGCACACGCGCGGGGATTACATGGAGTTCCCGCGCGTGCGAGCAAGGCAGAGAGACGCGCCGCTGCACCCCAGGTATCCCGGGCCACGGCACGCATGCGCACAACCGCTGAGTCACCAATGTAAATATAAACCTTAGTGGATCACGGACACCAGTCACAAATATGGGCCAATCAAAAGGATTGTAGTATAAGGAACGTATACAAAGGTACAAGTTAGTACAAATGCAGAGATAGCAATCACATATAGGTATATAAATATATAAGTATATCGCATAGAGATTATTCATATATAGTCCGAAGAATTCTATCTCCGTCAGATATCTCCAAGGTCCTCGATCGTATCCTCCACAGTAACAATCTGAGTGGCGCCACCAGTGTGGAATAGTACCCCGAACCAGACCCATCTACTGCAGGTCCTACTGAAAGATGTGAATATAGTGATCAATAACAAAAAAACATAAAAATGATAAAAACAAAAACATAAAAACACCCTATATAGATGTACGTGGGTAGCAGATATGAATATGTATCAGAATGTGAAAACAATTACATGGCTATCAAGGTCCCAAAAAGGAGGAAAAGGACAGCGATTCATTGAGACCCCTAGGGGTCAGAGTATCTAATGTTGTGATCCATTTGGTTTCCACCTGCGCTAATATCTTCTTATAATTACCCCCTCTTATACCCAGATGGATAACATCAATCCCCCTCACTTTAAAAGATGATGGATCACTGTTATGGTGTTGTCTAAAATGACGGGGGACGGTTTTGAGGAGGGAAATATCGGGCGCTGTCTTGGCCGCGCAAATGTCCCGCACATGCTCCCGTACCCTAACTCTGAGCTCCCTTGACGTAAGTCCTACATAAATTTTAGGACACCCACAGGTAGCATATCATATCACATTTGTACTGTTACAAGAAATCCTGTGCCTGATTTCAAAAGTTTTACTCCCGTCGGAGCTACAGAAGGTGGAGCTGCGCAGGACATTTGCGCAGGCAAGACAGCGCCCGCAAGGTATAAATCCTGGGGTGGGACCTTTAGACCCGAACGGATTCCTCGGGGTAGGCACATAATGACTACTAACTAGGAGGTCCTTCAAATTTTTGGACCTCCGTGCAGTCAAAAGGGGGTATTCACCCACCGACACCCCCAAGGAGGGCTCAGTTCCCAGTATTGACCAGTGTTTGGAAAGGATCTGCCGCATGTCCTCCCATTCATGATTGAATGTCGATATGAACCGAATAGGTCCGTCGTTATTAGAAGATGTGCGGGCTCGGGTACCTCTGAGGAGATCACCGCGCGGAGTCGCCCTCGCCCTGCGATATCTGTGTTTAATGCACCGGTTGGAGTAGCCACGTGCAGTAAATCTAGATCTCAAATCAGAGGCCTGTGCCTCAAATTTGGCATCCGACGAACAGATCCGCCTCATCCCGAGGAACTGTCCGACCGGGACGGCCCTAATTGTAATTGCAATGTGAGCTGAAGACGCATGAATCAAAGAGTTCACAGATGTGGGTTTGCGATACACATCTGTTTGGATGGATCTATCACTATCGACCTCAAAAGTGACATCCAAGAAATTAACTCTCTTGGTGTCATAAGTATAGGTAAGAAAGATGTTCAAAGAATTCTGATTCAGCGTCTCCACAAAATCCCCGAGCTGCTGCACGGTCCCGTCCCACAGAAAGAAAATGTCGTCTATGTATCTATGCCAGCACAGCACATGGGAGGCGGCCCGCGGGCCCTCGTCGCAAAAAATGGATCTCTCCCAAGAACCTAGGAAGAGATTTGCGTACGAGGGCGCACAGGCCGCGACCATGGCTGTGCCACGCCTCTGTAGATAAAATTGGTCTTTATAGACGAAAAAGTTGTGGGTGAGGACATAGTGCAGCAGCTCGAGGATAAGATCACAGAGGGGGCTGTCACGGTCGGAGGCTCCTAGGAAGAGGCGGACCGCGTCGATGCCATGTTGGTGATCAATGCAGGTGTAGAGGCTCTCCACGTCGGCGGTCACCATCAGGGTATCATGATCCACAAAGATGCCATCAACCCTCGCCAGGGCGTCCGTTGTGTCGCGTACATAGGACGGTAGTGACTCCACGAGGGGTTTAAGATAAAAGTCAATGAATTGACATACGGAGTTACAGAGACCCCCAATCCCCGACACAATGGGACGCCCCGGGGGGCTGAGGGCATCTTTGTGGATTTTAGGAAGGAGGTAGAAAGTTGGAACTTTCGGATATTTCACCGTCAGACCATCCAATATCTGTTTAGTAATAATATTATTGTCCAAAGCCCGAACCAGAATACCCTGGAGACCGAGAGAGAAAGAAACCAGAGGATTGTACGACAGTCTGGAGTAGGTCTTAGAGTCCCTCAGCTGTCTGAGGGCCTCACGCTGATACTTATCCTGGGGCCAGATCACGATGTTCCCCCCCTTGTCTGCTGGCTTAAAGATAACACCAGGTAAAGATTGTAATTCAGATAGGGCCAAACGCTCCTTATGCGTCAAATTATCATAGCGTCTCCTTGTTGAAAGTTTCTTGAAGTCCTCACTCACGCACTTAGTGAAGACCTCAATCGCTGGGCTCAGAGACAAGGGGGGGAACCTCGTAGATCTGGGTAAGGATGAGGGAGGAAATCTATCAGTATGTGGACCAACCTGTTCGTCCAGAAGGTCCTCCAAATTCTGGAGAGTCTCCCTCTCGGTCTCACTCATGGGTTCAAATAGATTCCTTGTATGATGAAGTTTCTTCAATAACAACTTACGGGAGAACAAGTGCAGATCCTTTATAGCTGTAAATAAATGAAATGCGTTAGTGGGAGAAAACGAAAGACCCTTAGAAACAGTTTTAATTGAACATCTGTAAGTTGATAAGAGGATAGATTGACTACCTGTAGCCCTCCTTGGGGGTCAGATGGCACCCCAATGTTATTTTTGGACTTGTTAGTCTGTCTTGTAGTTCGTTTGGAGTATGATGTGCTGCCCGAGGCACCATTCTGTTTAATATTTTTAGATGTCACTTCATCTTCCCCCGAAAAGTTGGACCTAATCGATGTCGAATGTGATCTAGAATATGATGAATTTCTAAATAAAGACCTTGATCAATCATTGCTGTTACGCCATTTATAAACCCGTGACAATCTCTTATCTTCCACATCTCGCTGGAATTTCTTACTTTTGGTGGTTTGGATTTCATTAGCTCACTTTTGAGAAAGGGAGTCCATTTCCTCATTAAGTTTTTTGAGGGCATCAGTTGTCATGTCCCTCCGCAGGACCACCTGTAGTTCCTCTATCTCACCCTCAAGAGAAGTCAGGGAGTCCTGATTCATATTTCTCAGGAGTACGAGGAATCCCCTCGAGCATGTATTAGTGAGGGTCTCCCAGTTGTTTTTAAAAACTTCATCATCAATGGGGAAGGAGGGAAAAACCTGTACTCGTAGGCCTCGAGGTATCAGGTCTTTTTGTAGGTACTTCTCCAGGAACGCATGGTTCCACCAAATACGTGTCCTTTTCCTTAATAGATCCTTAAACTTATTAATCACATCCTGTACATTTCTATCAGCTCCCACAGAACACCCTTCGGTGTTATCCTGCACCGTGTCGTTAATCAGTGCCCGCCACGTCTGATCGCGGGCACGAAAGTCCATATTGACATAGAGGTCAGCTGTGAAGAACACAGAAAGAGTTAGTAGCCACAAAAACCTCACTGACATATTCTCGTCAGTAGGGAGGGCAGAAAATAGCCCCAAAAGCACCAAAAGTATACCCACTCAGGATCACATGCTCAAACAGGAGAAAAATACGAGCTCTACTGGGTATGTATATAAAATATAACAAAGTTTATTGAGAGTACAAAAAATTACACATACTTATATAAGAAGAACATACATAAAGACAACACATGTGCAAAGGATAACACACCAGGGTCCACAGGACCCGCCACTACCCTAATCAGTACGTGCCCTGCAGTAATCCGCTCCTAAAGTGCATGTGCAAAAGGATAATAAGGCACTGGTAAGTGTGCCTGCCAGATGGAATATGAAACTAACCCCCCCAAGAGATAGATAAATCCCCATTACGGGGTAGTAATGATAAAAGAGGGTCGGCAGGTGCTTACCGCTAGCTAGCGTAGACGGGTCCTGGGCTGGGTGTGCAAAGAAAGCCCCCCGACGCGCGTTTCGCGTCCCTTCCTGACCGCTTTTTCAAGGGAAGTGCTTAAAATGCCAATCAGTAGGACCTTTACAGGTCAAAGGGTGTATCACATGGGGAGACCGGGCCAATCATCTGTTTAGTAATAATATTATTGTCCAAAGCCCGAACCAGAATACCCTGGAGACCGAGAGAGAAAGAAACCAGAGGATTGTACGACAGACGACATTTTCTTTCTGTGGGACGGGACCGTGCAGCAGCTCGGGGATTATGTGGAGACGCTGAATCAGAATTCTTTGAACGTCTTTCTTACCTATGACACCAAGAGAGTTAATTTCTTGGATGTCACTTTTGAGGTGGATAGTGATAGATGTGTAGCATGTTGTCCCCTTAAAAAATAGATTTTAATCAGATATCTTAAAAATATCACTTCCCAGTGAAAACAGAAAAAATATAAAATATAAACACGAACCAACTAGGTGCACCTGTCCTCATACAATAACCCTGCGCTCACCTGCTGTCCCTTCCTAACAGTGTAGGTTGGCACCCTGATAGATTATTTGGCGCCCCCACTCCGCGACGGCTAACACCTGCTAGCCCTGTTAAGTATCTAACCAACTATAGGAGGGAAAACAATGAGCAATTAAAAGAAATGAAGGAAGCGTAGGGTAAAAGAACTAAGGTGCACACATGGTAAATAATGTCAACCTCCCATATTAGAGTCCCAGATAGGACGATATACTACTAAATATACACCTGGAGCATATAGATAACCACACTCATCAA
This sequence comes from Ranitomeya imitator, assembly GCF_032444005.1. Taxonomy (NCBI): domain Eukaryota; kingdom Metazoa; phylum Chordata; class Amphibia; order Anura; family Dendrobatidae; genus Ranitomeya; species Ranitomeya imitator. The sequence continues at coordinate 274,313,137 of NC_091282.1, forward strand.
GTTTTTATGTAGCCGTCCTATTGCACAACTAAAAAAATGTATATACTTATGTGCATAGATGGTGAGACATCAATAGGAGGGAAGACATAAATAACAAATGACCTGGTTCAGTCCGAATTAAGGCCTGTGCATAACAGCACTCCCCTGGCAGCATTCAGCAATAATTACAGTGAATGTATACAAAACAGTGTTGCACATTTCAACATAGTTACTAATACCCATAGGCATGAAGAAAAAATTACCAGATGACATACCATATTGGGCAGAAAAAATTGAAAACAGATACATTCAACTGCACATTAGATGAAATAGTATGCAGATGCCAATCGGCATAAATGATCAGTGGTAAGTGCCTATATTCATGCACAGTGCGGTGGACCAAAGTAAATGGTTTCAAAAGCAGCCAGTGAAGGGGGTATTATCCCCAAAAGCAGACACTTAGCTGTCAGTAGAACGCCCCGACGCGTTTCCCCGTCATACGGTTCCTCAGGGGGCAAAAACGGATATGATGAACCGGAGGTCAAAGATGCAGGTGCCCAGATACCGAGGCAGACCTGGTTAGATCCCAGGAGAGGGGACTTATATAGTAAAGTGTAACACCTGCTGAGCAATCAGCAGGAGGCCAAAAGCCCCTCCTCTCCCCAAATTTCCGGAAAACACTGGGTATAGCACAACAAAACAAACATGGTCCATTGATGTGTGCCAATAGATGAACATACGTCCATATCCGTATAGGGCTCCCACCCCCAAACAAACACATGGATCATTAATCAAAGAAAGGATGAATCACATACCGCATCAAGCACTCATCCCCGAGTCCGTTCTCTGCCGCGTGGTATGCGCTGGGCGCCGCCATAATGGACATCAGACGTCACACAGCGCATGCGCCCGACCCCCATGCAGAGCCAGAAAGGCGGTGCATGTGTGCTCCATACCATCGGAACTCCAAGAGCCGAGGTCCGCATGGTTCATAATGGGCGCCGCCATATTAGATGTGATAAACTTGACCGCGCATGCGCCCGGTCCCACAGAGATCATGAGGGCAACGCAGGTGCATAAGGCCAAGGGGATCAAAACATACCAGTTCGCATGCGTCATCCGTAAAAGCAAAAAGATCGGCGCGCGCGCACTGGAACTGGACGGACGGACCCCAGCCGCCCCCCCCCCCCCACACACACAAAACAGCGGGGTGTTGTGAATTCTGTGGCAGAGCTCCCTCCTGTGGTCACGAGTGGTACTTCGGCTGGTTCTCTCTGTGAGCTTCCGTTGGTGGAGGAAAGTGGTACTGCGGCTTCTGAGTTTCCTTCCTCAGGTGATGTGGTGAAGTCGTTAGGTGCTGCTCTATTTAACTCCACCTAGTGCTTTGATCCTGGCCTCCAGTCAACGTTCTAGTATTGGAAATGTTTCCTCCTGGATTGTTCCTGTAGCCTGCTGTTCTGCATAGCTAAGTTCCTCTTTGCTATTTGTTTGCTGTTTTTTTCTGTCCAGCTTGTCAATTTGTTTTTTTCTGCTTGCTGGAAGCTCTGGGACGCAGAGGGTGTACCTCCGTGCCGTTAGTTCGGTACGGAGGGTCTTTTTGCCCCCTTTGCGTGGTTTTTGTAGGGTTTTGTGTTGACCGCAAACTTACCTTTCCTATCCTCGCTCTGTTCAGAAAGTTGGGCCTCACTTTGCTAAATCTATTTCATCTCTACGTTTGTCTTTTCATCTTAACTCACAGTCATTATATGTGGGGGCTGCCTTTTCCTTTGGGGTATTTTTCTGAGGCAAGGTAGGCTTATTTTCTATCTTCAGGCTAGCTAGTTTCTCAGGCCGTGCCGAGTTGCATAGGGAGCGTTAGGCGCAATCCACGGCTGCCTTTAGTGTGGTTGGAGAGGATTAGGGATTGCGGTCAACAGAGTTCCCACGTCTCAGAGCTCTTTCTTGTTTTTTGGGTTATTGCCAGGTCACTGTATGTGCGCTGACCTCTATGTCCATTGTGGTACTGAATTACCTTTCACAGCAGTACTGGAGGCCCAAAGTACTAATGATTCCCAATAGAGGGAAAAAAGAAGTTCTGAGACCATTTTTTTTTCTTTGCACTGTGTTTTGCCTTTTTTTTCCCCTAGACATTTGAGTGGTTCAGGACACAGGTGTAGCAATGGACATTAAAGGTCTGTCTTCATGTGTGGATCAGCTCACGGCAAGAGTACAAATTATTCAAGACTTTGTGGTTCAGAATTCTATGTTAGAACCGAGAATTCCTATTCCTGATTTGTTTTTTGGAGATAGAACTAAATTTCTGAGTTTCAAAAATAATTGTAAACTATTTCTGGCTTTGAAACCTCGCTCCTCTGGTGACCCAGTTCAACAAGTTAGGATCGTTATTTCTTTTTTGCGTGGCGACCCTCAGGACTGGGCATTTTCTCTTGCGTCAGGAGATCCTGCATTAAGTAATATCGATGCATTTTTCCTGGCGCTCGGATTGCTGTACGATGAGCCTAATTCTGTGGATCAGGCAGAGAAGAATTTGCTGGCTCTGTGTCAGGGTCAGGATGAAATAGAGGTATATTGTCAGAAATTTAGAAAGTGGTCCGTACTCACTCAGTGGAATGAAGGTGCGCTCGCAGCTATTTTCAGAAAAGGTCTCTCTGAAGCCCTTAAGGATGTCATGGTGGGATTTCCTATGCCTGCTGGTCTGAATGAGTCTATGTCTTTGGCCATTCAGATCGGTCGACGCTTACGCGAGCGTAAATCTGTGCACGATTTGGCGGTATTACCTGAGCTTAAACCTGAGCCTATGCAGTGCGATAGGACTTTGACCAGAGTTGAACGGCAAGAACACAGACGTCTGAATGGGCTGTGTTTCTACTGTGGTGATTCCACTCATGCTATCTCTGATTGTCCTAAGCGCACTAAGCGGTTCGCTAGGTCTGCCACCATTGGTACGGTACAGTTAAAATTTCTTCTGTCTGTTACCTTGATCTGCTCTTTGTCATCGTATTCTGTCATGGCATTTGTGGACTCAGGCGCTGCTCTGAATTTGATGGACTTGGAGTATGCTAGGCGTTGTGGGTTTTTCTTGGAGCCCTTGCAGTGTCCTATTCCATTGAGAGGAATTGATGCTACGCCTTTGGCCAAGAATAAGCCTCAGTACTGGACCCAGCTGACCATGTGCATGGCTCCTGCACATCAGGAGTAGGGTTGAGCGAAACGGGTCGTTCATTTTCAAAAGTCGCCGACTTTTGGCAAAGTCGGGTTTCATGAAACCCGATCCGACCCCTGTGCGGGGTCGGCCATGCGGTACGCGACTTTCGCGCCAAAGTCGCGTTTCAATGACGCGAAAAGCGCCATTTCTCAGCCAATGAAGGTAAACGCAGAGTGTGGGCAGCGTGATGACATAGGTCCTGGTCCCCACCATCTTAGAGAAGGGCATTGCAGTGATTGGCTTGCTGTCTGCGGCGTCACAGGGGCTATAAAGGGGAGTTCCCGCCGACCGCCATGTTACTGCTGCTGATCTGAGCTTAGGGAGAGGTTGCTGCCGCTTCGTCAGAAGCAGGGATAGCGTTAGGCAGGGTCCATTAACCACCAAACCGCTTGTGCTGTAGCGATTTCCACTGCCCAACACCACCTTCGGTGTGCAGGGACAGTGGAAGCTACATTTTTTTTTTTCCCCCTCAGCGCTCTAGCTCATTGGGCTGCCCTAGAAGGCTCCCTGATAGCTGCATTGCTGTGTGTACGCCGCTGTGCAAACCAACTGCTTTTTTCAAAGCACAAATCCTCTTGTTCCTTCCTTTCTGCACAGCTATCTTTTTGGTTTGTACACACTTTTTATTTAATTTGTGCATCAGTCCACTCCTTATTGCTGCCTGCCATACCTGGCTGAGATTACTGCAGGGAGATAGTAATTGAAGGACACTCCCTGTTTTTTTTTTGTGGGAGATTAAGTTTGACATTTCTGCTAGAGTGCCATCCCTGTCTGTGTCATCTCTCACTCAGTGGGCCATAGAAAGCCTATTTATTTTTTTGCTTGATTTGGGTTATAAAATCTACCTGAAAAAATCACTACATCAATCAGTGGGAGAAAAATATTGGCCTCAGGGCTTGTGTGCCACTCTTGACTCCTGTGTGCATCATCACTCACTCAGTGGGCCATAGAAAGCCTATTTATTTTTTTGCTTTATTTGGGTTCTAAATTCCACCTGAAAAAATCAATAAATCAATCAGTGGGAGATTAATATTGGCCTTTGGGCTTGTGTGCCAGTCCTAAGCGTGCCATCTCTCTCTCTCAGATAGTGGGCCATAGAAAGCCTATTTATTTTTTATTTTTTTTATTGGGTTTATACATTTTCCCTGGAAAAAAAAAAAAAAGTGGGAGATTAATATTGGCCTCTGGGCTTGTGTGCCAGTCCTGAGCGTGCCATCTCTCTCACAAATAGTGGGCCATAGAAAGCCTATTTTTTTTTTTTTTTTTTGTTTTATAAATTCTCCCTTAAAAAAAAAAGGGAGATTAATATTGGCCTTTGGGCTTGTGTGCCAGTCCTAAGCGTGCCATCTCTCTCTGTCTCTCAGATAGTGGGCCATAGAAAGCCTATTTATTATTGTTTTTATTGGGTTTATAAATTTTCCCTGGAACAAAAAAAAAAAAGTGGGAGATAAATATTGGCCTCTGGGCTTGTGTGCCACTCCTGACTCCTGTGTGCGTCATCTCTCACTCAGTGGGCCATAGAAAGCCTTTTTTTGTTTTATTTGTTTTCTAAATTCTCCCTGAAAAAATCATTTTATTTTCTTTGGTTTCTAAATTCTTCCTGAAAAAATCATTTTATTCTATTTTTTTTTTCCTAAAGTCTCCCTGAAAAAAAAAAAAAAAAAAAACAAATCAGTGGGAGATTAATTTTGCCCTTTCTGCTTGTGTGCCAGTCTTGACTCCTGGGTGTGCCATCTCTCTCTCTCTCTCCAATTGTGGGCCATAGAAAGCCTATTATTTTTTTAGCTTGATTTGGGTTCCAAAATCTACCTGAAAAAATCACTACATCAATCAGTGGGAGATAAATATTGGCCTCTGGGATTGTGTGCCACTCCTGACTCCTGTGTGCGTCATCTCTCACTCAGTGGGCCATAGAAAGCCTTTTTTTGTTTTATTTGTTTTCTAAATTCTCCCTGAAAAAATCATTTTATTTTATTTGGTTTCTAAATTCTTCCTGAAAAAATCATTTTATTCTATTTTTTTTTCCTAAAGTCTCCCTGAAAAAAAAAAACAAAAAAAACAAATCAGTGGGAGATTAATATTGCCCTTTCTGCTTGTGTGCCAGTCTTGACTCCTGGGTGTGCCATCTCTCTCTCTCTCTCCAATTGTGGGCCATAGAAAGCCTATTATTTTTTTTAGCTTGATTTGGGTTCCAAAATCTACCTGAAAAAATCACTACATCAATCAGTGGGAGATAAATATTGGCCTCTGGGCTTGTGTGCCACTCCTGACTCCTGTGTGCGTCATCTCTCACTCAGTGGGCCATAGAAAGCCTTTTTTTGTTTTATTTGTTTTCTAAATTCTCCCTGAAAAAATCATTTTATTTTCTTTGGTTTCTAAATTCTTCCTGAAAAAATCATTTTATTCTATTTTTTTTTTCCTAAAGTCTCCCTGAAAAAAAAAAAAAAAAAAAACAAATCAGTGGGAGATTAATATTGCCCTTTCTGCTTGTGTGCCAGTCTTGACTCCTGGGTGTGCCATCTCTCTCTCTCTCTCCAATTGTGGGCCATAGAAAGCTTATTATTTTTTAGCTTGATTTGGGTTCCAAAATCTACCTAAAAAAATCACTACATCAATCAGTGGGAGATAAATATTGGCCTCTGGGCTTGTGTGCCACTCCTGACTCCTGTGTGCGTCATCTCTCACTCAGTGGGCCATAGAAAGCCTTTTTTTGTTTTATTTGTTTTCTAAATTCTCCCTGAAAAAATCATTTTATTTTATTTGGTTTCTAAATTCTTCCTGAAAAAATCATTTTATTCTATTTTTTTTTTCCTAAAGTCTCCCTGAAAAAAAACAAAAAAAAAACAAATCAGTGGGAGATTAATATTGCCCTTTCTGCTTGTGTGCCAGTCTTGACTCCTGGGTGTGCTATCTCTCTCTCCAATTGTGGGCCATAGAAAGCCTATTATTTTTTTTAGCTTGATTTGGTTCCAAAATCTACCTGAAAAAATCACTACATCAATCAGTGGGAGATAAATATTGGCCTCTGGGCTTGTGTGCCACTCCTGACTCCTGTGTGCGTCATCTCTCACTCAGTGGGCCATAGAAAGCCTTTTTTTGTTTTATTTGTTTTCTAAATTCTCCCTGAAAAAATCATTTTATTTTATTTGGTTTCTAAATTCTTCCTGAAAAAATCATTTTATTCTATTTTTTTTTTCCTAAAGTCTCCCTGAAAAAAAAAAAAAAAAAACAAATCAGTGGGAGATTAATATTGCCCTTTCTGCTTGTGTGCCAGTCTTGACTCCTGGATGTGCCATCTCTCTCTCTCTCTCCAATTGTGGGCCATAGAAAGCCTGTTATTTTTTTAGCTTGATTTGGGTTCCAAAATCTACCTGAAAAAATCACTACATCAATCAGTGGGAGGTAAATTTTGGCCTCTGGGCTTGTGTGCCACTCCTGACTCCTGTGTGCGTCATCTCTCACTCAGTGGGCCATAGAAAGCCTTTTTTTGTTTTATTTGTTTTCTAAATTCTCCCTGAAAAAATCATTTTATTTTATTTGGTTTCTAAATTCTTCCTGAAAAAATCATTTTATTCTATTTTTTTTTTCCTAAAGTCTCCCTGAAAAAAAAAAAAAAAAAAAAAACAAATCAGTGGGAGATTAATATTGCCCTTTCTGCTTGTGTGCCAGTCTTGACTCCTGGGTGTGCCATCTCTCTCTCTCTCTCCAATTGTGGGCCATAGAAAGCTTATTATTTTTTAGCTTGATTTGGGTTCCAAAATCTACCTGAAAAAATCACTACATCAATCAGTGGGAGATAAATATTGGCCTCTGGGCTTGTGTGCCACTCCTGACTCCTGTGTGCGTCATCTCTCACTCAGTGGGCCATAGAAAGCCTTTTTTTGTTTTATTTGTTTTCTAAATTCTCCCTGAAAAAATCATTTTATTTTATTTGGTTTCTAAATTCTTCCTGAAAAAATCATTTTATTCTATTTTTTTTTTTTCCTAAAGTCTCCCTGAAAAAAAAAAAAAAAAAATCAGTGGGAGATTAATATTGCCCTTTCTGCTTGTGTGCCAGTCTTGACTCCTGGGTGTGCCATCTCTCTCTCTCTCTCTCCAATTGTGGGCCATAGAAAGCCTATTATTTTTTTAGCTTGATTTGGGTTCCAAAATCTACCTGAAAAAATCACTACATCAATCAGTGGGAGATAAATATTGGCCTCTGGGCTTGTGTGCCACTCCTGACTCCTGTGTGCGTCATCTCTCACTCAGTGGGCCATAGAAAGCCTTTTTTTGTTTTATTTGTTTTCTAAATTCTCCCTGAAAAAATCATTTTATTTTATTTGGTTTCTAAATTCTTCCTGAAAAAATCATTTTATTCTATTTTTTTTTTCCTAAAGTCTCCCTGAAAAAAAAACAAAAAAACAAATCAGTGGGAGATTAATATTGCCCTTTCTGCTTGTGTGCCAGTCTTGACTCCTGGGTGTGCCATCTCTCTCTCTCTCTCCAATTGTGGGCCATAGAAAGCTTATTATTTTTTAGCTTGATTTGGGTTCCAAAATCTACCTGAAAAAATCACTACATCAATCAGTGGGAGATAAATATTGGCCTCTGGGCTTGTGTGCCACTCCTGACTCCTGTGTGCGTCATCTCTCACTTAGTGGGCCATAGAAAGCCTTTTTTTGTTTTATTTGTTTTCTAAATTCTCCCTGAAAAAATCATTTTATTTTATTTGGTTTCTAAATTCTTCCTGAAAAAATCATTTTATTCTATTTTTTTTTCCTAAAGTCTCCCTGAAAAAAAACAAAAAAAAAAAATCAGTGGGAGATTAATATTGCCCTTTCTGCTTGTGTGCCAGTCTTGACTCCTGGGTGTGCTATCTCTCTCTCCAATTGTGGGCCATAGAAAGCCTATTATTTTTTTTAGCTTGATTTGGTTCCAAAATCTACCTGAAAAAATCACTACATCAATCAGTGGGAGATAAATATTGGCCTCTGGGCTTGTGTGCCACTCCTGACTCCTGTGTGCGTCATCTCTCACTCAGTGGGCCATAGAAAGCCTTTTTTTGTTTTATTTGTTTTCTAAATTCTCCCTGAAAAAATCATTTTATTTTATTTGGTTTCTAAATTCTTCCTGAAAAAATCATTTTATTCTATTTTTTTTTTCCTAAAGTCTCCCTGAAAAAAAAAACAAAAAAACAAATCAGTGGGAGATTAATATTGCCCTTTCTGCTTGTGTGCCAGTCTTGACTCCTGGGTGTGCCATCTCTCTCTCTATCTCCAATTGTGGGCCATAGAAAGCCTGTTATTTTTTTAGCTTGATTTGGGTTCCAAAATCTACCTGAAAAAATCACTACATCAATCAGTGGGAGGTAAATTTTGGCCTCTGGGCTTGTGTGCCACTCCTGACTCCTGTGTGCGTCATCTCTCACTCAGTGGGCCATAGAAAGCCTTTTTTTGTTTTATTTGTTTTCTAAATTCTCCCTGAAAAAATCATTTTATTTTATTTGGTTTCTAAATTCTTCCTGAAAAAATCATTTTATTCTATTATTTTTTTTTCCTAAAGTCTCCCTTAAAAAAAAAAAAAAATCAAATCAGTGGGAGATTAATATTTACATTTGTGCTTCAGTGACAGTCCTGCGTGTGTGGCATCTCTCTCATTTGTTGCCACCAACAACAGAGTGTGTAACATTGTGCCTGATTTTCGTTGTGGTCTCACTCACCTGTAAAGGGGTAGCTAAATCATACTGAAGTTATAGCTCACCGTGTAATTTGTGTGACAGCAATAAATACCGTTAGTTTGTTTACGTTTTTAAAACAATGAGGAAGTATGGTGGAAGAGGTCGTGGCCTGGGGCGTTCATTGTCAGCTGGTAATGAGGGTAGTGGTAGTGGTGGAGCATCAGCTGGTCGTGGGAAAAAAAATATTGCACCTAAGTCTGGAGCTGTGGAGCCAGGTTCGTCGTCTGGCTACACAAGGCCTCGAACGCTCCCTTTTCTGGGAGTAGGAAAACCGCTTTTAAAGCCGGAGCAGCAAGAGCAAGTTTTGGCTTATCTTGCTGACTCAGCCTCTAGCTCTTTTGCCTCCTCTCGTGAAACTGGTAAATGTCAAAGCAGCGCGTCGTTAGTGGATGTTCACGGTCAGGGACAAGTCGCTTCCTTGTCCTCTTCAGCAAAAACAACAACAGAGAAGAATGCAGCAGGCGACACAACGGGTTACTCCATGGAGCTCTTTACACATACCGTCCCTGGCTTAGAAAGTGAAGCAGTTAACAGTCCATGCCCATTACAAGTTGAATCTGACATGGAGTGCACTGATGCACAGCCACAGCCAGACTACTATGCTGGTCCTTTGACTCAGACCACAACATTGCCCTCGCAGGGTGCTGATCAAGATTCAGACCCTGATGAGACTATGTTGCCCCATCACGAACGCTATACCACCGACCGACACGGTGACACAGACGAAGTTGCACACGAGCTACAAGAAGAGGTAATAGATGACCCAGTTCTTGACCCCGATTGGCAGCCATTGGGGGAACAGGGTGCAGGCGGCAGCAGTTCTGAAGCGGAGGAGGAGGGGCCGCAGCAGGCATCAACATCGCAACAGGTTCCATCTGCCGGGCCCGTATCTTGCCCAAAACGCGTGGCAAAGCCAAAACCTGTTGGAGGACAGCGTGGCCATCCGGTTAAAGCTCAGTCTGCAATGCCTGAAAAGATATCCGATGCTAGAAAGAGTGCAGTCTGGCATTTTTTTAAACAACATCCAATTGATCAGCGCAAAGTCATCTGTCAAAAATGTTCAACTACCTTAAGCAGAGGACAGAATCTGAAAAGTCTCAATACAAGTTGCATGCATAGACATTTAACCACCATGCATTTGCAAGCCTGGACTAACTACCAAACGTCCCTTAAGGTTGTAACACCCTCGGCCAATGAAGCTAGTCAGCAACGCAACATCCCTTCCGGCAGTGTAGGGCCACCATTTTCCGCACCACCTGCAGTATCTGTGCAGGTTTCTTTGCCAGGCCAAAGCAGTCAGGGTCAGGGAATCACCAGTTTCGTAGTAGGAAACACTGCATCTAGGGCACCGGTGGCAACAATACCATCTCCCACCGTCTCTCAGTCTGCCATGTCCACCGGCACCCCCGCTAGTTCCACGATCTCCAGCTCTCCAGTCCAGCTCACCCTACATGAGACTATGGTTAGAAAAAGGAAGTACTTAGCCTCGCATCCGCGTACACAGGGTTTGAACGCACACATAGCTAGACTAATCTCGTTAGAGATGATGCCCTACCGGTTAGTTGAAAGCGAAGCTTTCAAAGCCCTGATGGACTACGCTGTACCACGCTACGAGCTACCCAGTCGACACTTTTTTTCCAGAAAAGCCATCCCAGCCCTCCACCAGCATGTTAAAGAGCGCATTGTCCATGCACTCAGGCAATCTGTGAGCACAAAGGTGCACCTGACAACAGATGCATGGACCAGTAGGCATGGCCAGGGACGTTACGTGTCCATCACGGCCCACTGGGTAAATGTGGTGGATGCAGGGTCCACAGGGGACAGCAAGTTTGGGACAGTTCTGCCTAGCCCACGGTCTAGGAAACAATTGGCTGTAGCCGTTCGCACCCCCTCCTCCTCCTCTTCGTCCTCCTGCAGAAGCGAGAGCTCGTCCACAGACCGCAGTCGCACAACCACTCCATCCGCAGCTGCCACTGTTGCACACCAGGTCTCCCATTATGGGGCAGCTACTGGCAAACGTCAGCAGGCTGTATTGGCTATGAAGTGTTTGGGCGACAACAGACACACCGCGGAAGTTCTGTCCGAGTTCTTGCAGAAAGAAACGCAGTCGTGGCTGGGCACTGTAGATCTTGAGGCAGGCAAGGTAGTGAGTGATAACGGAAGGAATTTCATGTCTGCCATCTCCCTTTCCCAACTGAAACACATTCCTTGCCTGGCTCACACCTTAAACCTGGTGGTGCAGTGCTTCCTGAAAAGTTATCCGGGGTTATCCGACCTGCTCCTCAAAGTGCGTGGACTTTGCTCACATATCCGCCGTTCACCCGTACACTCCAGCCGTATGCAGACCTATCAGCGTTCTTTGAACCTTCCCCAGCATCGCCTAATCATAGACGTTGCAACAAGGTGGAACTCAACACTGCACATGCTTCAGAGACTGTGTGAACAGAGGCGGGCTGTTATGTTTTTGTGGGAGGATACACATACACGGGCAGGCAGTAGGATGGCAGACATGGAGTTGTCAGGTGTGCAGTGGTCGAAGATTCAAGACATGTGTCAAGTCCTTCAGTGTTTTAAGGAATGCACACGGCTGGTTAGTGCAGACAACGCCATAATAAGCATGAGCATCCCCCTAATGCGTCTGCTGATGCAAAGTTTGACGCACATAAAGGATCAGGCGTCTGCAGCTGAGGAAGAGGAAAGCCTTGATGACAGTCAGCCATTGTCTGGCCAGGGCAGTGTACAGGACGAGGTAGCGGGCGAAGAGGAGGAGGAGGACGAGGAGGATGATGGGGATGATTATATTTTTAATGAGGAAGCTTTTCCGGGGCCACTGGAAATTGGTGGCGCGGCAAGGCCGGGTTCTGGTTTTTTGAGGGACACAAGTGACGTGGATTTGCCTGAAACTGCCCCTCAACCAAGCACAACCGCAGATTTGAGAACTGGAACTTTGGCCCACATGGCGGATTATGCCTTACGTATCCTCAAAAGGGACACACGCATAACTAAAATGATGAATGATGACGATTACTGGTTGGCCTGCCTCTTTGATCCTCGCTATAAAGGCAAATTGCAAAATATAATGCCACATGAGAACTTGGAACTAATATTAGCAACCAAACAATCAACTCTTGTTGACCGTTTGCTTCTGGCATTCCCTGCACACAGCGCCCGTGATCGTTCTCACACGAGCTGCAGGGGCCAGCAGACCAGAGGAGTTAGAGGGGCAGAAATCAGAAGTGGCGTTGGCCAGAGGGGTTTTCTGACCAGGTTGTGGAGTGATTTTGCTATGACCGCAGACAGGACAGGTACTGCAGCATCAATTCAAAGTGACAGGAGACAACATTTGTCCAGTATGGTTACAAACTATTTTTCATCCCTTATCGATGTTCTCCCTCAACCGTCATTCCCATTTGATTACTGGGCATCAAAATTAGACACCTGGCCAGAATTGGCAGAATATGCATTGCAGGAGCTTGCTTGCCCGGCAGCTAGTGTCCTATCAGAAAGAGTATTCAGTGCTGCAGGTTCAATACTAACAGAAAAAAGGACTCGTCTGGCTACCCAAAATGTAGATGATCTAACCTTCATTAAAATGAACCACAACTGGATTTCGAAATCTTTTGCCCCACCTTGCCCGGCTGACACCTAACTTTCCTATGAAAAGGTCTTGCCTGTGGACTATTCTGAATGCCTTTTCCAATCTCGTAATTTTCTGCACCTGATTGTCCAGCATACGACATGTTTACACCTCACTAAATGGCCAAACTCCCCACATGGGGCCGTGGTATCGACACTTGGCGACAGCACCCGTGAGAGTGCAGTTTGTCTGAAGAGGTGGGTGAGCCCGCTTTTGGTCGACGGCACTGCCACTGGGTCCCTCCTAGTACAATAAAGTGTCTCTGGCGGTGGTGGTGTGCACCCAACGTCAGACACACCGTTGTAATATGAGGGGCCCTGGGCCTGTACCGCCGGCCACAAGACAGTTTCCCCCCACCCCAGCTCAAACAGTGCTCTACCACTTGCAAAATTATCTCACAGCTCCACCAATGTTTAGTCTATGCACTGACATCCTTCAATGCCTGCCACTGACAATACCATTGTATTGACATTTTTGTTATGTTAGGCCTTCGATGCCTGTCTGTGGTCACTCCTTCCACTAGGCCTCCACTGACCACACCACTGCTGCCCGTGTACCCCTGGAACCAATTTAAAATTGCCTACAGCCATGTGTTATTATTTTAGGCCTTCGATGCCTGTCTGCGGTGACTCCTTCCACTAGGCCTCCACTGACCACACCACTGCTGCCCGTGTACCCCTGGAACCAATTTAAAATTGCCTACAGCCATGTGTTGTTATTTTAGGCCTTCGATGCCTGTCTGCGGTCACTCTTTCCACTAGGCCTCCACTGACCACACCACTGCTGCCCGTGTACCCCTGGAACCAACATCAGAAAATATAAAAATAAGTATTTTGCTTATAAAAAAGAAAATACTGGAGAGATATCAAATGCAGACATTTTAACATTAAAAACAAACACATACAAAAATCTGGTACAGTACTAAAAATGGCCACCAGCTACAATAACTTTCTCCTGCAAGTAGTTAACCGAAAGGTTTTTCAATTTTAAACACAGATATGGCATCCACCGAGTGTTGTCCTGTCGCGTCTTCTTTATATTATTGCCAAGAAGATGCAAAACAATGAAAATAATAAAATCATTATTTACCAAAAAAATAGAGTAAGTCAAAACCACATTGCAAATAAACATTCATTACAAATAAAGAAGCAGGGCGCGTCCGAGGGTGAGTATATACCTAATAAGAATATAATCACCCTCGGACGCGCCCTGCTTCTTTCCGACAGCCTTCCTTCCTAAGAATCAGCCCTTCCGTGGTGTAGAGAGAGGGTTTGTTACACTCCAAGGTGTTCCCCAGGTTGCCTTTCCTGAGCTTCGATCTTCCGGCTCTCGTTTAGTAGTTGTTGGAAACTACGCTGCATTGGGCCTACAAATTGGGTATGGGGTGTAGAGAGATGGTGTGTTCCACTCCAAGGTGTTCCCCAGGTTGCCTTTCCTGAGCTTCGATCTTCCGGCTCTCGTTTAGTAGTTGTTGGAAACTACGCTGCATTAGGCCTACAAATTGGGTATGGGGTGTAGAGAGATGGTGTGTTCCACTGTAGAGAGATGGTGTGTTCCACTCCAAGGTGTTCCCCAGGTTTCCTCTCCATTGCTTCGATCTTCCGGCTCTCGTTTAGTAGTTGTTGGAAACTACGCTGCATTAGGCCTACAAATTGGGTATGGGGTGTAGAGAGATGGTGTGTTACACTCCAAGGTGTTCCCCAGGTTTCCTCTCCATTGCTTCGATCTTCCGGCTCTCGTTTAGTAGTTGTTGGAAACTACGCTGCATTAGGCCTACAAATTGGGTATGGGGTGTAGAGAGATGGTGTGTTACACTCCAAGGTGTTCCCCAGGTTTCCTCTCCATTGCTTCGATCTTCCGGCTCTCGTTTAGTAGTTGTTGGAAACTACGCTGCATTGGGCCTACAAATTGGGTATGGGGTGTAGAGAGATGGTGTGTTCCACTCCAAGGTGTTCTCCAGGTTGCCTTTCCTGAGCTTCGATCTTCCGGCTCTCGTTTAGTAGTTGTTGGAAACTACGCTGCATTAGGCCTACAAATTGGGTATGGGGTGTAGAGAGATGGTGTGTTACACTCCAAGGTGTTCCCCAGGTTTCCTCTCCATTGCTTCGATCTTCCGGCTCTCGTTTAGTAGTTGTTGGAAACTACGCTGCATTAGGCCTACAAATTGGGTATGGGGTGTAGAGAGATGGTGTGTTCCACTGTAGAGAGATGGTGTGTTCCACTCCAAGGTGTTCCCCAGGTTTCCTCGCCAATGCTTCGATCATCATGCTCTCGTTTAGTAGTTGTTGGAAACTACGCTGCATTAGGCCTACAAATTGGGTATGGGGTGTAGAGAGATGGTGTGTTCCACTCCAAGGTGTTCTCCAGGTTGCCTTTCCTGAACTTCTATCTTCAGGCTCTCATTAAATTGTGGTTAAACGGAACAACTGCATTTGGCGTACTAGTTGGTTTGGGGCCTACTATCGGTGTCTGCCGCTCCTTGCTGTTCTCCTGGTTTCCTGTCCTGAAATTCCGTTTTCAGGCGCTCGTTAAGTAGTTGTTAATGTTAGACTGCATTTGGCCTACTAGTTGGGTTGGGGCCTACTATCGGTGTCTGCCACTCCTTGCTGTTCTCCTCCACTGAACAAAGCTGTGCCGCCTGTTTACTACTGTTGCCAATTTTGAACTGCATTTCGACTACTTACTGATTTGGGCCTACTCTCTGTGTCAGCCTCTCATTCCAGTTGTCCTCCACTGCAATGCCCCCTGATTAGTCCTGTGTTACCAATTTTGAACTGCATTTAGCCCACTTTATTCTTTGGGCCTATATCTGTGTTTCCTCCTCATCCTGCCCATTGCCCAGCCAGTGATAGATGAGTCTGCTGGTACATTGACCCATAACGCAACATTTCCCGTGCACGCTACACTGCAAGATTGTGACCCTGCTGAAAGTCAGGTCCCCCTTCCCGCATACCATACCACCTTACACGGGGACAAACAGGAAGGTGCAGATGAAAGTGCAGGTTCCTTCATCAGGTGGGGGGAGGAATACTAGTTGGCGACGTCACTGGCACAGGGCCTCTCATGGTACGCAAAAGTGTTGCTGCCGGTGGGAGGCGCCCCCGCCGTGCAAACACACCGCTGTACTTTGAGGAGCCCTGTGCCAGTGCCAATGCCAACGAGTGGGCCCCCCCTGCTTGCTCAGGTTCACAGCACTTGCAAAGTTGAAATACTTACCTCTCCCTGCTCCACTGTCGTGACGTGGTCCAGATTTCCTGGGCCCACTAATTACTTGAACCAGCCCTACCCACCACAACTTTAGCCAAATGACCCCCAATTTCAAATGCCTTCCAATTATTATAAGGTAAATTACGCTTGACAAGCTTCATTAAGAAGAATGGATGGTTTTGACATTAAAATGGGCACTCTAGGTGTTTTCCTGGCCCCCACTCACTGCCGACTATGCTGCCCCATTGACTTGCATTGGGTTTCGTGTTTTGGTCGATCCCGACTTTACGTCATAATCGGCCGATTTCACTCGACCCGACTTTTGAGATAGTCGGGTTTCGCGAAACCCGGCTTGACTCTAAAAAGGTCAAGGTCGCTCAACTCTAATCAGGAGGTTATTCGCTTTCTGGTGTTGCATAATCTGCATGATGTGGTCGTGTTGGGGTTGCCATGGCTACAAGTCCATAATCCAGTATTAGATTGGAAATCCATGTCTGTGTCCAGCTGGGGTTGTCAGGGGGTACATGGTGATGTCCCATTTCTGACTATTTCGTCATCCACCCCTTCTGAGGTTCCTGAGTTCTTGTCTGATTACCGGGATTTATTTGATGAGCCCAAGTCCGATACCCTACCTCCGCATAGGGATTGTGATTGTGCTATCGATTTGATTCCTGGTAGTAAATTCCCAAAAGGTCGACTGTTTAATTTATCTGTGCCTGAGCACGCCGCTATGCGGAGTTATGTGAAGGAGTCTTTGGAGAAGGGGCATATTCGCCCGTCATCGTCGCCATTAGGAGCAGGGTTCTTTTTTGTAGCCAAGAAGGATGGTTCACTGAGACCTTGTATAGATTACCGCCTTCTAAATAAGATCACGATTAAATTTCAGTACCCCTTGCCATTGTTATCTGATTTGTTTGCTCGGATTAAGGGGGCTAGTTGGTTCACCAAGATAGATCTTCGTGGTGCGTATAATCTTGTGCGTATTAAGCGAGGCGATGAGTGGAAAACTGCATTTAATACGCCCGAGGGCCATTTTGAGTATCTAGTAATGCCATTCGGACTTGCCAATGCTCCATCAGTGTTTCAGTCCTTTATGCATGACATCTTCCGAGAGTACCTGGATAAATTCCTGATTGTGTACTTAGATGACATTTTGATCTTCTCGGATGATTGGGAGTCTCATGTGAAGCAGGTCAGAACGGTGTTTCAGGTCCTAATTCTTTGTTTGTGAAGGGATCAAAGTGTCTCTTTGGTGTTCAGAAGGTTTCATTTTTGGGGTTCATCTTTTCCCCTTCCACTATCGAGATGGACCCTGTTAAGGTCCAAGCCATCCATAATTGGACTCAGCCGACATCTCTGAAAAGTCTGCAAAAGTTCCTGGGCTTTGCTAATTTTTATCGTCGCTTCATCTGCAATTTTTCTAGTATTGCTAAACCATTGACCGATTTGACCAAGAAAGGTGCTGATTTGGTCAATTGGTCTTCTGCTGCGGTGGAAGCTTTTCAAGAGTTGAAGCGTCGTTTTTCTTCTGCCCCTGTGTTGTGTCAACCAGATGTTTCGCTTCCGTTCCAGGTCGAGGTTGATGCTTCTGAGATTGGAGCAGGGGCTGTTTTGTCGCAGAGAAGTTCTGATTGCTCGGTGAGGAAACCATGCGCCTTCTTTTCCAGGAAGTTTTCGCCTGCTGAGCGAAATTATGATGTGGGCAATCGAGAGTTGCTGGCCATGAAGTGGGCATTCGAGGAGTGGCGTCATTGGCTTGAAGGAGCTAAGCATCGCGTGGTGGTCTTGACTGATCATAAGAACTTGACTTATCTCGAGTCCGCCAAGCGGTTGAATCCTAGACAAGCTCGTTGGTCGTTGTTTTTTGCCCGTTTTGACTTTGTGATTTCATACCTTCCGGGCTCTAAAAATGTGAAGGCGGATGCTCTGTCTAGGAGTTTTGTGCCCGACTCTCCGGGTGTATCTGAGCCGGCGGGTATCCTCAAAGAGGGAGTAATTTTGTCTGCCATCTCCCCTGATTTGCGGCGGGTGCTGCAAAAATTTCAGGCTAATAAACCTGATCGTTGCCCAGCGGAGAAACTGTTTGTCCCTGATAGGTGGACAAACAAAGTTATCTCTGAGGTTCATTGTTCGGTGTTGGCTGGTCATCCTGGAATCTTTGGTACCAGAGAGTTAGTGACTATATCCTTTTGGTGGTCATCTCTGTCACGGGATGTGCATACTTTTGTGCAGTCCTGTGGGATTTGTGCTCGGGCTAAGCCCTGCTGTTCTCGTGCCAGTGGGTTGCTTTTGCCCTTGCCAGTCCCGAAGAGGCCTTGGACACATATCTCTATGGATTTTATTTCAGATCTTCCCGTCTCTCAAAAGATGTCAGTCATTTGGGTGGTCTGTGATCGCTTCTCTAAGATGGTCCATTTGGTACCCTTGTCTAAATTGCCTTCCTCCTCTGATTTGGTGCCAGCATGTGGTTCGTTTACATGGCATTCCAGAGAATATCGTTTCTGACAGAGGTTCCCAGTTTGTTTCGAGGTTTTGGCGAGCCTTTTGTGGTAGGATGGGCATTGACTTGTCTTTTTCCTCGGCTTTCCATCCTCAGACTAATGGCCAGACGGAACGAACCAATCAGACCTTGGAAACATATCTGAGATGCTTTGTTTCTGCTGATCAGGATGACTGGGTGTCCTTTTTGCCTTTGGCTGAGTTCGCCCTTAATAATCGGGCCAGCTCGGCTACCTTGGTTTCACCGTTTTTCTGCAACTCTGGGTTCCATCCTCATTTCTCTTCAGGGCAGGTTGAGTCTTCGGACTGTCCTGGTGTGGATACTGTGGTGGACAGGTTGCAGCAGATTTGGACTCATGTAGTGGACAATTTGACTTTGTCCCAGGAGAAGGATCAACGTTTCGCTAATCGCAGACGCTGTGTGGGTCCCCGACTTCGGGTTGGGGACTTGGTTTGGTTATCTTCTCGTCATATTCCTATGAAGGTTTCCTCTCCTAAGTTTAAACCTCATTTTATTGGTCCGTATAGGATTTCTGAGGTTCTTAATCCTGTGTCTTTTCGTCTGACCCTTCCAGATTCTTTTTCCATACATAACGTATTCCATAGGTCATTGTTGCGGAGATACGTGGCACCTATGGTTCCATCTGTTGATCCTCCTGCCCCAGTTTTGGTGGAGGGGGAGTTGGAGTATATTGTGGAGAAGATTTTGGATTCTCATGTTTCAAGGCGGAAACTCCAGTATCTGGTTAAGTGGAAGGGTTATGCTCAGGAAGATAATTCCTGGGTCTTTGCCTCTGATGTCCATGCTCCCGATCTTGTTCGTGCCTTTCATATGGCTCATCCTGGTCATCCTGGGAGCTCTGGTGAGGGTTCGGTGACCCCTCCTCAAGGGGGGGGTACTGTTGTGAATTCTGTGGCAGAGCAAGTGGTACTTCGGCTGGTTCTCTCTGTGAGCTTCCGTTGGTGGAGGAAAGTGGTACTGCGGCTTCTGAGTTTCCTTCCTCAGGTGATGTGGTGAAGTCGTTAGGTGCTGCTCTATTTAACTCCACCTAGTGCTTTGATCCTGGCCTCCAGTCAATGTTCTAGTATTGGACTTGTTTCCTCCTGGATCGTTCCTGTGGCCTGCTGCTCTGCATAGCTAAGTTCCTCTTTGCTATTTGTTTGCTGTTTTTTTCTGTCCAGCTTGTCAATTTGTTTTTTTCTGCTTGCTGGAAGCTCTGGGACGCAGAGGGTGTACCTCCGTGCCGTTAGTTCGGTACGGAGGGTCTTTTTGCCCCCTTTGCGTGGTTTTTGTAAGGTTTTGTGTTGACCGCAAAGTTACCTTTCCTATCCTCGTTCTGTTCAGAAAGTTGGGCCTCACTTTGCTAAATCTATTTAATCTCTACGTTTGTCTTTTCATCTTAACTCACAGACATTATATGTGGGGGATGCCTTTTCCTTTGGGGTATTTTTCTGAGGCAAGGTAGGCTTATTTTCTATCTTCAGGCTAGCTAGTTTCTCAGGCCGTGCCGAGTTGCATAGGGAGCATTAGGCGCAATCCACGGCTGCCTTTAGTGTGGTTGGAGAGGATTAGGGATTGCGGTCAACAGAGTTCCCACGTCTCAGAGATCGTTCTTGTTTTTTGGGTTATTGCCAGGTCACTGTATGTGCGCTGACCTCTATGTCCATTGTGGTTCTGAATTACCTTTCACAACAGCGGGGCGGAGGATAGAGACAAATGAGCCCTAAAGGCCGGCAGCAGGACAGCCCCAAGCTATAGGTTCAGTACAGTAGCATGTGCCATATTAACCACACTAAAGGAGAAAAAAGCTGTCAAGTGGAGCACCCACTCCAAAAGCTTGATAGTGTTATAGTATAGAGAATAACAGGGGAGCGACCACTCAAAATGTATGATGATATAAAGGGGCTCACTCCCCAAAGGCACCCGCTTCTATAGCCTATGGGGTAAAGACGGTGTAAAGATGTAAAACCGAATAGTAAAAGGACAAATACCAGAAGAAAGGGTACCGGGAGTGTCCATGCGGTATTCATTATAGGGAGATAATGCATAAACAAAATTAATGTTGGTCACAATCGACACCTACATACAGACTGTAGAGTTTAGTATAGCGGTTCCAGACTCAGGTACCCCATTCAACAATGCACCCTGGGACAGGCGCAAGAACACAGTCTCATGATGTATATCAAATAAATGAATATACTATGTTACAGAAAACACGTGTAAGTAAGAGATTCATTCAGTCCTCTTGGTGACATAGATTGCATACGAAAAATCCATTCTGCTTCTCGTTTTAGGAGGGCTTGATCAAAGTCACCTCCTCGTGTCTTAGGTTTCAGCAAATCGATCATACAAAAAGTGATCCCTTCCAAGGTACCCCCATGTACCTGATTGACATGTCGGGCAACCGGGGTGTCCCTGTTATGCCTGATGTCTCCAAGATATTCGCCAAATCTCGTTCTTAGCTCCCTTTTGGTTTTACCAATGTAGTCAAGGGGGCAGGGGCAGGTGATCTTATACACTACTCCTGTTGATTTGCAATTGCCAAAATCTCTAATATCAAAGCATCTACAATTAGCCGCACTTTTGAATTGTTTTGTCTGTCTGGCATATTGGCACTTGGAGCAGTTGCCACATCTGAAAAAACCCAGCGGTCTCCTCTCAAGCCATGTGCCTGCTACTAGGGTTGAGCGAAACGGGTCGAAAATTTTCAAAAGTCGCCGACTTTTGGCAAGGTCGGGTTTCATGAAACCCGACCCGACCCCTGTGTGGGGTCGGCCATGAAGTCAGTGATCTTTTGAATCTGGAATCGGAATTCCGATACCGATTCCCGATATGTTTAAGATATCGGGAATTGGTATCGGAATTCAGATTTAAGTGTAAAAGAAAGAAATAAAATAAAAAATATCGCAATGCTTACCCTCTGTCGCGCCCTGGTACTAACCGGGAACCTTCCTCCTTCGAATCAGCGCTTCCAGGACCTTGCGGTGACGTCGCGGTGACGTCGCGGCTTGTGATTGGTCGCGCGGGCCGCCCATGTGACCGCTCGCGCGACCAATCAGAAGCCGTGACGTCACCGCGACGTCACCGAAGATCCTGCAAGCGCCGATTCTTAGGAAGGAAGGCTGTCGGAAAGAAGCAGGGCGCGTCCGAGGGTGAGTATATACCTAATAGGAATATACTCACCCTCGGACGCGCCCTGCTTCTTTCCGGCAGCCTTCCTTCCTAAGAATCAGTCCTTCCAGGACCTTCGGTGACGTCGCGGTTTGTGATTGGTCGCGCGAACGGTCACATGGGCGGCCGCGCGACCAATCACAAACCGCGACGTCACCGCGACGTCACCGCAAGGTCCTGGAAGGGCTGATTCGAAGGAGGAAGGTTCCCGGTTAGTACCAGGACGTGTCAGAGGGTACGTATTGCGATTTTTTTTATTTTAATTCTTTATTTTACACTAAAATATGGATCGCAGGGCCTGAAGGAGAGTTTCCTCTCCTTCAGACCCTGGGAACCATGGAAACCCAATGCACTGCATTGGGTTTCGGGTTTCGGCCGACCCCGACCCCGACTTTTTCATAGGATCGGCCGATTTCACTCGACCCGACTTTTGAAAAAGTCGGGTTTCGTGAAACCCGACCTGATCCTATAAAAGTAAAGGTCGCTCAACCCTACCTGCTACCTGTGGTTTCTGGTACAAGCTATGTACCAGCCGATCCCCAATTGATCTCCCCCTTCTATAGGTGATACTGGGTGCAGGGGAGATAATATCCTTAAGGTTCGGATCAGCTTGAAGCACACCCCAGTGCCTTCTAATGATCTGGTATATTCTGTCAGACTGGTCATCGAAGGTCCCTATGAGTCTGACCAGATCTGGAGCATCCCTAGATTTTTCACGAGTTCTTAATAAAGACGACCTATCACTCTCAAGTGCTTCCCTATAGGATTTAATGAGGACTTCAGAGGGATAGCCTCTCTCCCTGAATCTGCGGTGTAGCTCACCAGCTTGATGTTTGAACGTGTCCACCTCGGAGCAGTTCCTACGAATACGCAGAAACTGCCCCTTCGGTATCCCACGCTTAAGGGGGGTGGGGTGATGGCTGTGCCACTGAAGCAGGCTATTCGTTGCAGTCGGCTTGCGATAAGTGTTTGTACTAATGCCCCCATAACTGTTTTTTGAGATTGTGAGGTCCAGGAAAGCAATAGTGTGTTCCTGATGTTCGGCAGTAAATCTCATTCCGATATTATTGATGTTAATCTCCCTCACAAAACTCTCAAAATCGGCCCCTGGGCCAGACCAAAGGATCAAAATATCGTCAATGTATCTGGCCCAGAGGCCGATATGGGGCTGCCACCATTTTTCATCTTCCGGAAAAATATAGGTTTCCTCCCACCAGCCCAGGAACAGATTTGCGTACGTGGGGGCACAAGGGCTTCCCATCGCTGTGCCCCTGAGCTGGTGGAAGTACTTACCATTGAAAATAAAGAAATTCCGGGTGAGGGTGAAGAGAAGAAGCTGTTTAACGAAATTATTATGTTCAACGCATTCAATTGGTCGTAACCTTAAGTGGAAACTGTTCTTCCAGAAAAACGATTGGGAGAGGTGTAGAGATTTGGGTCTTAGTGAGGAGGATATTGAAGGGTACAATGCCCTGGTGGGTCTTCTACACGAAAATGAGAGAGGGAGGGGTGAAGGACCTTTCACATCCCTTAGGAGGAGGAGTAAGAAAATGCCACCTACTAGTGACGTCACTAGTGTTGACATTTTTGTCAAACTAGTTGAGGCGGATCTATGTAAGATCTCTAATAAACACCTGTATAGTGATCACAATCTATCAACAAATGAGTCCATAGCTTTGAAGAGGCTGGAAAAGAATACCAACCTGATCTTTAAATCATCTGATAAAGGTGGGAACCTTGTGATATTAGACCATCCTAAATATCTTCAGATGTGTGGCTTGCTCCTAAATGATCATCAAACCTATGAAATTCTACCGGGAGACCCCACAATAATCTACTCTGATGAGCTAATGGATATATTGGACATAGCTGTAGATAGGAGGCTTATATCCAAAAACGAGTATTCCTTCCTTGCTCCAACCTCTCCTACTGTGCCAACTTTTTATGCCCTCCCAAAAGTGCATAAGGGCTTTGACCTGTTAAAAGGTCGCCCGATTGTGGCAGGGATTGATTCAATATCTCAGAATATTGGTATATATATAGATCAGATCCTGAGGCCTTTTGTTCTATCACTTCCCTCATATGTGAGGGACACATCGCGTCTTTTGGGGATGCTGGAGGATGTTGTTGTGGAACCCCATGTGATACTTGCCTCCATTGATGTGGAGGCGTTGTACAGCAGCATCCCCCATGACATCGGTATGAAGGCAGTTGACCACTTTTTGAAGACACGAGCAATTGAATGCGTTGAACATAATAATTTCGTTAAACAGCTTCTTCTCTTCACCCTCACCCGGAATTTCTTTATTTTCAATGGTAAGTACTTCCACCAGCTCAGGGGCACAGCGATGGGGAGCCCTTGTGCCCCCACGTACGCAAATCTGTTCCTGGGCTGGTGGGAGGAAACCTATATTTTTCCGGAAGATGAAAAATGGTGGCAGCCCCATATCGGCCTCTGGGCCAGATACATTGACGATATTTTGATCCTTTGGTCTGGCCCAGGGGCCGATTTGAGAGGTTTGCGAGGGAGATTAACATCAATAATATCGGAATGAGATTTACTGCCGAACATCAGGAACACACTACTGCTTTCCTGGACCTCACAATCTCAAAAAACAGTTATGGGGGCATTAGTACAAACACTTATCGCAAGCCGACTGCAACGAATAGCCTGCTTCAGTGGCACAGCCATCACCCCACCCCCCTTAAGCGTGGGATACCGAAGGGGCAGTTTCTGCGTATTCGTAGGAACTGCTCCGAGGTGGACACGTTCAAACATCAAGCTGGTGAGCTACACCGCAGATTCAGGGAGAGAGGCTATCCTTCTGAAGTCCTCATTAAATCCTATAGGGAAGCACTTGAGAGTGATAGGTCGTCTTTATTAAGAACTCGTGAAAAATCTAGGGATGCTCCAGATCTGGTCAGACTCATAGGGACCTTCGATGACCAGTCTGACAGAATATACCAGATCATTAGAAGGCACTGGGGTGTGCTTCAAGCTGATCCGAACCTTAAGGATTTTATCTCCCCTGCACCCAGTATCACCTATAGAAGGGGGAGATCAATCGGGGATCGGCTGGTACATAGCTTGTACCAGAAACCACAGGTAGCAGGCACATGGCTTGAGAGGAGACCGCTGGGTTTTTTCAGATGTGGCAACTGCTCCAAGTGCCAATATGCCAGACAGACAAAACAATTCAAAAGTGCGGCTAATGGTAGATGCTTTGATATTAGAGGTTTTGGCAATTGCAAATCAACAGGAGTAGTGTATAAGATCACCTGCCCCTGCCCCCTTGACTACGTTGGTAAAACCAAAAGGGAGCTAAGAACGAGATTTGGGGAACATCTTGGAGACATCAGGCATAACAGGGACACCCCGGTTGCCCGACATGTCAATCAGGTACATGGGGGTACCTTGGAAGGGATCACTTTTTGTATGATCGATTTGCTGAAACCTAAGACACGAGGAGGTGACTTTGATCAAGCCCTCCTAAAACGAGAAGCAGAATGGATTTTTCGTATGCAATCTATGTCACCAAGAGGACTGAATGAATCTCTTACTTACACGTGTTTTCTGTAACATAGAATATTCATTTATTTGATATACATCATGAGACTGTGTTCTTGCGCCTGTCCCAGGGTGCATTGTTGAATGGGGTACCTGAGTCTGGAACCGCTATACTAAACTCTACAGTCTGTATGTAGGTGTCGATTGTGACCAACATTAATTTTGTTTATGCATTATCTCCCTATAATGAATACCGTATGGACACTCCCGGTACCCTTTCTTCTGGTATTTGTCCTTTTACTATTCGGTTTTACATCTTCACACCGTCTTTACCCCCATAGGCTATAGAAGCGGGTGCCTTTGGGGAGTGAGCCCCTTTATATCATCATACATTTTGAGTGGTCGCTCCCCTGTTATTCTCTATACTATAACACTATCAAGCTTTTGGAGTGGGTGCTCCACTTGACAGCTTTTTTCTCCTTTAGTGTGGTTAATATGGCACATGCTACTGTACTGAACCTATAGCTTGGGGCTGTCCTGCTGCCGGCCTTTAGGGCTCATTTGTCTCTATCCTCCGCCACGCTGTTTTGTGTGTGTGTGTGTGTGGGGGGGGGGGGGGGCGCGCTGGGGTCCGTCCGTCCAGTTCCAGTGCGCGCGCACCGATCTTTTTGCTTTTACGGATGATGCATGCGAACTGGTATGTTTTGATCCCCTTGGCCTTATGTGCCTGCGTTGCCCTCATGATCTCTGTGGGACCGGGCGCATGCGCGGTCAAGTTTATCACATCTAATATGGCGGCGCCCATTATGAACCATGCGGACCTCGGCTCTTGGAGTTCCGATGGTATGGAGCACACATGCACCGCCTTTCTGGCTCTGCATGGGGGTCGGGCGCATGCGCTGTGTGACGTCTGATGTCCATTATGGCGGCGCCCAGCGCATACCACGCGGCAGAGAACGGACTCGGGGATGAGTGCTTGATGCGGTATGTGATTCATCCTTTCTTTGATTAATGATCCATGTGTTTGTTTGGGGGTGGGAGCCCTATACGGATATGGACGTATGTTCATCTATTGGCACACATCAATGGACCATGTTTGTTTTGTTGTGCTATACCCGGTGTTTTCCGGAAATTTGGGGAGAGGAGGGGCTTTTGGCCTCCTGCTGATTGCTCAGCAGGTGTTACACTTTACTATATAAGTCCCCTCTCCTGGGATCTAACCAGGTCTGCCTCGGTATCTGAGCACCTGCATCTTTGACCTCCGGTTCATCATATCCGTTTTTGCCCCCTGAGGAACTGTATGACGGGGAAACGCGTCGGGGCGTTCTACTGACAGCTAAGTGTCTGCTTTTGGGGATAATACCCCCTTCACTGGCTGCTTTTGAAACCATTTACTTTGGTCCACCGCACTGTGCATGAATATAGGCACTTACCACTGGTCATTTATGCTGATTGGCATCTGCATACTATTTCATCTAATGTGCAGTTGAATGTATCTGTTTTCAATTTTTTCTGCCCAATATGGTATGTCATCTGGTAATTTTTTCTTCATGCCTATGGGTATTAGTAACTATGTTGAAATGTGCAACACTGTTTTGTATACATTCACTGTAATTATTGCTGAATGCTGCCAGGGGAGTGCTGTTATGCACAGGCCTTAATTCGGACTGAACCAGGTCATTTGTTATTTATGTCTTCCCTCCTATTGATGTCTCACCATCTATGCACATAAGTATATACATTTTTTTAGTTGTGCAATAGGACGGCTACATAAAAACTTGATGAGTGTGGTTATCTATATGCTCCAGGTGTATATTTAGTAGTATATCGTCCTATCTGGGACTCTAATATGGGAGGTTGACATTATTTACCATGTGTGCACCTTAGTTCTTTTACCCTACGCTTCCTTCATTTCTATTAATTGCTCATTGTTTTCCCTCCTATAGTTGGTTAGATACTTAACAGGGCTAGCAGGTGTTAGTCGTCGCGGAGTGGGGGCGCCAAATAATCTATCAGGGTGCCAACCTCCACTGTTAGGAAGGGACAGCAGGTGAGCGCAGGGTTATTGTATGAGGACAGGTGCACCTAGTTGGTTCGTGTTTATATTTTATATTTTTTCTGTTTTCACTGGGAAGTGGTATTTTTAAGATATCTGATTAAAATCTATTTTTTAAGGGGACAACATGCTACACGTTTTTTGATTTTCCCTTTTTTGCTTATTTTTCTTTTATGTCTTTACGGATAGTGATAGATCCATCCAAACAGATGTGTATCGCAAACCCACATCTGTGAACTCTTTGATTCATGCGTCTTCAGCTCACATTGCATCTACAATTAGGGCCGTCCCGGTCGGACAGTTCCTCAGGATGAGGGGGATCTGTTCGTCGGATGCCAAATTTGAGGCACAGGCCTCTGATTTGAGATCTAGATTTACTGCACGTGGCTACTCCAACCGGTGCATTAAACACGGATATCGCAGGGCGAGGGCGACTCAGCTCGGTGATCTCCTCAGAGGTACCCGAGCCCGCACATCTTCTAATAATGACGGACCTATTCGGTTCATATCGACATTCAATCATGAATGGGAGGACATGCGGCAGATCCTTTCCAAACACTGGTCAATACTGGGCACTGAGCCCTCCTTGGGGGTGTCGGTGGGTGAATACCCCCTTATGACTGCACGGAGGTCCAAAAATTTGAAGGACCTCCTAGTTAGTAGTCATTATGTGCCTACCCCGAGGCATCCGTTCGGGTCTAAAGGTCCCACCCCAGGATTTATACCTTGCGGGCGCTGTCTTGCCTGCGCAAATGTCCTGCGCAGCTCCACCTTCTGTAGCTCCGACGGGAGTAAAACTTTTGAAAGGAGGCACAGGATTTCTTGTAACAGTACAAATGTGATATACTATGCTACCTGTGGGTGTCCTAAAATATATGTAGGACTTACGTCAAGGGAGCTCAGAGTTAGGGTTCGGGAGCATGTGCGGGACATTTGCGCGGCCAAGACAGCGCCCGATATTTCCCTCCTCAAAACCGTCCCCCGTCATTTTAGACAACACCATAACAGTGATCCATCATATTTTAAAGTGAGGGGGATTGATGCTATCCATCTGGGTATAAGAGGGGGTAATTATAAGAAGATATTAGCGCAGGTGGAAACCAAATGGATCACAACATTAGATACTCTGACCCCTAGGGGTCTCAATGAATCGCTGTCCTTTTCCTCCTTTTTGGGACCTTGATAGCCATGTAATTGTTTTCACATTCTGATATATATTCATATCTGCTACCCACATACATCTATATAGGGTGTTTTTATGTTTTTGTTTTTATCATTTTTATGTTTTTTTGTTATTGATCACTATATTCACATCTTTCAGTAGGACCTGCAATAGATGGGTCTGGTTCGGGGTACTATTCCACACTGGTGGCGCCACTCAGATTGTTACTGTGGAGGATACGATCGAGGACTTTGGAGATATCTGACGGAGATAGAATTCTTCGGACTATATATGAATAATCTCTATGCGATATACTTATATATTTATATACCTATATGTGATTGCTATCTCTGCATTTGTACTAACTTGTACCTTTGTATACGTTCCTTATACTACAATCCTTTTGATTGGCCCATATTTGTGACCGGTGTCCATGATCCACTAAGGTTTATATTTACATTGGTGACTCAGCGGTTGTGCGCTTGCGTGCCGCGGCCCGGGATACCTGGGGTGCAGCGGCGCGTCTCTCTGCCTTGCTCGCACGCGCGGGGACTCCGTGTACTCCCCGCGCGTGCGCAGTAATGCGCGACGCTCCTCTGGACTTCCAGGACCTGCGGTATGCGGTGCGCATGCGCCGCATCATAACCACGATGATTGGCCCGGTCTCCCCATGTGATACACCCTTTGACCTTTAAAGGTCCTACTGATTGGCATTTTAAGCACTTCCCTTGAAAAAGCGGTCAGGAAGGGACGCGAAACGCGCGTCGGGGGGTTTCTTTGCACACCCAGCCCAGGACCCGTCTACCCTAGCTAGCGGTAAGCACCTGCCGACCCTCTTTTATCATTACTTCCCCGTTATGGGGATTTATCTATCTCTTGGGGGGGTTAGTTTCATATTCCATCTGGCAGGCACACTTACCAGTGCCTTATTATCCTTTTGCACATGCACTTTAGGAGCGGATTACTGCAGGGCATGTACTGATTAGGGTAGTGGCGGGTCCTGTGGACCCTGGTGTGTTATCCTTTGCACATGTGTTGTCTTTATGTATGTTCTTCTTATATAAGTATGTGTAATTTTTTGTACTCTCAATAAACTTTGTTATATTTTATATACATACCCAGTAGAGCTCGTATTTTTCTCCTGTTTGAGCATGTGATCCTGAGTGGGTATACTTTTGGTGCTTTTTGGGCTATTTTCTGCCCTCCCTACTGACGGGAATATGTCAGTGAGGTTTTTGTGGCTGTTTACTGCAACCTGCAGCACAGATTTTTGGCAGTCCATACTCTGAGTCCATGATTCAAATTTCTGCACTGTAATCATTTTGTTGTGAAAATATGTGTCACGAGTTTACTGCAACAGAGAAGAGCCAGAAGACTGCAGCATCTGATTTCTCCTACTTCTGCACTGATTAGAAGCCCTTCGTCTTCATATTAACAGATTCAAGTTTCTTTTAGCAGTGCAGGGGTTAATCTGCTAAGTTGAGAGCTCCTGGATGCTTTCCTGTGTTAAGGCTCTCAGATGTGCACTATTAGCAACTCCCATCTCCTAGATGTGCACTGTTAGCCACTCCTATTTCCTATATAATTTGGACCGTGGCTAGCACTCATTGTCAGAGGTAGCTTATGCTGCATGGCTGGAGGTTGTTATTGATTGTTATTGGAGAAGGTGCTTGGTGGATTTATCTGTCACTGTTGCTAGATTTTGAGTGTGTGATAATTCCCTTTCTTCTCATACTTTCCTTACTTTCCCCAGTGCATTCCTATGTTGTATGTGTGAGTATATTTGTATGTTTGGTATTTTTTGTTACCCCTGTTCGTATTACCTTTTTATTCTGGTTGATGTTTTATAGTGCACTATTACTCCCCTCTTTCATGGGTGGGAGAAGGGTAAAGACTGAGGGCAGATTCAGGAGCTAAGGCAAGGTACCTGGCCCCAACATCTTCATCATCAAAAGTAATCCAGGAAACAGGGTGAGCTACGGCGCCCTAGTGTTAGGGACAGAGGAGGATCCGCTGGTCCTGGTCACACCCGACAACAGAGTTGTGACCTTAGCTCTGATCAAAACCACTTTTTGATCTATTATGGATCGTATCACTGCTCCAACAGGGCAACTGCAGCAGCTCAGCCTGGAGGTGGCAGATGTACTCACTGTCATTTTGAAGCACCCTAACACTTCAGGTTTGGGGACCATGACTCCCAGGCAACCCTTAGTGGAGCCCATGATCACTTTGCCTGACAGTTTATCTGAGGAGTGTGACAAGTTTGTTGCCTTCAGGGAGGTCTGCAAACTATTCTTCAGGTTATGTCCTTGTTCCTCAGGAACCGAGAAGCAATGGGTGGGGATATTAATCTCGCTCCTTGAGGGTAACCCCCAAGTATGGAAATTCTCTCTCCTGTCTGACTCCCAGTCGTTCCAGATAGTGGAGGAATTTTTTCTGGTGCTGGGTCCTTTATACGACGACCCTGACTGAGTCTCCCTGGCTGAGTCCACATTAGGTTAGCTTCAGCAGGGAGACCGGACAGCGGAGGAGTATTGGTCTGAGTTTCAAAAGTGGTCCACTGACAGTAAGTGAAATGACCCTGTCCTTTGTAGCTAGTTGTGTGAAGGGCTATCAGTAAGGGTGAAGGATGCATTAGCCCTGTATGAAACTCCAGTGTCCCTGGAGGCAGCAGTGTCTCTGGCTATCTATTTGGATCGCTGTCTTTGCCAGATACACAAAGAGACACCCCAATGTGAAGGCGGTCCAGGGCCAAGTGAAAACTGGTCTGAGTTATCTGCTGAATGCATGCAGTTGGTTGGAGCAATTCGTTCTGGAAATCAGTCTGATTGGCGCAAAGCAGGAGAATGTTTTTGCTGAAAGAGAAATGGCCATTTCTTGGGCATGTGTCCTTTGCTATCTCTCTCTAAACAGCTGTTGAAAAACTAGAGTCTGGGTTGTGGAGAGCTTAACAACCTGGGTGTACATACCTGCTCACTGTGGATTTTATATCTGTTTGATGTTCATTATGTGTTGTATTTTTATAAGCAATTAGCAGCTGGATGGTGATTGGTGCCCTGCGTGGTATCCACACTATTTAAGCTCAGTGGTAGAGCGCATGCTTCGCATGTATGAGGTCCTGGGTTCAATCCCCAGCATCTCCAAACTTTTTGGGCACCGGTGCTCAGGAAGGATATAATGGAACTAGAGAGAGTACAAAGGAGGGCAACAAAATTAATAAAGGGGATGGGAGAACTACAATACCCAGATAGATTAGCGAAATTAGGATTATTTAGTCTAGAAAAAAGACGACTGAGGGGCGATCTAATAACCATGTATAAGTATATAAGGGGACAATACAAATATCTCGCTGAGGATCTGTTTATACCAAGGAAGGTGACGGGCACAAGGGGGCATTCTTTGCGTCTGGAGGAGAGAAGGTTTTTCCACCAACATAGAAGAGGATTCTTTACTGTTAGGGCAGTGAGAATCTGGAATTGCTTGCCTGAGGAGGTGGTGATGGCGAACTCAGTCGAGGGGTTCAAGAGAGGCCTGGATGTCTTCCTGGAGCAGAACAATATTGTATCATACAATTATTAGGTTCTGTAGAAGGACGTAGATCTGGGGATTTATTATGATGGAATATAGGCTGAACTGGATGGACAAATGTCTTTTTTCGGCCTTACTAACTATGTTACTATGTTACTATGTTACTATCTTGTACCTTTGTATATGCTTGAAAAAGACCAGGTTCTGGTCTAAACGTTGCTATTTCATGGTGCAATAAACTACTCTTTTTGATATCATTACACCCGGCTGGAGCGCTGTTCATCTACTTTTTGACTGTTTGGAGTATCCAGGATGGTTCCCTGGACATGGAAGGGGCGCCCCATTGAGTGAGTGCTGTCAGCCCCTTCTTCTTTTTTACTATCCTGGGAGTAGGAGTCCTGAAGAGCACATGCCTGTGTGTTGGACGGTCCCAGGTGGGGACAGACGTCCTGAATAGCGCACTGTGGAGGGCTTCTGTGTTGGGAGGTCCTGGGAGTAGGACTGGATGCCTGAAGAGCACAGAGAGACTGTGGTCCTAGACGGTCTGTGTTGGAAGCTCCTGTGAGTGGAGTCTTCCTGGAGCACCTGAAAGACGGTCTATGTTGGGGAAGCTACCGACCTTCGGTGGCTCTGGACTAACTGATGTGTGCCTGCCAGGCAAGTTGGTGAACCTCGTAAGGAAGCTTCCCTGAGAGAGAGAGAGAGAGAGAGAGAGAACTGACAGGAGGTCAGCATGTGGTGCCGGAACTCCAGAAAGGTAACACCCGGGAAGAGGGGCTATCATAGCGGCAGAGACCTTTGTGCCAGTGGAACAGACTGTTGGTGCTTGTTGTGTTCCATGGATAGTGATGAACTGTGCGGTCTCCCACGGTAACTGGATGAAGTGAGGTCCAGCATGTTTAGAGATGGCGAACCAATGTCGTGTGCGCTATATGACACGGACATTGACACGGCGTACGGACACCTCCGGGAACTAGTCAAGGAGGGCTTGTGGGTGTAGTGTCTGAACTGTGAGTTAAAGCCGTATATGAAATATCTGAGTCAAAGCTGCAACTTAATGTCACCGGTTCCATGGAGTTTATAACTAACTGTGCATAGCATGGTTTATGATGCTATAATAAACAGCATGGACTGTATTTGTGTTAAAAAACGTGCCTGTGTGACTGAATCCCATTGCTAAGCGAGTTTCTCCCTACACATGAAGTAAGCACAATCTTACATATGGTGGAGAATGCGGGTAATGGTCCAGGAAGCACGTGCGGGGTTACGAAGGTGACAAGCATCTTGCTGTGGATCGGCGGGTCCATGAAGTCTGTGGTGGAGCCGTACAGAGCATTATGGAGTATAGCTGCAGGTGCAGCAATAGGTACCGCAGCAGCCGGAGCTGCAGTGGCAGCAGTAGCGGCTTGTGATCGGCAGCTGGAGGTATCGATGGTTTGTAACTGCAGCAGGAGCTGTGGCAGTACCAGCAGGAGCTGGTGAAGTGACAAAAAAAAAAAATTGTGCTACAGGTCTTGCAGACTCTTAACCCCTTAGTGACAGAGCCAATTTGGTACTTAATGACCAGGCCAATTTTTGCAATTCTGACCACTGTCACTTTATGAGGTTATAACTCTGGAACGCTTCAACGGATCCCGCTGATTCTGAGACTGTTTTTTCGTGACATATTGTACTTCATGTTAGTGGTAACATTTCTTCGATATTACTTGCGATTATTTATGAAAAAAACGGAAATATGGCGAAAATTTTTAAAATTTTGCAATTTTCAAACTTTGCATTTTTATGCCCTTAAATCAGAGAGATATGTCATGAAAAATAGTTAATAAATAACATTTCCCACATGTCTACTTTACATCAGCACAATTTTGGAAACAAAATTTTTTTTTGTTAGGGAGTTATAAGGGTTAAAAGTTGACCAGCAATTTCTCATTTTTACAACACCATTTTTTTTTAGGGACCACATCACATTTGAAGTCATTTTGAGGGGTCTATATGATAGAAAATAATGAAGTGTGACACCATTCTAAAAACTACACCCCCTCAAGGTTCTCAAAACCACATTCAAGAAGTTTATTAACCCTTTACGTGCTTCACAGGAACTGAAACAATGTGGAAGGAAAAAATGAACATTTAACTTTTTTTTGCAAACATCTTAATTCAGAACCATTTTTTTTATTTTCACAAGTGTAAAAACAGAAATGTAACCATAAATTTTGTTATGCAATTTCTCCTGAATACACCAATACCCCATATGTGGGGGTAAACCACTGTTAGGGCGCACCGCAGAACTTAGAAGTGAAGGAGCGCCGTTTTACTTTTTCAATGTAGAATTGGCTGGAATTGAGATTGGACGCCATGTCGCGTTTGGAGAGCCCCTGATGTGCCTAAACAGTGGAAACCCCCCACAAGTGACACCATTTTGGAAACTAGACCCCTTAAGGAACTTATCTAGATGTGTGGCGAGCACTTTGAACCCCCATGTGCTTCACAGAAGTTTATAACGTAGAGCCGTGAAAAAAAAAAATTGCATTTTTTCTACAAAAATGATATTTTGCCCACAAATTTTTATTTTCACAAGGGTAACAGGAGAAATTAGACCACTAAAGTTGTTGTGCAATTTCTCCTGAGTACGTCGATACCCAATATGTGGGGGTAAACCACTGTTTGGGCGCACCGCAGAGCTTGGAAGAGAAAGAGTGCCGTTTTACTTTTTCAATGTAGAATTGGCTGGAATTGAGATCGGACGCCATGTCGCGTTTGGAGAGCCCCTGATGTGCCTAAACAGTAGAAATCCCCCACAAGTGACCCCATTTTGGAAACTAGACCCCCCATGGAACTTATCTAGATGTGTGGTGAGAACCTTGAATGCCCAAGTGCTTCACAGAAGTTTATAATGCAGAGCCGTGAAAATAAAAAATATTTTTTTTTTCCACAAAAAAGATTTTTTAGCCACCAAATTTTTATTTTCACAAGGGTAACAAGAGAAATTGGACCCCAAAAGTTGTTGTCCAATTTGTCCTGAGTATGCTGGTACCCCATATGTGGGGGTAAACCACTGTTTGGGCGCACGGCAGAGCTCGGAAGGAAGGAGCGCCGTTTTGGAATGCAGACTTTGATAGAATGGTCTGCGGGTATTATGTTGCGTTTGCAGAGCCCCTGATGTACCTAACCAGTAGAAACCCTCCACAAGTGACCCCATTTTGGAAACTAGACCCCCCAAGGAACTTATCTAGATGTGTGGTGAGAACTTTGAATGCCCAAGTGCTTCACAGAAGTTTAGAATGCAGAGTCGTGAAAATAAAAAATATTATTTTTTTCCACAAAAAAGATATTGTAGCCCCCAAGTTTTTATTTTCACAAGGGTAACAGGAGAAATTGGACTGCAATAGTTGTTGTCCAATTTATCCCGAGTACGCTGATGCGCCATATGTGGGGGTAAACCACTGTTTGGGCGCACGGCAGAGCTCGGAAGGGAAGGAGCGCCTTTTTGGAATGCAGACTTTGATAGAATGGTCTGTGGGCATTATGTTGCGATTGCAGAGCCCCTGATGTACCTAAACTGTAGTAACCCCCCACAAGTGACCCCATTTTGGAAACTAGACCCCCCAAGGAACTTATCTAGATGTGTGGTGAGAACTTTGAATGCCCAAGTGCTTCACAGAAGTTTAGAATGCAGAGTCGTGAAAATAAAAAATATTTTTTTCACAAAAAAGATTTTGTAGCCCCCAAGTTTTTATTTTCACAAGGGTAACAAGAGAAATTGGACCCCAGAAGTTGTTGTCCAATTTATCCTGAGTACGCTGATGCCCCATATGTGGGGGTAACCCACTGTTTGGGCGCACGGCAGAGCTCAGAAGGGAGGGAGCACCATTTGACTTTTTGAGCGCAAAATTGGCTGTCGTATTTGGAGACCCCCTGATGTACCTAAACAGTGGAAACCCCCCAATTCTATCTCCAACCCTAACCCCAACACACCCCTAACCCTAATCCCAACCTCATCCATAATCCTAATCACTAACCCTAACCATAATCACAACCCTTACCCCAAAACAACCCTAATGTCAACCCTAACCATAACCCTAATCAAAACCCTAAATCCAACACACCCCTAATCCTAATCTCAACCCTAACCTCAAACCTAACCCTAATCCCAATACACCCCTAATCACAACCCTAACCTTAACCCTAATCCCAAACCTAACCCTAATCCCAAGCGTAACCCTAATGCCAACCCTAATCCAAACCCTAACCCTAATACGAACCCTAATCCAAACCCTAACCCTAATCCCAGCTCTAACCCTAACTTTAGCCCCAACCCTAGCCCTAACTTTAGCCCCAACCCTAACCCTAGCCCTAGGGCTACTTTCACACTTGCGTCGTTTGGCATTCCGTCGCAATCCGTCGTTTTGGACAAGAAACGGATCCTGCAAATGTGCCCGCAGGATGCGTTTTTTGCCCATAGACTTGTATTGCCGACGGATCGTGACGGATGGCCACACGTCGCGTCCGTCGTGCACTGGATCAGTTGTGTTTTGGCGGAGCGTCGGTACAAAAAAACGTTCAATGAAACGTTTTTTTGTACGTCGCATCCGCCATTTCTGACCGCGCATGCGTGGCCGTAACTCCGCCCCCTCCTCCCCAGGACATAGATTGGGCAGCGGATGTGTTGAAAAACTACAGCTGCTGCCCACGTTGTGCACAATTTTCACAACGTGCGTCGGTATGTCGGGCCGACGCATTGCGACGGCCCCGTACCGACGTAAGTGTGAAAGAAGCCTAACCCTAAGTTTAGCCCCAACCCTAACCCTAAATTTAGCCCCAACCCTAACCCTAAATTTAGCCCCAACCCTAACCCTAAATTTAGCCCCAACCCTAGCCCTAACCCTAGCCCTACCCCTAACCTAACCCTACCCCTAACCCTACCCCTAACCCTAACTTAACCCTACCCCTAACCCTACCCCTAACCCTACCCCTAACCTAACCCTAACCTAACCCTACCCCTAACCTAACCCTACCCCTAACCCTACCCCTAACCTAACCCTACCCCTAACCCTACCCCTAACCCTACCCCTAACCCTACCCCTAACTCTAACCCTAACCCTAACCCTACCCCTAACCCTAACCTAACCCTAACCTAACCCTAACCCTAACCCTAACCTAACCCTACCCCTAACCCTACCCCTAACCTAACCCTACCCCTAACCCTAACCCTACCCCTACCCCTAACCCTACCCCTAACCCTACCCCTAACCCTAACCCTAATTTTAGCCCCAACTGCTGTTCTCCTGACGGCCGGCAGATGGAGACAGATGGCGGGCGCACTGGGCATGCGTCCGCCATGTTCTGCTGCCGGCGGCCATGAGGAGCAGCAAGAGGATCCAGGGACCTAGGTGAGTATGCTAGGGTCCCCGAATCCCCCTATTTCTCTGTCCTCTGATGTGCGATCACATCAGAGGACAGAGAATTACTTTACTTTTTTTTTTTTTTTGCGGTCGCCGGTAAACAGTTAATTACCGGCGATCGCAAAACAGGGGTCGGTAATACCGACCCCGATCGTGCTCTTTGGGGTCTCGGCTACCCCCGGCAGCCGAGACCCCAAAGATTCTCCCGGTGCCGGCCGGCGGGCGCACTGCGCATGCGCCCGCCATTTTGAAGATGGCGGCGCCCACCGGGAGACACGAGGAGCATCGGGGGAGCTAGGTGAGTATTGGGGGGCCACCTGGGACCCCTTTTCTCTGTCCTCCGATGTGCGATCACATCGGAGGACAGAGAAATTAAAAAGAGATCGCTTTTTTTTTTTGCGATCGCCGGTAAACGGTTAATTACCGGCGATCGCAAATGCGGGGTGGGTTAAAAACCCCCCGAATCATGTTCTCTGGGGTCTCGGCTACCCTCGGCAGCCGAGACCCCGGAGAAAATCGGCCTCTGGGGGGCGCTATGGACTTTTTCCACAGCACCGTTAATTAACGGCGCTGTGGTTTAAGTACCTTTAGCGGCCGCCGTTAAAAGGCGTATCGGCGGTCGCTAAGGGGTTAAAGGGTCAGTGCAAGCCCAGAGACATATATTTTTTTCTGTACTGTGTGAACTGGTGCCTGAGAGTACCGTGGGGAGTCCACGGGGTGTGTCCCCAAAAAGGGTCGTGTCCTTAAAGGGGTGGCAACCCGAACAGGGATAGTTGCCCCAAAAGGGGTGGAGTCCCAAAAGGGAGTGGTGTCCAAAAATGGAGCACTTGCCCAAAAGGGAGTGGAGCCCAAAAAGGGGTGGCGATCAATGAGGCGTCACGGCTGTGTCCTTTTTCGCTGGATGGAGAATGTGTGTGGGGGTTATAAGACCCGGGGAGGGAAGCATCTTTGCAGAGGACCCTTCCTGAAAGCTCTGTGTCACCTGGGACAAAAGCGAAAGTAAGTGGCATAGGTGGGGACAATAAAGGTCTTCAGATAGCCACTCTTTACATTGTCGCAACTGAAGTTTCCATGTACCATGAGGTGGCTGTAGTCCCAGACTTGCTGTGTCCTATGGTAATGGGACAAGATTTGGAAGCACTGTGGGGCTGGTGGAAAAAGGGTGAAGCGTTTGTGGAAATAATGTGTATGGGAGGAAGTAATGTTGAGAATGCACCCCCTAAAGTTGACAGTCCTAAGGTGGGCATGACAAAGGAAAATGGTGGACGGGCCCAACTTAGTGACACAACGGTGGCAGTAACACCTCCCAAAACTGATGGGTCAGATATACGGGTGACCAGAGGAAAAGGTGTTTCTGCCCAACTTACTGACCTGACGTCACCTGAAGTGTGCCACAATATGACTGGTAGTGTCTGGTAGATAAGGTTGTGGTGGTTAAACACAGTGGAGCTGACACTCGGATAGAGTGTGACTTGGGGGTTCACCATACTGTGGGGTATGACACGGACTACGAAGGTGACTGTGACTCTGAGGAAGTAATGGAGTACAGTAGAGTCCCACAAGAAGGGCTAGTCCTCCCGTCGTCGGAGACGTAAAGTGTGCAAAGAAGTGGTACCAGTTGCACCTTGTGAAGAAGTGGAGGAGGCCATCAAAGGAGTGGGGCCTGAAGTAGATACCGCCTCACGTGTTGGAAGCCCAACCAATCCAGAGGATGGGAGAAGCGAGCTAAGGAGGGCCCAGGAGACTGTAGAAACCCGGTTGATGCAAGAGGAGCTTCGAAGACAGGCTGCTGAGTGCCTTGTGGGTACCTTAGAGAAAGAGGTGGCGGAGCTCAGAGGTCGCCTGGCAGAAAGCCAGTCAATGAATAAAGCAGTCTTTGAGAAGATAAAGCGGCAGGTGTCTACCCTGGCCAAACATCTGGAAGCTGGTGACATTCATAGGAAGTTGGCTCTTAAAGCTGGGTGTCTAATGACAGCAGAAGAAGAGAATTCCTTCTTCAAGTGCATGATAGACGTACCTGAAGACCTGAGAGAGGCATGTGCCAGGGAGTCTATGCATGCAGGGTTCAAGAAGGCTATGGGGGTATGTAAGGTGAACTGGACCCCGGAAACAAGTCAGTTAGTGATCCTGTCCACAACTGATGTCACAGCGAAGAGAGTAGCTACCTTGAGTGAAATGCACTTGAAATATGTGCGCACAAAGTGGATGGCCCAATTGAGGAATGAAGATTCTGCTAGGCGGCTGGAGCATATGAGGAAGCTCGGAGTTTTCAGGAAGGCATAATACAGGTACCCGTCGCTATGGTGAAGAAAGTCTTTGGAAGGAATGGTCAAGCCATGCCAGAGATGGTAGATAAATCTGGAGTGAGAGACTAAGAATACCTGGTGTCCACAAAGTCCAGTTACACCGGGAAAAGGGTATGGTTCCGTTCATTGTTGTGGGAACAGAGGAGAGTCTTAGCGAATTATGGACTCTGCTGGAGTATCATGTGGCACATCTAAGAGAGATGGAGCAGTTAAGGCTTGAAAGACTGTGCCTTACAGGACTACTGCGCCAAATTGATGGAAATGTTGACAGCCAAAGATGCTGAACAAGACAGTGAGGTCAAATATCTGAAAGTGGCAGTTCTCCTCCCAGTTCAAAGCTAAGGGACATGGACAGTAGTAGATGTAGTAATGAAGGGTCAGATTCAGATCAGTCGCTAGGCTCGACTGGACGGTGGACTCATGACCGCAATAACAGTGGGTGACGGCCATGGAAAGAAAGGTCACATGAAGGGGTGCACTCAGAAAGTGTGGTGACAAAAGGTCTGGTGACACAAACAGACTGTGACTTAAGGGCCCAAGCCCTAGGCCTACATGTTGACCACTGGGGGCGGGGTAAACCTATCAAGGGTGTGATAATGTGTGATGCTGAAAACCAATGGTTCTCTAGACTGGTAAGGCAAGGTAACGTGCGTGACCTGTCTCGAGACCCCGGGTGTATGACAGGTGTTCAACCCCACAAGTTTGAACAGGGGGGTATGTGATGCAGTGACCCCTGTGGCAGCTAGGTGGCACTGTGTGTGCTCCTCGGGATATGCATCGAGGCATATCTGTGGTTATAATGGTGGTGAAACAGTGACTGGCAGAATTGTAAGTGGCCGATATGTGTCGCAGAGGGAATCTGCGCGTTAAGTCTGAAGTAATGTTGTTGTTCTGGGACCTGTGGTCCTACAAGTAAATTGTGTTGTTTGTATAGTTGTGAAGGGAGACTTACTGGGCTAGTTATGAGAGATGGGCGGGTCGAACTAGCCACACACACACACACTCCCACCTGTGGGAGTGGTTACAGCTTCATAATGTGACAAGGGTGTGGGTCACATGGTCTCTGCGTGTGGACCTGAATGGTCAGTGCTGGAAGATCCTGGAGAGCCTATGTGTTGGGAGTGTCATCTCCCTGAAGAGCACATGGTGGGGTTTTGGACCTGGTAGCCTTGGACAAACATCCTGAATAGCACCCGGACAGGACACATGCCTGTGTGTGTTGGACGATCCCCAGTAGGGACGCACGTCCTGAATAGCGCACTGAGTAGCCTGTGTTGGAAGTCCTGGGAGTAGGCTTCCTGAAGAGCACAACCTGTGTTGGACATCCTGGGAGTAGGAGTCCTGAAGAGCACATGCCTGTGTGTTGAATGGTCCCTGGTGGGGACGGACATCCTGAATAGCGCACTGTGGAGGGCTTCTGTGTTGGGAGGTCCAGGGAGTAGAACTGGATCCCTGAAGAGCACAGAGAGACTGTGGCCCTGGACGGTCTGTGTTGGAAGCTCCTGTGAGTGTAGTCTTCCTGGAGCACCTGAGAGACCGTGGACCTGGACAGTCTGTGTTTGGGAAGCTACCGACCTTTGATGGCTCTGGACTAACTGATGTGTGCTTGCCAGGCAAGTTGGTGAACCTTGTAAGGCAGCTTCCCTGAGAGACGACTGACAGGAGGTCAGTGTGTGGAGCAGAAGCTCCAGAAAGGTAACACCCGGGAAGGGGGGCTATCATAATGGCAGAGACATGTCTGTCAGTGAAATAGACTGTTGGTGCTTGTTATGTAATATGGATAGTGATGAACTGTGAGGTCTCCCATGGTAACTGGATGAAGTGAGGTCCAGCGTGTTTAGAGATGGCGAACTAATGTCGTGTGTGCTATATGACACGGACATTGACATGGCATACGGACACCCCCATGAACTAGTCAAGGACGACTGGCGGGTGTAGTGTCTGAACTGTGAGTTATAGCCGTATAGGAAATATCTGAGTCAAAGCTGCAACTTAATGTCACCGGTTGTTGCCTGTTGTGTTCTATGGAGTTTATAATGAACTGTGTATAACCCAGTTTATGATGCTATAACAAACCGCATGAACTGTATTTGTGTTAAAAAAGTGCCTATGTGACTGAATCCCGTTGCTAAGCAAGTGACCCCGTACACATGCAGTAAGCACAATCTTACACAGTGCAGGGGTTAATCTGCTCAGTTGAGAGATTCTGGAAGCTTTCTTGTGTTAAAGCTCTCAGCTGTGCACTGTTAGCCACTCCTATCTTCGATATAAACTGGGCACTGGCTGGCACTCATCATCAGCACAAGCTTAAGGTACCTTCACACATAACGATATTGTTAACGATATCGTTGCTTTTTGTGACGTAGCAACGATATAGTTAAGGACATCGTTATGTGTGGCAGCGACCAACGATCAGGCCCCTGCTGGGAGATCGTTGGTCGCTGAACAAAGTCCAGAACGTTATTTCGTCGCTGGATCTCCCGTGGACATCGCTGGATCGGCGTGTGTGACACCGATCCAGCGATGTCTTCACTGGTAACCAGGGTAAACATCGGGTAACTAAGCGCAGGGCCGCGCTTAGTAACCTGATGTTTACCCTGGTTACCATCGTTAAAGTAAAAAAAACAAACACTACATACTTACCTACCGCTGTCTGTCCCCGGCGCTGTGCTCTGCACTCCTCCTGTACTGGCTGTGAGCGTTGGTCAGCCGGAAAGCAGAGCGGTGACATCACCGCTCTGCTTTCCGGCTGCCCGGCGCTCACAGCCAGTGCAGAGGAGTGCAGAGAAGCTGAGCGCCGGGGACAGACAGCGGAAGGTAAGTATGTAGTGTTTGTTTTTTTTACTTTAACGATGGTAACCAGGGTAAACATCGGGTTACTAAGCGCGGCCCTGCGCTTAGTAACCCGATGTTTACCCTGGTTACCGGCATCGTTGGTCGCTGGAGAGCTGTCTGTGTGACAGCTCTCCAGCGACCAAACAGCGACGCTGCAGCGATCCGGATCGTTGTCGGTATCGCTGCAGCGTCGCCTAATGTGAAGGGGCCTTTATGCTGCATGGCTGGAGGTTGTTTTTGGCTGTTATTGGAGAAGGTTTTGAGTGTGTGATAATTTCCTTTCTTCTCCTACATTGCCCCATCCTCCAGGTGCATTCCACTGATGTAAGTGTGAGTATATTTGTCTGTGTGGCATTTTTTGATACCCCTGTTTTCATTACCTTGTTAGTCTGGTTGGTGTTGCATGATACTATGGGAAGAGAACCTGATTCCAGTAGTGTATCACTTACTAGGCTTCTTGCTGAAGGTTTCATAAAAATCATAGTTTTCTCTGCTGCAGATCTACAAATTCATTGAATGCTGAGCTCTGTATAACCCCACCCACACCCCTGATTGGTAACTTATGTGTGCATTGTGCATAGGCAGAAAGCTGCCATGTCATTGCAGTATATAGGTACTAGTCTTCTACAGCACTAAAGCCATTAATGAAATCATCAAAAGGTCATTGGATTGCTGTCGAGTTAAATTATAGTCTACTGAATCACAAAAACAAGATATGTATTCTGGACTCTAGACATAGTTGAATCAACATTGTAACACAATAGTAAATTTACACTAAGTGGGTACTTTAAGAAAGCGGACAAGAAACAATTTTTTCAAGTAATTGTTCTCAGTAAGTGTTGCTATGCAAAAAATGTGACATTTTGTTCAGTTAAATTAACATTTCTATTTTTCCAAAGTCTGAGCACTCAAATCACTTCTGTGTACAGGGGTTTATTTTCTGTTAATATCCTGTTGGTATTGCAAGGGGCTCAAAAATCTTTACTGTTCTTTTGAGCTGGCCTTGACAGGACATAGCAATGAGCGTGGCAAGACCTATTCATATTGGTTTGGCATAAGCAGCCCCCTAATGCCTGACAGCGTGCCTCTGCTGCACAGTAGAAATTTTAAAAAACTGACCGTCACATCCAAACATAGAATAAGTGTGAACAGGTGCTGAACCTAGAGTCACCAACTCGTATATAGTCAAATAAATAAGGCAGCACACTGCAGTGCTAAAACATGCAAACATGAAACATGAAAATTGAACTGCATTACTGCACTAGAAATATGAAAAAATGAGAGCGTTTAGCTCATAAATTGGCCAATTTATGTGTACCCGGTAGTCACATTAGGACATCTCTCTTATACCAGGTCCTACACTTGACTTTCCTCGCTGAGAATAATAAGAAGAGATGTCCTAATGTGGCTACCAGGTACACATAAATTGGGCCAATTTATGCGCTAAACGATCTCATTTTTCATATTTCTAGTGCAGTAATGCAGTTCAATTT
Organism: Ranitomeya imitator; assembly: GCF_032444005.1. Lineage (NCBI taxonomy): Eukaryota > Metazoa > Chordata > Amphibia > Anura > Dendrobatidae > Ranitomeya > Ranitomeya imitator. Next base: position 274,356,845 of record NC_091282.1, read on the forward strand.
TCATGTTTCATCTTTGCATGTTTTAGCGCTGCAGTGTGCTGCCTTATTTATTTGACTTTATACGAGTTGGTGACTCTAGGTTCAGCATCTGTTCACACTTATTCTATGTTTGGATGTGACGGTCAGTTTTTTGAAATTTGTATTCTTTAGCCTTCTGACTGAGCATTCCGCCTCCTAGCCACAGGTATTTTAATCACAGCAGGTCCATTACTCCTCCACAGAGAGAGAGAAATTTAGTCTAAGTGGTTTTGCAGGTACCCATTCAGATGAAGACGTTTATTCTCAGCGAGGAAAGGCAAGTGTAGGACCTGGTATAAGAGAAATGTCCTAATGTGGCTACCAAGTACACATAAATTAGCCAATTTATGCGCTAAACGCTCTCATTTTTTCATATTTCTAGTGCAGTAATGCAGTTCAATTTTCATGTTTGCATGTTTTAGCGCCGCAGTGTGCTGCCTTATTTATCTGCTGCACAGTAGGTCTGAGGGTCACACAGAGAGCAGCAGGTCTCCGACACCATGCCTGCACAGGAAGACATGTAGATTTGCTGTCAGAACAATGCTTTTAGGGTTTTGTCAAAAACATTATTAATATGCAAATCAGCATATATTATAGGAGTAGTTCCTAATATTTCAGAATATATTTGCAAAGTGGATTTGTCACCAAATTTCACAATACAAACTGTATACATTATTAGAGGTACAGTAATGTATACACTAGCGGCGCTTGTGAGATGGATAGAGGTAGCTGCAGGTACTGCTCCTCACCACACCGAGGAGAAGGGGGAAAAAAATTTACGAGACACAAAACTGTATATAACAGTATATGTACCTGCGCTTGACCTTATAGAGAAACTATAGTACATAAACACGATAGGTAGTTACCTTCAAGGTGGGAAAACAGTAATGGATCCGTTTAGGGTGCATAAAGTAAGACTGGAGTAGCTGGTATGCAGGGACTGACTGAAATAATCGGTGTGCCGGGACTAGAATGGGGAAAAACAATGGCAATGTTGCAATAAATATGTAAATAAAATCATACGAGTAATAACTAAAAACCCCGAGCAGTAAACAGCCTCATAAAAATAGTGCGTATATATATGTGGTCTTACAGGCGGTACCTCCAATATAGTAGAGATCAAGTACCTGTCTTATGGTAAGCCCCGGGGAGGAAGTTAGAAAAAATAACACTAAAAGAAATCCGCAACTTGTAGGTAATAGTCGCACTGTAGAAACGGAAATTTGGTCGTGATTCTGTTCCATCATTTGAAATTCGACAACAAACAGGCCCTCCTGAGTTTGAAACTATCGATCAAATCGATAGTAGTAGCTTCTCCAACACGTCAGAGGAAATTTTTTCTATACATCTGACATCAGATATACAGCAAACACCAGAGGTTAGCGACACACAGGCTCATACTGAGCATCAAGCGGTCCCTGTGATAACAGAAAATACCAATATCGATCCAGCGACCATTTTAACTCCTACCCAAAATCGGTTTGAGGTACTTGACACGCCAATAGAACAACTATCAAGTAATGATAATAGATCAGAACCCCAAACAAGTACAGCAGCCAAAACACAAAGCCGCACCACTGCTAGAAATCAACCAGGAGGACGCAAAACCACTCATCCGTTTTTTCAGGTAGGCCACAAAAGAAACGGCTCCGAGGCTGCCGGGGTGGGAAACTCACCCAAAAAAAGAAGACCCCTAAAGAAATAAATAATGACAACCAAAAAATTTTTAATTTAAGTACTTATATACTCAAAGACAATGAAATAAAGTTACTACAAAAGGGATTGAAATTTGCTCCAGCTGCCAGATTCAACAAATTTCAAGCATTTATCGGAGTTAAGCAATTTATGCGAAAACTGGCCATTAAAAAGTATTTTATAAAGAAAAATCTAGATAAACAGCCCAACATAAATACAGTAAGTGAACTAAACGAAATACAACCTAATGGTTTCACTAATCTGAGGGCTAAATCAAAGTTCAATCCTTTGAACGAATATTCGGAGTCATTCGAAGCTTTTCAGAAAAATGTGATAGGTGATATAAAAAAGGTCAGTGATAAAAAATGCTGCAAGTTTAGATACAACCTAGTAAAGAAAGAGAGGGACGCCATCCGCTCATTACAAAAAAAGGAGGAGATAATCATCCGCCCCGCGGACAAAGGAGGGGGTATTGTGATTCTTGATCAATCACAATATCGCAAAGAAACGCAGCGACTCTTAGGGGATGTAAGAACTTATACAAAATTGCCTGGTGACCCCTCGGTTAAATTCACAGAGGATCTAAAAAACTTTTTAAATAAGGGTCTGTCAGATGGGCATATTAACAAGCAGGAATTTGAGTATATATACACACCGCACCCAAGGATGTCCGTTTTCTACTATCTTCCTAAGATCCATAAGGATATTAACAATCCACCCGGCCGCCCGATCATCTCGGGCATAGGTAACCTGACTTCTAATCTGTCGCATTATGTGGACTGCTTCCTACAGGATATAGTTCCTTCTCTACCTTCTCATTTGAAGGACACGAAACACATCTTACAGAAACTAAGCAATTTTCAATGGCAAAATCATTACACCCTTGGGACTCTAGATATCGCATCACTATATACGGTGATACAACACGAAAAGGGAACAGAGGCAATGGGACACTTTTTAAATCAGTCACAGTTTTTATCACAAAATAAAGTGAATTTTATTAAGGAATGTGCCACTTTTATTCTTACTCACAATTTTTTTAAAAACGAGGCGGACTACTACACCCAGCAATGGGGCACAGCCATGGGGACCAGATTCGCGCCCAGCTATGCAAACCTCTACGTTGGTAGATGGGAGGAATTACATATCTGCCCGGGAGGTGTGCTGCGCGCGGGTCTGGCCCTATGGCTGCGCTTTATAGACGACATTTTCTTTATCTGGGAAGGGAAGGATGAGGATTTGAAACAATTTTTAATGGATTTGAATAAAAATGAATTTTATTTAGTATTTACTGCCAACATTAGCAAAGACAGGGTACAGTTTTTAGATCTTAACATCACAATTAACGAGGGACAACTGCAAACATGTACATATGTGAAACCCACTGATTCTAACAGTTATATCTCCATGGACAGCTGTCACCTCCCAAGGTGGTTACTTAATATTCCCCGGAGCCAATTTATACGCGCTAACCGCAATTGCACATATACTGCGGATTATGAGAAGGAAGCGGATGCACTGATCAAAAAATTTTCAAGTAAAGGATATGACCAGGAATCCCTACTTACGACCAAAAGGGACGTGCAAAAAATTCCTAGAATAACACTCCTGGAGGAACATAATAACCATAAGAGTAGAATAAATAATGAAAGTCTTTTTCCTGATCACCAAATTGCAATACCAATCATTACCCAATACAATTCAAATGTCTGTATACTGAAGAAAATTGTTAATAAGCACTGGGGCCTCTTACAAGAGGACAAAATAATAGGAGATTCTTTGTCAAAATATCCTCGCTTTGTTTTCAGGAAAGCACGTAATTTAGGTGCCATTGTTGCCCCCACGGTACGTAACCCCAAACCCGCAGGTAATAATAAGGGCCCTTTTAAACAAATAATTCAGGGCTTTTTTCCTTGCAAAAAATGCAGCATGTGTAAATCAATTAAACCAATTAAGCAAAAAAGAGTTATATCAAAAGCGGGTAAAGAGATCCGCATTACAGATTTTATAACCTGTAAAACACAAGGGGTTATTTACGTTCTGGAATGCCCCTGTGGGAAACAATACGTGGGGCGCACTAAACGTCCCCTATACATACGGATCAATGAGCACCTCAGGAATATACGTAATAGATACGATGCACATCCCCTATCTAAACACTTTCTTATGTACCATGAAGGATCCGTACAGGGCATTAAAGTCATGGGAATAAAAGTGGTTCAACAGGATTGGCGTAATGGGGACTTTATTAAGCAAATGTCTCGGGAGGAAACTAGATATATATTTGAACTTGATACATTAAAACCAAGGGGTCTGAATAATGAGGTGGAACTCTTTGCTTTTAATTAAACCAATGGGAGAGGAGACCATCGCTATAAATAGCCAGCACGCGCAGGGGGAGCCTACCCTGATGAAGGAAACCGAAGTTTTTTTCCGAAACGCGTTGGTTTGGCTCCCACAGCGCTCCGTAGCATCATCCAGGGCACCACGTGACTCCTTAGCACGTGACCCGAACGTCACCGCAGGTCCTGCACAGCATCGTACAGGACTTCACACAGGCCGCGCGAGCGCCCGTCACCGGCCGGGACGGCGCCTGCATTAGCCGCCTGAGGACACTTCAACCATATCGCTTCATTGAGCTAAGTACAACGCTCCTAACTTCTACACTGTTACGCTCAATTGAGCTAAGTGCAACGTTTCTACAGTGCGACTATTACCTACAAGTTGCGGATTTCTTTTAGTGTTATTTTTTCTAACTTCCTCCCCGGGGCTTACCATAAGACAGGTACTTGATCTCTACTATATTGGAGGTACCGCCTGTAAGACCACATATATATACGCACTATTTTTATGAGGCTGTTTACTGCTCGGGGTTTTTAGTTATTACTCGTATGATTTTATTTACATATTTATTGCAACATTGCCATTGTTTTTCCCCATTCTAGTCCCGGCACACCGATTATTTCAGTCAGTCCCTGCATACCAGCTACTCCAGTCTTACTTTATGCACCCTAAACGGATCCATTACTGTTTTCCCACCTTGAAGGTAACTACCTATCGTGTTTATGTACTATAGTTTCTCTATAAGGTCAAGCGCAGGTACATATACTGTTATATACAGTTTTGTGTCTTGTATACATTATTAAATCAATCTCTTATACCCAATGAGGATAACCTTTTACTTTAAAAATGAATGTCAGAATAGATGTATAATCCTGAAATTAAAATTAACATTTTATGAGTCCAACTAGAACTAGATTTATAAAATCTTAATTTTAGTATTTTTGAGGGAAAGTTTCAAAAAAGTATAATAGAAACACATCGCCACTTCTGTATGTATCACCCCCTCTTGGCATTGACTTACAAATACTGATGTAAAAAAACTGACCAAATACTCAACAGGTGAACTTAGTCTTAGGGAGTAGATAGACGCCTTTATTTCTCCTGGATCACGTCACAATCCTCGGACTGACCGTCGGCTCTCCTGACCTGTGAGTGACAGCTGCATAGAATACATCATGCTGTCACACTTAGTTTAGGGGAGGTACCAGGCCAGTCCGTGCAGTGCGCTGCGATCCTCGCACAAGAACTATGGACGTCCCTCTTATCTTCTGGTCACAGGAGCGCACCACTCCTTAGCCTAGAGACTTAAGGTACCTTCACACTAAGCGACGCTGCAGCGATCCAGACAACGATCCGGATCGCTGCAGCGTCGCTGTTTGGTCGCTGGAGAGCTGTCACACAGACAGCTCTCCAGTGACCAACGATGCCGGTAACCAGGGTAAACATCAGGTTACTAAGCGCAGGGCCGCGCTTAGTAACCCAATGTTTACCCTGGTTACCATCGTAAAAGTTAAAAAAACAAACACTACATACTTACCTACCGCTGTCTGTCCCCAGCGCTGTGCTTCTCTGCTCTGGCTGTGAGCACAGCGGCCGGAAAGCAGAGCGGTGACGTCACCGCTGTGCTTTCCGGCTGCCCGGCGCTCACAGCCAGAGCAGAGAAGTAGAGCGCCGGTGACAGACAGCGGTAGGTAAGTATGTAGTGTTTGTTTTTTTAACTTTTACGCTGGTAACCAGGGTAAACATCGGGTTACTAAGAGCGGCCCTGTGCTTAGTAACCCTATGTTTACCCTGGTTACCAATGAAGACATCGCTGAATCGTTGTCACAGACGCCGATTCAGCGATGTCAGCGGGAGAGCCAGCGACCAAATAAAGTGCTGGCCCTCTAGCCCCGACCAACAACATCACAGCAGGATCCTGATCGCTGCTGCGTGTCACACTGAACGATATCGCTAGCCAGGACGCTGCAACGTCACAGATCGCTAGCGATATCATTTAGTGTGAAGGTACCTTTACTGGTTTGTTGGAGAAAGATGTTCCTGCTTGAGTGGCAGTTCGGGCGAGGAGCATTGTTATCGTTCACAATGCTCGTTGAAGCAACTTTATTTCCATAGCCTTGGAAGCGTCTTTAGAATGACAATGTTTGTCTCCGAGTCATTGTTGCCAGCGATTGTTCATTATTATGAAAAGCGGCCTTGTTCGCTGACTTATCTGTATGGGAGTTTAATACTAGAAATGATTGTTAAACTACTGTATGTTTACATTGGGTTTTGACCCTGTTTTTAAGGCTAACAATGGGAAAAGCTCTTTCTCTTTCACCTTATTGGGGGACACAGGACTGTGGGTGTATGCTACTGCCGCCAGGAGGCTGACACTAAGTAAACATAAAAAAAGGTTTAGCTCCTCCTCAGTAGTATACACCCTTACACTGGCCGATGGCAAACCTAGTTTATGCTTAGTGTCTGAAGGAGGCACAGGTCTGGTTTCCAGACTCTCCATATTTTTTTCTCTTCACATGGAAATGAGACAGGGGTGACGGACCCTTTTGAAGGGGTCCGATCTCCCCAAACCAGCAACGGGCGAGCACGTGGAGTGTTGCCTCCACATATCCTCTACCGCAACGTGGGACCCCTTGCTGGACTCAGCCCTGACCACCCTAAGGTAACGAAACTCTAGGTTGTACAGGTGCATATGGACTGTCCATGCGGCCTCCACTGCATCACCAATGCGTAGACAGCGGTGATAGTAGGAGGCGGACGGTCCCTCTCCTCATCCCCTGAAGGGAAGAAGGAATTAGGGTGCCTGCACTGTCCTTTCTAATAGCCCCCTCTGACCTTAAGCTCCATCACGTGGTGGGGGGCTGGGAGGGTTCCTGCAGCAGCAGCATCCCGGGAACAGCGGGCGCTGCGATTATTTTCTGCCGTGGGCAGCACTACTCCATGGGGATCCCGGTGCCTGGTTGCCCCTTCATCCTCGTGCAGGTCCGGGTAAATTTTGCTCCCAACGTCTGCTGAGTCGGGCCGCGGGTGGAAGACCCGCCCCTTCCGGTCACATCAACGGCCGGCGGGTCCCGCCTCCCTCTCCCTGGACGAACACTGTGTGGAGAAAAATCTAGGCCCCGGCTTCTGCCGTGGTAGGCCACGGGAGGAAGCCCCGCCCCTTCCGGCTGCATCATCGGCTGTAGGCCCCGCCTCCGGCAACCCCGCAGTGAACATGGGGGAAAAATTTAGGCTGGATTCAGATCCCCATAGGCCGTGGACTGAAAATGCCGCCATTTCCGGTGGGACCACTCACCAAGGAAGCGCTCCTTTTAAGGGAACAGCACGGTTGTGTCGCCCTCTGACAGGTTTCACAGGACGGATGGGGACACAGGACTGGGGTAAGTGCTACTCCCCCCAGCCTGACAGCTGCCATATCTGTTTTCTGCAGCCTATATAAAACGCTGTTTATAGCATCAGCAGGGCCATGTCTAGAAGGACCAAGTCTCACATGGTTTTATACACCGCATGTGTAGCCTGTCGTTCCGCTTTTTCGCATGCCCAGAGTAATCGTCTCTGTGAGGCCTGCGATTCCAAACGCGCTTAGGAACCCTCCCCTGCGACTCAGGTAGAAACTGTAGTTTCTCCCCCGGAATGGGTCACGCCCTTGTCGCAATCTATGACATCCCTAACCAAGGCAATCGAGTCCCTTCAAACCCCGGCTGGGGCCAGGGACAGCGGTTCTTCTACCTTGTTGAGGTCTTCCAACTCACTGGAACCTCCAGCCTTCAAGGGCCGTGCTCTTACTAGACAGATGAGGGGGAAGCGAACCCACACAGCGTCTCCCGGTCCATCAGGTGCATTTGCATCCTTGAGTTCCGCCTCTCATTCACCCTCACCAGCGGAGGTTAGTGAACAAGGTTCAGACTACGATTCTGAAGGGTCCCTTGATTTTGAGGCACCTGATTATCAGGAGTCAGTAGACAGCCTAATTGAGGCCGTCAACCAAACCTTGGGTATAGAGGATGAATCTACCTTGGCCTCGGGTCATAAGGTATCGTTCAAGAAGATCAAGCAGCCTCATAGGGTGTTTTCCACTCACCCTGAGTTTGAGGACATAGTACAACGTCATAGAGAGCGTCCGGACAGGCATTTCTCGGGACAAAAGGCTCTAAATGCAAGATACCATTTCACCCCTGAGCTGCATAAGAAGTGGGCAGAATCCCCGTCGGTAGATCCACCGGTTTCTCGTTTGGCCTCTAACACGCTGCTATCCCTTCCCAACTGCTCCTCTATTAGGGACCCAACTGATCGGCTCATAGAAAGTTTGGCCTGTTCAGTTTTCGAGGCTTCAGGATCTGCCCTCTTTTGCGGCGACTTGGGTAGCTAAGGCCATGATATCTTGGTCAGAATCCTTAACTAAGGCTCTACAGGAGAGGGACCTACCAGCGGAATTGATGGAGATGTCAAATCAGATAGCTCTAGCTGGGAGCTACCTGATCAATGCATCTTTGGATGCAGTGAATGGTGCAGCATTAGCTGCCGCAAATGCAATTGCCATTAGATGGGCTCTTTGGTTGAGAACATGGCGGGCGGATTCTACCTCGAAAAAATCCCTTACAACTCTCCAATATCAAGGTGGTTGATTATTTGGGGAAAAACTGGATCAGCTCATTTCTGATACCACAGGTGGGAAAAGCAATTTTCTCCCACAGCAAAAGATTAAACAACCCTTCTGTCACCAGTTTCAGGCTTGTTTCAAGTCCTTTCGTAACTCCAGGTGGACCTGAGCGTCAAACCCCGCTGGCCCAGGTCGACCTAATCAGGACAGAGATCATCAGAGCTCCTACGGGGTCAACTCATTGGTAAGAATACGGTCCCAGCTACCAAGGTCAAGGGGATCTAGGTCCCATAGGTTTTTGGCCAAATGACTAGAGGCGGTCTCCCGATCGCCACCGACAGCGTTGGCGGCGGTCTACTCTTGTTTCATCAGTCCTGGCTCACGGTGGTTCACGACAGGTGGGTAAGAGAACAAGTGTCCTCAGGGTACAAAATAGAATTTCTCAGTCCCCTCATGCCGGTTATTTCCCTCCCGTCTTCCCAGTTCAGAATCCCAGGTGTTGTGAATTCTGTTATCGGACTCCCTCCTGTGGTCGTGGATGGTACTTCGGCGGGTTCTGTCCATGGACTCCCTCTGGTGGCTGTGAGTGGAGCTGCTGCTTCTGAGGTTCCTTTCACAGGTGATGTAGTTTATTCTTTGGCTGGCTGCTCTATTTAACTCCACTCAGATCGTTACTCCATGCCAGCTGTCAATGTTCTTGTACTGGTTCAGTTCGCTCTTGGATCTTTCTCGTGACCTGTCTACTCCAGCAGAAGCTAAGTCCCTGCTAGTTAATTATTTGTTCATTGTTTCCTTGTCCAGCTTGCTATAATGATTTTGCCTTGCTAGCTGGAAGCTCTGGGATGCAGAGTGGCACCTCCGCACCGTGAGTCGGTGCGGAGGTCATTTTGCACACTCTGTGTGGTCTTTTTGTAGTTTTTTGTGCCGACCGCAAAGATACCTTTCCTATCCTCAGTCTGTTTAGTAAGTCTGGCCTCCCTTTGCTGAAACCTGTTTCATTTCTGTGTTTGTGACTTTCATCTTAACTCACAGTCAATATATGTGGGGGGCTGCCTTTTCCTTTGGGGAATTTCTCTGAGGCAAGGTAGGCTTTATTTTCTATCTCTAGGGCTAGTTAGCTCTTAGGCTGTGAAGAGGCGTCTAGGCAATGTTAGGTACGCTCCACGGCTATTTCTAGTTGTGTGATAGGATTGGGGGTTGCGGTCAGCAGAGCTCCCACTTCCCAGAGCTTGTCCTGTGTGAGTTTAACCATCAGGTCGTTCCGGGTGCTGCTAACCACCAGGTCCATAACACCCAGGTACAAGCCCTGTTCAGAACTGTAGAATCCCTTCGGCTAAGCGGTGTCATCACTCCAGTCCCGAAGGAAGAGAGATTTCAGGGGTTTTATTCCAACCTGTTTATAGTTGCCAAAAAAGACGGATCTGTAAGGCCCATTCTGGACCTGAAATGTTTAAACAGGTTGGTCAACATTTGTCACTTTCGAATGTAATCTCTCCGATTGGTCATTGCAGCAATGGAAATGGGAGAATTCTTAGCCTCAATAGATATTCAAGATGCTTATCTTCACATTCCCATATTCCCTTTGCATCCAAAATTTCTACGTTTTTCCGTAGGCCGCCTACATTTTCAGTTCACAGCCTCACCTTTTGGGCTGGCCACCGCTCCCAGGGTATTTATAAAGGTCATGGCAGCAGTGATGTCCATCCTGCATTCCCAGGGCATACTCGTCTTGCCATATTTAGACAACCTCCTTATCAAAGGGCCGTCTTTTCGAGCCTGCGAGGAAAATGTCAGCATTACTCTGGATACTCTTTCTCGCCTAGGGTGGCTGGTGAATCTAAAGAAATCATCCCTTGTACCATCTCAGAAAATCGCTTTTTTAGGGATGATCCTCAACACCTCACAAGGGTTGAGTATCCTACCCCGGGACAAGGTCCTCCCTCTGGCAAGAGGTGAGGATTCTTCGCCGGCCGATCTACCATACAATCCAGTTCTGCATGAGGGTCTTAGGAAGGATGGTGTTGGCAAAAGAGGCAGTACCCTTTGCGCAATCCCATCTCCATCCTCTCCAACATGCACTGTTGGCAGCATGGGACAAGAATCCCTATTCTCTCAACCTCAGGTGCCGTCTGTCTCTCCAGGTCAGACAGGCTCTTGCATGGTAGTCAACGAGCCTTTCTCTACGACAAGGGAAACCCTTTCCCCCAGCCCATTGGCTGGTAGTCACAACAGACGCCAGTCTTCTCAGTTGGGGAGCAGTGTTTTGCCACCACACAGCCCAGGGACGCTGGTCCTCGCGGGAGTCAACCCTCCTGATCAATCTATTGGAGATTCGGGCGATTCAGCTGGTGCTGCAACATTTTCATCATCTTCTAGCAGGCCGCCCTGTCTGGATTCAATCGGACAATGCCATAGCGGTGGCCTACATAAATCAAGGGGTACCCGCAGCAGGGCAGCCATGCATGAAGTAAAGCAGGTCCTTGACTGGGCCGAGAAGAACCACTCTGTGATTTTGGCAGTCCACATCCCAGGAGAGGAAAACTGGGCTGCGGATTTTCTCAGTCGTCAGGGCCTTGGATCCGGGTAATGGTCTCTCCATACCGAGGAGTTTCAGCAAATATGTCATCGCTGGGGAACCCCGGATGTGGACCTGATGGCTTCCGTAATGAATGCCAAAGTACCCATGTTTGTTGCCCGGTATCGAGATCCACAGGCAATCACCGTGGAGGCATTAGTTCTACCTTGGAACCAGTTTTGTCTCCCATACTTGTTTTCCCCTCTCGCACTGCTCCCGAAGGTAGTCAGGAAGATCAAGACAGAGGGAATCCCAGCAATCCTGGTTGCTCAAGATTGGCCTCATCAGTCATGGTATGCAGACCTAGTGCAGCTGCTCACCGAGGCTCCTTGGCAGCTTCCAGAATGCACAGATCTGCTGTCTCAGGGCCCGATCTACCACCAGAACTCAGGGGTCCTGTGTTTAACGGCCTGGCCATTGAATCTTAGATTCTGATGCAGGACGGGTTCTCACAAAAGGTTGCCTCTACCATGATTAGCGCCCGCAAATCCGTCTCAGCACGTATCTATCATCACACCTGGAAGGTCTTCTTTTCATGGTGCAGAAAGCGTGGACTTCCCCCTTTACGTTACTCCATCCCAAACATTCTTGCTTTTCTCCAAGCTGGCTTGGATTCAGAGCTTGCACCAAGTACTCCCAGAAGACAGATATCATCCTTGTCAGTTCTTTTTCAGCACTGGATCGCCATCAATTTACAGGTGAAAATTTTTCTACAGGGAGTCACTCACATGATGCCGCCTTACAGGGCCCCTGGATACTTGGGACCTTAACTTGGTCTTAGGTGCCTTGCAGGATGCTCCTTTTGAGCCTCTTCAGGACCTCTCTTTGACCTACCTTTCCTGGAAAATCGTGTTCTTGGTGGCCATAACTTCCATTAGGCGGGTATCAGAGCTGGCGGCTCTATCCTGTCGGGCTCCGTTTCTACGGTTCCATCAGGATAAGGTTGTGCTCAGGCCAGCACCCTCTTTTTTGCCAAAGGTGGTTTCCTCATTTCACATTAATGAAGACATTGTCTTATCTTCTTTTTGCCCAGCGCCAATGCACCATGTGGAAAAAGCTCTCCATACGCTAGACCTAGTGAGAGCACTTAGGAGGTACATTTCACGGACGGCACCTTTTTGGCAGATGGATGCGTGGTTTGTCCTCCCTGAGGGTCGCAGGAAGGGACTCGCTGCTTCAAGATCCACAATGGCCAGGTGGATGCGATCGGCTATTCAGGAGGCCTACCACATCAAGGGCATGGTCGTTCCGGCCAGAATCAGAGCACACTCCACTTGGGAAGTGGGGGCTTCCTGGGCTCTTCGGCAGCAGGCTTCGGCAGAACAGGTTTGCAAAGCAGCAACCTGGTCCAGTTTGCATACCTTTTCCAAACACTATAATGTCCATACTCAGACTTCTGCAGATGCAAGTCTTGGTAGAAAGATTCTTCAGGCAGCGGTAGCGCACCTATTGGCGGCAGATGCCTGGATATTAGTCCGGTGAGTCAATTTCCCACCCAGTGAGTGCTTTAGGACATCCCACAGTCCTGTCCCCCCAATGAGGCGAAGGAGAAATAGGGATTTTTGTGTTACTCACCGTAAAATCCTTTTCTCCGGGATGCTCATTGGGGGACACAGCTCCCTCCCTGTTAGCCTGATTGCTCTTTTTTTGTTATTTGACTTTATCAGTCGGTAGGGTCGTTTTCTAGACATGTGGTTTCTGTATTAATGCTGACTTTTTTATTTGTTCTCCTACTGCTTTTTGCACCAAACTGGGTTTGCCTTCTGCCAGTGTCAGGGTGTATACAACGGAGGAGGAGCTAAACCTTTTTTTATGTTTACCTAGTGTCAGCCTCCTGGTGGCAGTAGCATACATCCAAAGTCCTGTGTCCCCCAATGAGCTTCCCGGAGAAAAGGATTTTGCAGTGAGTAACACAAAAATCCCTATTTCATCCATACACTTCTATAACAAAGCACATATACTATTTACGTAACGTGTACTTTTTTTTACTGGTCTAAGCAAGGTGGATCTCTCCTATGCTATTTCATATCTTTTTCTGTGGCACAGACAATAAATATCTATGGAAATATTTAGTGTAATATATACAGTATCTATCTATATATATATATATATATATATATATATATATATATATATAATTGTATGTATCATATTTTTTTGTCTCCATTGTAAAAACACTTCTATTTGTTTTTTTTATAAACACTGCCTATCTTTCGGGATTAAGTATAAAATTTACTATGGTAGCTATGTTTCTTTTTCCTCTGTAACCGCGCTCTTGAAGCTGTACACTACCTGTAACTGGTCTCCAATCGACCTGTGTAAATGACTGGTGGTGGCAGCGAGTGGCTACTTTGTTATTGCGGAGCTGGCAATGACTGTACCGGGGGTATATACATATATTCAATGAGTTGCAATTAGAGATGTTTGTGCCATCCCCTCACTGATAGTTCTCTGATAACTGGCCTAGTAGTTAAAGCAACCACGATCTTGTACATCACTCGTCAGACAATTGTGTAATTGTCCAGGAGATAGAAGGCAGCGGAGTTGCTTTCCCTTGATGAAAAGAAAACAGCAGGTAGATCTTCGTGACCTCCCCTGGCTTTGTATTCTTTGACAGCAATGTAAAGGCTTTGAGAAATCAAGAATTTTATTAATTTACTTGCCGTTAGGCTAGGTTGACATTGTGTTAGTGCAGTCCGTTCAATGCATACGAATGGACTGCGCTAACGCAAGTGCCGACTTTTGAACAGTGCTAGCGCAGATGGAGCTTCTGCTAGCTCCATCTGCGCTAGCAGTGATGGACCCGGAAATGCTGCAGCCCGCGTCTCGGGTCCGTCACTCAAATGACATCACATCGCTAGTGCACGCCCATTGTGGGCGTGCACTAGCGATGTGTCCGACATTACAATCTATGGCGACATTAATGGACTGCGTTACACCGCATTATGCCGCGGTGTAACGTAGTCCATTAAACGTAGAGCCATAACGCAATGTGAACCCAGCTTTTAAAATTTGGCTGAGTTCTTGAGCTGTGTCATGTGGTGATGTGACTTTCAGCATCGTACTGCTTCAATTTGTTCAAAGCACAGAGAGCAGAGATTTCCTGCCGGTGCCTTCAATGGCTCAGCCAGCAGCTCTGCAGTGAACTCTGAAAGCTGATGTCATAGGAGATGGAATCCTCAGCCAGTTTCACCGGGATGTAGCAGTGCGAGCACCTTGTAGACATCTTATTAAGTAGTGACTGTGGCCGATTGGGATGATGCTGAATGTTCCTGAGTTCCAGAAACGAATACATTATATAGCTCACTTCTACACCTACATACACTGAGTCTGCATGGTGCCAGTCTCAGCACATTATTGATTGCAGGCAAGTTCCAGGACAGTGCATACTAAGGCTGGATTCACACTGCGTTGTGTGAACCCGTTTAACGGACTACGTTACACCGCGGCATAACGTGGTGTAACGTAGTCCGTTAACGCCGCCATTACTTGTAATGGTGAACCCATCGCTAGCGCACGCCCACAATGGGCATGCGCTAGCGATGTGCCGTCATTGAGTGACGGACCCGAGACGCGGCCTGCAGCGTTTCCGGGTCCGTCACTCCTAGCGCACTGCTAGCGCAGATGGAGCTAGCAGATGTTCCATCTGCGCTGGCGCAGTGCCAATGTCGGCACTTGCGTTAGTGCAGTCCGTTTAATGGATTTGTTGAATGGACTGCACAACGCAAGTGTGAACCTAGCCTAAGTGAAGTGGCAAGAATGTTTGGAGGGAGAAACGGTGTGTGCCGCAATTTTTCCATCTTGAAACTACATTGGAATCTCTAGATAGTGCCCTTTAAAGCGAGTGAGTGGGCACCAAGAGTGGGAGTGTAGAGCTGTGGGACATGTAGCCTTGGGAAATGTAGAAACAAAGCCAGAGGTTCAGGGGCTGAAGGGGAGCCAAAAAATTAAAATAGTGGTAACCTGCTTGTTTCGAGACGCATTGCAGGAACAGCCAGATTGTTTTTATTTTTTTGTTTCCCTTCAAAAAGTAACTGATGATTAAGTTGTTGACATGGATTCTAATTTTTAATTGAGGATTTTTTGGAAGCTTTCTCTCCTAGCCTTGTAGAAAGGCATTCTTAGTCTCCCTCAATTGGTCACCTGGTTATATATAGTTTATACCCAGTTGCCAGGCATGGAGTAGTAAAAAACACATATACTGCATTAAAATTGTCCTTAATTTCATCCTAATTTCTTTTGGCTCTTGTTCATTTTCAGTTGCTGCTGCACTGGGTCCTGACAGGGTCCATTGTTGGGACATACTGTGAGGGAGCATACATAATATCCCGAAGCTGCATAGTGCATCAGGTCACAGCTGAACAAAGGCCAGGAGAAATGAAGGGTATAAAGGAGTGTAGCTTGTCGGAGTTCTGGAAGTGCATATTCTGTGGGAGGCTCCATTCATACCTTGGCTTATACTTGGCATACATCCTCACACTTTAGACTTTCCATTTCTGTGAGAATAGACCTTCATTACAGCACTCTTTCTGTATGTTAACAGCATATCATTTTCTTGCACGAGTTCTGTATTGTAAGAAAGCGCCTCATCTCTGACTGCATAATGAATTATTATGATGTCTCATTTCACTGCAGGTGATGTCATCCCAACAATCACTGTTGTTTGCCTAGTCTTATAACTCGCTACCATTTCCTTTATCAGATCTAGGATACATAGCAGTGTAGATTGTCTACTGTGATAGATTTCTACTTCATAGTTAGAATCATCTATAAAACCCAAATTGACAAATTGTCATTTTATTTTCTAATTTGAGCTCTGAAATAATTGAGGGGTTGGGACTTTAATTCTGAAATGTAGGGGTTTGGTATGTGTCCCCACATATAGTGGGTACGGAAAGTATTCAGACCCCTTTAAATTTTTCACTCTTTGTTTCATTGCAGCTATTTAGTGTTAGGGCTAGCGGAACGCACCGAGTAAATATAGATGTTTATTATTATTGATGCGTTCGCAGCCCGGGGTCCACCGTGCAGGAGAACCTGCTGCTAGTAAATGGTGGCACTATTTGGCGGTATAGACTAGCTCTGTTACTTCACAGAGTAGCCATGAAAGGAAAGCACTGCGCCCTGTTAGACTTCACAGGAGCACAGGCTAACTGCCCAACAGAGAGCAGTCAGTGGTCATGCATGCACACAACCTCCTCACCGGAGATGCCGGTATTCTAAGGGCTTATTTCAGACAGGTCACTGAATACACTCAAACACACAATCTCCTCACCGAAGGTGCCGGTATTCTAGGGGCTTATTTCAGCTGGGTTCCAGAAAACAAACTCACATGACCACACTGGCGCAAAGCACATAACTCAGAAAGATACTAGCGCATGGCCATGCGGACATGCACACCTTATATAGCTGCAGCAACTACAGGACCTTTCAAAAAAGGACCAATGGGAAACTGCCACAGAACTTGAGCAACTTCAGGACCTTCCAAGAGTACCAATGGGAATAGCTGCAGTACCTGAGCATGTAGCCCTTGATCTCCAATGAGAGATCTTACCCTGGGCATGCTCAGAAGGGGAAAAGTAGGACTTAGTCCCAAAGATGTCTGCTCGCTGCTGACCAGTACTGGCTACAATGGCAGAAGCTGGAAGGGCAGCACTAACCCTTCGCACAGTGTTAGACTGAGCATGACGGTGGGACCGACGCCTCCACTGAGCAGGCTCCACTGCGGCAGGAGAATAATGGGAGACCGCAGTGGAGATGGCTCGAGATTCTCCCTGTGCAGAGGCACGAACTCGACCCCTAACATTTAGTAGGTTCATTTTTTTCTTATTGATGTACACTCTGCACCCCATCTTGACTGAAAAAAAATCAAAAAAGTAGAATTGTTTTTCAAATTTAATAAAAAAGAAAAACTGAAATATCATAAGTATTCAGTCCCTTTGCTTAGTAGTGAGTAGAAGCACCATTTTGAGCTAGTACAACCATGAGTCTTCTTGGGAATAATGCAACAAGTTTTTCACAACTGTATTTAGGGATCCTCTGGCCCAAATGTGATATTACCGGATGGTCGGCATCCCACTTGTGCATCACCAATGATAGCAATATCCGTTCTCCCTCCGCCCCTCCTGTGCTGCGAGCGTGAGCCGAGTGTCCTTGCTCTTTGCTACCATTGTATTGCATGAGAAGATCACAGCACGGTTGCGGAGGAGACACAGAAATTAATTTCTCCATCTCCTCCATTGCTGACATCCACTGGAATCGCACTGCACTTGGGTGATATCCAAGTCCAGTCTGATGTTTCACACGCAGATGCAGTCGTGACATGCTGTGATTGTTTTTACATGCCGAATCGGAATGAGTAAATAATCGCAGATGTGAGCTGGCCCATAGGTTAACATTCGGCAAAGTGAAATTCGATTTTTTTTAACTGGATTGCACTCGTTTGATTACACTGCAAATGAGAGTGAGCCCGAAGCTGAGTAATCGCTTGGAGAAGTGGTCCATGATCGCTCTGAGCTGGCAGAGATCTGCGCTGGTAACAATAGGCAGGAAATAAGCAACTACCGGCCTGTAAGTTCTTAGGCCCAAAAGAAAAAAATGAAATAGTGCTGGATAACCCCTTTAATATGTGCTGAAAACATTTTCTAATTTACTAGATATCTGTATTTTATTCTTGAAAAATTTAGTTCAGTAAATAAATATTATTTCATCTCTAACTGTAAAATAGGCAATACAGAAATGACTGTGTGGCATCAAGAAATCATTTTTCATGCCTGAGTTTTACATGAGCCCATGCCTTAGTACCCAGGGAACATAGGATTAAATTATTCCATCGTTGCTCAATAAGTAAATCTCTTGTAAATTATTGGATAAGGTTAAAATGACAGCAACTAATTCAGTCATTTATTAACTGGTGACTTGATATATTTTTCTTAAATATGAAAGCACTTAATGTTTGTACTGGAAAACATAGTATTTTTACATCATCAACAAACATGAAGAATTCCACATATGTTTTCTGTTTTGCTGTTTTCTCACTCAGTATGCAAAATCATTTCCTTGTAAACTGGAAAAGGATTTTGTCTCGTCTCCACAGAGAAGTCTGCAAACTGAGAACTTTACAAAGAAAAATCTAGCTATCGCATATTTCAACTATTCCTTTATTGCCAAAAATTTGCCTCCAGCACCATTCTCTGTTTTGAAGCCTGGGGTTCTTGATTGAGATGGCAGTTAACTTTTCTTTTTTTCTAAATTTAACCCCTTAGCGACCGCCGATACGCCTTTTAACGGCGGCCGCTAAGGGTACTTAAACCACAGCGCCGTTAATTAACGGCGCTGTGGAAAAAGTAAATAGCGCCCCCCAGAGTCGGATTTTCTCCGGGGTCTTGGCTGCCGGGGGTAGCCGAGACCCCAGAGAACATGATTCGGGGTTTTTTTTACCCACCCCGCTTTTGCGATCGCCGGTAATTAACCGTTTACCGGCGGTCGCAAAAAAAAAGCAAAAAAACGCGATTTCTTTTTAATTTTTCTGTCCTCCGATGTGATCGCACATCAGAGGACAGAGAAAAGGGAAGAAAAGGGGTCCCAGATATCCCCCCGATACTCACCTGTCTCCCCCGATGCTCCTCGTGGCTCCCGGTGGGCGCCGCCATCTTCAAAATGGCGGGCGCATGCGCAGTGCGCCCGCCGGGCAGCCAAGGGACAATCTTTGGGGTCTCGGCTGCCGGGGGTAGCCGAGACCCCAACGAGCATGATCGGGGTCGGTTTTACCGACCCCTGTTTTGCGATCGCCGGTAATTAACTGTTTACCGGCGACCGCAAAAAAAAAAAAAAAGCTAAGTGTAATTCTCTGTCCTCTGATGTGATCGCACATCAGAGGACAGAGAAATAGGGGGATTCGGGGACCCTATCATACTTACCGGTGTCCCTGGGTCCCTGCTGCTCCTCCTGGCCATCGGCGTCTTCTGGGGAAAAGAAAATGGCGGGCGCATGCGCAGTGCGCCCGCCATCTGTCTCCATCTGCTGGCCGGCAGGAGAAGAGCAGTTGGGGCTAAAATTAGGGGTAGGGTTAGGGCTAGGGTTAGGGGTAGGGTTAGGGGTAGGGTTAGGGTTAGGGGTAGGGTTAGGGTTAGGGGTAAGGTTAGGGCTAGGGTTAGGGCTAGGGTTAGGGCTAGGGTTAGGGGTAGGGTTAGGGCTAGGGCTAGGGTTAGGGCTAGGGCTAGGGTTAGGGGTAGGGGTAGGGTTAGGGTTAGGGGTAGGGTTAGGGGTAGGGGTAGGGTTAGGGCTTAGGGGTAGGGTTAGGGGTAGGGCTAGGGCTAGGGTTAGGGCTAGGGGTAGGGTTAGGGCTAGGGGTAGGTTTAGGCGTAGGGTTAGGGCTAGGATTAGGGTTAGGGCTAAATTTAGGGTTAGGGTTGGGGCTAAATATAGAGTTAGGGTTGGCGCTAAATTTAGGGTTAGGCTTCTTTCACACTTACGTCGGTACGGGGCCGTCGCAATGCATCGGCCCGACATACCGACGCACGTTGTGAAAATTGTGCACAACGTGGGCAGCGGATGTAGTTTTTCAACGCATCCGCTGCCCAATCTATGTCCTGGGGAGGAGGGGGCGGAGTTACGGCCACGCATGCGCGGTCAGAAATGGCGGATGCGACGTACAAAAAAACGTTACATTGAACTTTTTTTGTGCTGACGGTCCGCCAAAACACAACTAATCCAGTGCACGACGGACGCGACGTGTGGCCATCCGTCACAATCCGTCGGCAATACAAGTCTATGGGCAAAAAACGCATCCTGCGGGCACATTTGCAGGATCCGTTTCTTGTCCAAAACGACGGATTGCGACGGATGCCAAACGACGCAAGTGTGAAAGTAGCCTTAGGGCTAGGGTTAGGGTTGGGGCTAAAGTTAAGGCTAGGGTTGGGGCTAAAGTTAGGGTTAGAGTTGGGATTAAGGTTAGGGTTTGGATTAGGGTTGGTATTAGGGTTAGGGTTGGCATTAGGGTTACGCTTGGGATTAGGGTTAGGTTTGGGATTAGGGTTAAGGTTAGGGTTGTGATTAGGGGTGTATTGGGATTAGGGTTAGGTTTGAGGTTAGGGTTGAGATTAGGATTAGTTGGTGTGTTGGATTTAGGGTTTTGATTAGGGTTATGGTTAGGGTTGACATTAGGGTTGTTTTGGGGTAAGGGTTGTGATTATGGTTAGGGTTAGTGATTAGGATTAGGGATCAGGTTGGGATTAGGGTTAGGGGTGTGTTGGGGTTAGGGTTGGAGCTAGAATTGGGGGGTTTCCACTGTTTAGGTACATCAGGGGGTCTCCAAACACGACAGCCAATTTTGCGCTCAAAAACTCAAATGGTGCTCCCTCCCTTCTGAGCTCTGCCGTGCGCCTAAACAGTGGGTTACCCCCACATATGGGGCATCAGCATACTCGGGATAAATTGGACAACAACTTCTTGGGTCCAATTTCTCTTGTTACCCTTGTGAAAATAAAAACTTGGAGGCTACAAAATCCTTTTTGTGGAAAAATATATATATATATTTTTTTATGACTCTACTTAATGAACTTCTGTGAAGCACTTGGGCATTCAAAGTTCTCACCACAAATCTATATAAGTTCCTTGGGGGGTCTAGTTTCCAAAACGGGGTCACTGTGGGGGGTTACTACTGTATAGGTACATCAGGGGCTCTGCAAACGCAACATAACGCCCACAGACCATTCTATCTAAGTCTGCATTCCAAAACGGCGCTCCTTCCCTTCCGAGCTCTGCCGTTCGCCCAAACAGTGGTTTACCCCCACATATGTGGCATCAGCATACTCAGGATAAATTGAACAACAACTTTAGTGGTCCAATTTCTCCTGTTACCCTTGTGAAAATAAAAACTTGGGGGCTACAATATCTTTTTTGTGAAAAAAAAAATATTTTTTATTTTCACGACTCTGCATTCTAAACTTCTGTGAAGCACTTGGGCATTCAAAGTTCTCACCACACATCTAGATAAGTTCCTTGGGGGGTCTAGTTTCCAAAATTGGGTCACTTGTGGGGGGTTACTACAGTTTAGGTACATCAGGGGCTCTGCAATCGCAACATAATGCCCACAGACCATTCTATCAAAGTCTGCATTCCAAAAAGGCGCTCCTTCCCTTCCAAGCTCTGCCGTGCGCCCAAACAGTGGTTTACCCCCACATATGGCACATCAGCATACTCAGGATAAATTGAACAACAACTTTAGAGGTCCAATTTCTCCTGTTACCCTTGTGAAAATAAAAACTTGGGGGCTACAATATCTTTTTTGTGGAAAAAAAAATATTTTTTATTTTCACGACTCTGCATTCTAAACTTCTGTGAAGCACTTGGGCATTCAAAGTTCTCACCACACATCTAGATAAGTTCCTTGGGAGGTCTAGTTTCCAAAATAGGGTCACTTGTGGAGGTTTTCTACTGGTTAGGTACATCAGGGGCTCTGCAAACGCAACATAATGCCCGCAGACCATTCTATCAAAGTCTGCATTCCAAAACGGCGCTCATTCCTTCCGAGCTCTGCCGTGCGCCCAAACAGTGGTTTACCCCCACATATGGGGTACCAGCATACTCAGGACAAATTGGAAAACAACTTTAGTGGTCCAATTTCTCCTGTTACCCTTGTGAAAATAAAAACTTGGGGGCTACAATATCTTTTTTGTGGAAAAAAAAAATATTTTTTATTTTCATGACTCTGCATTATAAACTTCTGTGAAGCACTTGGGCATTCAAAGTTCTCACCACACATCTAGATAAGTTCCTTAAGGGGTCTAGTTTCCAAAATGGGGTCACTTGTGGGGGGTTTCTACTGTTTAGGCACATCAGGGGCTCTCCAAACGCGATATGGCGTCCAATCTCAATTCCAGCCAATTCTACATTGAAAAAGTAAAACGGCGCTCCTTCACTTCTAAGTTCTGCGGTGCGCCCAAAAAGTTGTTTACCCCCACATATGGGGTATTGGCGTATTCAGGAGAAATTGCATAACAAAATTTATGGTTACATTTCTGTTTTTACACTTGTGAAAATAAAAAAAATGGTTCTGAATTAAGATGTTTGCAAAAAAAAGTTAAATGTTCATTTTTTCCTTCCACATTGTTTCACTTCCTGTGAAGCACGTAAAGGGTTAATAAACTTCTTGAATGTGGTTTTGAGAACCTTGAGGGGTGTAGTTTTTAGAATGGTGTCACACTTCATTATTTTCTATCATATAGACCCCTCAAAATGACTTCAAATGTGATGTGATCCCTAAAAAAAAATGGTGTTGTAAAAATGAGAAATTGCTGGTCAACTTTTAACCCTTATAACTCCCTAACAAAAAAAAATTTTGTTTCCAAAATTGTGCTGATGTAAAGTAGACATGTGGGAAATGTTATTTGTTAACTATTTTTCGTGACATATCTCTCTGATTTAAGGGCATAAAAATACAAAGTTTGAAAATTGCAAAATTTTCGCCATATTTCCATTTTTTTAATAAATAATCGCAAGTAATATCGAAGAAATGTTACCATTAACATGAAGTACAATATGTCACAAAAAAACAATCTCAGAATCAGTGGGATCCGTTGAAGCGTTCCAGAGTTATAACCTCATAAAGTGACAGTGGTCAGAATTGCAAAAATTGGCTCGGTCATTAAGTACCAAATTGGCTCTGTCACTAAGGGGTTAACTAAGGGCTGTTTAGATAATTTTTGTTGTTGTTTGTAGTAAATAAAGCCAAATTAACAGAACACATCGGTGTCAGAATATGGTCCCTATTTATTGGTCTTGGGGACTTGTGTCTTTCTTAATTTTTGAGACCTCATACACAAAGCCCGGTAACAGAGCAGTATTGTATGGATCCATAATACTGTGGCCATAACGTTCTATGACTTCATCCTGAATCTCTGATTTCACATTTATGTTGCCGCACCACATTTATTTAAACTAGTTTTTCTTTTTATCTCTAACGTAGATTCTCTCCTCCGAGAGAATCGAACCAATAATGGCAATGACACTCCGACTGAGCAATCTCGGATCAGAGTTTAGAGTGTTAGCTCAATGTGATCAGATTCTTTTCGATGAGAGAATTATAGCACATTGTCAGGAGAAGATGGAGGAGAAAGTTATCGTAGGTCATTCATCCTTATGTTTATAGTCCTTTTACTAGGCACTGCTCCTAATAGCCAGTTTCCTACTCCACACTGATGAGGGGCAAATACCCTGAAACAGCTGTCTGTGGATGGATACCATGTTTTGGCATAGGTGGTTTTCCTTTTTGGTTGCTGCCCTTCCCGTGGTTGTTCCTTCCCGATGAAAGACCTGGCTATTTATTGCTTGCGTTGAGAAACACGTGATGGTGTCTCCGCGGCTTTTCTACATGCAAAGTTATTGTAGCACACTGTCAGGAGAACCTGGAAAATCCAGGCTTCACCATTTTCTCCATTTCTTGTATCTGCGGTGTGATCTGAGAGCAGTCTGATAATTTCCATGCACCCATGCTTGCCATTCGATTTGTGAAGCCACATACAGCATTCTGCAATTTTTTCTCATGCCGAATCGGTATGAGAAAAAGACCTTAATCAGCACTGTCCCATAGAATAACATTTTATGGGGTTGTGCTGATCAGCATTTTTTTTCTCATACCGATTCGGCATGAAAAAAAAAATTGCAGCATGCTGTGTGAAGCGGGATCCCACTAACGTATCACATCCAGTGTGAGAGCATCGGATGCGATTTGCTAATGACATTTGGCTCCAGCTCTGCTGCAAGCGTGAGCCAAGTGTCAGTGCTCTGTATTCCGATCCTCTCGCATGACAGGAATCGGAGCACCGCTGCGGAAGAGACGGAGAAATGAATTTCTACATCTACTCTGTTGCCAGCATCGGCGGGAATCACACTGCACTTGG